>NC_056684.1:58790951-59105451 GCF_018350215.1 Panthera leo | reverse complement strand
TTATTTAAAATAAACAAAAAGTGGAAGTAATCCTTAGAGATTCCCTGCAGTCCCTAGATGATGATATAACTCAATTTCTGCTTCAATATCCCATTAACTCCAAATAAGGAAAGACAACTTAAAATCATTTCCAAGGACATCAAGAGATACTGCAGGATAAGCTTTTAGAATGAAGCTCCTCACAATAATCCACACCACTAAAATAGACCTAAGCAGAGCCCAGAACAGAAGGAAGAATGGTTTCCTCTCTAATTTTCACAGCACTGTGCTTCTTCCAGCAGAGGAAGGTCAAGCTTTGACTTACAAGATTTCCCTAGGTTAGTGACTAGGCCACTTCTCATGGTGGACTTCTGACAAGGAACAAATGAGCCACGGGCAAAACAAATGTCTCACCAAACTCTTTTTTCTTTTTAATTTTTTTTAATGTTTATTTTTGAGAGACAGAGAGAGACAGAGCATGAGTGGGGGAGGGGTAGAGAGAGACACACACACACAGAATCTGAAGCAGGCTCCAGGCTCTGAGCTGTCAGCAAAGAGCCCCATGTGGGGCCTGAACCCACGAACTGTGAGATCATGACCTGAGCCGAAGTCGGACACTTCACTGACTGAGCCATCCAGGTGCCCCTCAGCAAATTCTTAGAATAGGTGTTCCGCAAGGAACTCCAGCTTGTGTTTTGCAGCCAATGACACTACCTCCAGGCGGGCTGTCCTACCACCAGAATCATCTTCTGCCCTCTAAACCCACCACGCCTCAGCAGGTTGCTACCATTTGTCACCAATACCACATCTGTGCCCCACCCCCCCCATGCAAGGTGAGACCCACGAAAGCCTGGCATCCCCATCGATCCCTGGGGGAAACAGGACTTGCCCACTGGACTGGAACAGCTCTGCTTCACCTCAGTAGCTTTCTTTCCCACATGGGCAATGCAGATTAGATCCCTTGCCCAGGGCCCTGACTACCTCTTTTGCTAGAAGATTATACCTCAGAGTTGCTACTCCAAGATAGTTTACAAATGAGACTTAGATACTATAAAGGAAAAGCTGTTCTTGGGTGACTTTGGGCAAATAAAGAGAAAAAGGATAAGTCCACCACAGTCCAGGCAAAGTGAACCTAGTTCAAAGTTTTAGAAAATGACCCTAGAATAAATCTTTCTATAATATGTATTATTTGTTAGAAGTGTGAAGCCCGGGAAATTTGTAAGCTTAGCACTTCAGAAAAATACATATTTTTTTCTAAACTTTAAATAGCTACACAAGTTATAAGAGAGCAACAGATTTACAGCTATATGAATCAACTGAGGATGAACTAATAGGGAGAGAATATGGCATTTCTTGGGTACTTTTTCATTATTAGAACTTCGAAGCACTGGATACACAGATTTACAAATTTACTTACAACCCTGACTTAGGCAAGCAGAAACCAGCTTGACATAAACTAATTGTTTTAACATTAAAAAGAAATTCTTATTTCTATGCTATAAATGTTATAGTAATATCACTGACCAGAACATACATACAAACATACATACACACACGCACGCACACACACACACACAGCTTTGTTTCCTTGGCACGGATGACCTCTACTGACCAAAGGATAAATCCAAGCCAGTTTGACTCTTTTAGGTATCTAAATTTTTTGTCAGAAGTCTAATCAAAAACCTATTATGTATTTAACCCCTCAACTACCATTCATAAAGTCTATAAACCTTACTGCATTGCCAAGATAGTTCTATCTACTTTCATTCAAATGGATATCAAAGAGTAATTATTAACTATCTTAGTAAGGAATCTTTAAAATCACTTAATAAAAAAATAATGCTCTTAGGGAAGCTGACAATGAAAAAATAAAGAAGAGAATTGCTAAACAGGACTTAATTCTGACAAGAAAGAATAGGTTGGCGATGTAAAAAAAATGACAAAAATCTTCAAAGAAGCCATCTATGTTAAAGTCAAGTATCTAATCACCAAATAAGATAATTCTGGTTGTATTAGACATACAGGTTAAAGTTAAATAAAATAGATTACCAAAACTTCAGAGGTAAATTAGATATAAGCCAATGTTCAGAGATCATGAAAGAACAACTTTGGGGCGCCTGGGTGGCTCAGTCGGTTAAGCGGACGACTTCGGCTCAGGTCATAATCTCGCGGTCCATGAGTTCAAGCCCTGCATCGGGCTCTGTGCTGACAGCTCAGAGCCTGGAGCCTGTTTCAGATTCTGTGTCTCCCTCTCTCTGACCCTCCCCCATTCATGTTCTGTCTCTCTCTGTCTCAAAAATAAATAAACGTTAAAAAAAATTTAAAAAAAAATAAAAAAAAGAAAAAAGAAAAGACAACTTTGAAGTCCCAGAAGACTTTTCAGCAAAATTCAAGCAAAAGTTTCAACTATACAATCACTAACATAAGGGGGAGATCTCAAAGTTGACATGTATTGTCAAGAAATCCTGTGAAGCACCTAAACACTAAAGAACGTGTTCAAACAAGAAACCCTATGAAGCACCTAAACACTAAAGAACGTGTTCAAAACATACAAGAAAAAAAAAATCACATGGCCAAGGTCAAATAGACACAAGACTGGCAAATATTTATAAAAAGAATGTTTGGAAAGTAAAGGCGCAAAATGAGCTTATGTTCACACTCATGGAGGGCAATAGTAGGAGGTCTTCTTAGATGAATAGAAGTGGGGAGAATCAAGAAACGCAAGGACTACTGTATGAGGCAGAGAAAAAAAGCACTCAGTTTCTGTTTCATCTCTTTCTTTATCCAGATTGAAATTCAACTTGACAAGGACAGAAAAACCTTGATTAGAAATAAATAAGGCAAACAAAAGAAATAAATTCCATGTATGTAGTAAGGGACCACTTAAATTAATTCACTTATTGAGCACCTACTATGTCCCAGGTTCTGTTCCAGGCCCTGAGCATGTAACAGTGAACAAAGATGACAAAATCTGTGGTTTCATCACGCTTCCATTCTACTGGAGTCGACAGACAATAAACAAATAAATATACAATACTCATTAGTGACAATACTTAGAAGAAAAATAAAGCAAGGTAAGAGGATAGAGAGGTACTATTTAGATAATCAGTGAAGGCGTTTGTGAGAAGGCATTTAAGCAGTGACTTTAAGCAGTGAAAGAAAAGCCCTACAGGCTAAAGCAACAACAAATGCAGGGTCCTGAGAGGACAGAATGTTTAAGTTGATGTGTAAGCAAGAAGGCAACTGTGGCTAGAATGGTGGGAACAGGGAAAGAGCAACAAGAAATGAAATTGGAAAGATGAACCAACTATAGAGGACTTTATGCTGCCTGAGGGGGAAACCCTTTGGAGTGTTAGAGCAAAGCAGATATGGGATCTGACTTGTACCTTGAAATTATCACTCAGGCCACTGTAGAAAGGGAATATTGAGGAATAAGCATGAAAAGTAAACAAACTAGGATGCTCTTGCAACACCAGGACAGGGATGATGGTGGCTATAAGAGTTGGAAGTCCCCAAGTCTATATAAGCTACATCTCAGAGTACCTAAAAAATGTACAGATGTGTTATTCACACAACCACTCTCAATCATTTTTTATATCTCACAAAAAACAAGAGTGGTGGCAGAAACCGAGAAATAAGCGCTTTCCCAGTTTTCACAAACGGAGGAGAGGAAAGGCAGATTCCATACTCTAGGAGTCAAAACAAGCCTCCTATGAAAAAACAAGCCTGACTGGTTTTATTTCCTCTAAGAAAGCATCAAATACTTCCATTTTTTTCATATTTCTTTCCAGTACTTATTCTCCACATATTTAATTTTTCAAAGTTGTAATTATAACATAGATACATTTTTATTGGCTACCTATTTTAGATTGCTCTGTATTATAAGCATTACTCTGTGTTGTGATTCTGGCATAATTTTTTAAGTAACTGCAAATGAAAAGAAACAATAAGACAAGTTTGTAGAGGAGGAATGGAATTTCAGGATATTTCTGCTTATTTCCTGGAGTCACAATACACAATACAAATGTGGTACAGATAAGTTTGGGATGGCAACGATGTTATGCCAGGAAAATAATGAAAAAGAACATTTCTTATCAATATCTCTTTAATTTTTTAAAATGTTTATTCATTTTTTTGGAAAGACAGAGACAGAGCACAAGCAGGGGTGGGACGGAGAGGGGGATACAGAATCTGAAGCAGGCTCCACGGTCTGAGCCATCAGCACAGAGCCCGACGGGGGGGTTCAAACTCACGAACCGTGAGATCATGTCCTGAGCCGAAGTCGGATGCTCAACCGACTGAGCCACCAAAGCACCCCTCAGTATCTCTTTTAATAAAAACAGTATCAGAAATTTGAGAGCCCTTTCACAAAGATGGCTAGAAAAAAATTTTTTTCTTCTATAAATTCTAGGAAAGAGCTTTATTTCTTTATATATGTAACTAGCAAACTAGCTGTGATAAAATTTAAGTAGAAAGACAAGAGGGAGAATAAGATTTATTTGTAGCTAGCTGGTGTTTTCTACTTTGTAGTTATATAATTCATCATAGTCTTCAAAGAGCATAACACTTCATTACTTCCAGTGTTAGAAAAATGTATTACATCTTCTAAATTTTCTTAAACCAATCAGTTTGCTTTGGAATCTTAAATATATACTATCCTTTTTCTTCTTGGGGGTAACAGATACCATTTTATTTCTGTTTTACAATCCAGACAATGGTGCAAATCAACATCAGTTTCACATGTTGAGGATCTAAAAGAAACTATTTGAAATTGAAAAACGTAACAATATAAGTGACAGTTCTAGATAAGATGACTGTGTAAGTTCACAGTTGGAGCCCACACCCCTCCCCCTACTCCTGCACTACTCATGTAATCACGATAGACAAAAAATAAAAAGGAAAAAAGGGAAAATCCTAGCTGGTGTATTAGCCAGGATTCACTTGCAGGTATAAAAATCCTCTAGTATTTCAAGCGGAATCAGAATTAACACTGAAGTGCTAACATTTAGACGCCAACAAAATAGTTGGAAGAGTTGGAAGACCTGGCTCTATGCTAAACCTTCAGAACAAGTCTCAGAATCCATATAGAACTGGCCTGCCAAGGGAACAGCCACCTCTGCCACCGTCAGAAAGTGAAAGAAGCACAGCACTGCTCTGCTAAGAGCTGGACACAATCATAATTCCTTAGCCACATCCAGGAATTAGGCAGCCACCAATGTGATTGTTGGTTCTAAACACACAATGTCTGGGATGCCTGGATGGCTCAGTCGGTTAAGTGTCTGACTTAGGCTCAGGTCATGGTCTTATGGTCTGTGAGTTCGAGCCCCACGTCGAGCTCACTCCCGTCAGTGCGAGCCCACTCTGGACCCTCTGTTTCCCTCTCTCTCTACCTCTCTCCACCTCTCTCCTGCTAGCTCTTGCTCTCTCTCTCTCTCTCAAAAATGAATAAAAACATTCAAAAAATAAATAAAATAAAAAATAAAACACAATGTCTTAGCTCCAGTTGCAGATCAGGAAGTTGCTGCCAGAATTGTTGGCTTCAGGGGACACAGCCCAAGGCTACGACTTGGGGATCAGAAACAGCTGCAAACTCTAAGCCGCTGGACCTGCTCCAGCAAAACTAATGCCATGGGTACTGAACCCTATCCCCACTGAACTCAGTTCTGAATTCAAGTCTCATAGAAGTAAATGTGATTACTACAATCTGAACTACATCAGGAACCCTAGATGGAAGGAAGACTATGTAGTAATTTTTACTTTCCAGTTCATGTAGTAAAAGAAGGAATACTAGAAGGAAGTTGAAACAGATGCTGAGTTATCCTACAGTCATATCCAGGAAGATGACAATAAATTATATGAATTCTATTGTTATACGTTAGTTTTAATAAATATTCCCAAGGACTATAGATAGAACAGAAACACAAAGCAGTGAGTAAAGCTTAATGGACTCCAAGTCTGGAAGCAAGCAAAGAAGGCCAGGAATTCAGCTTCTGTAGGTTAATGAGAATTACAATTGCCTCACTTAAGGCATGTAATTGGAGCCAGCACATTGCTTTAACCAGGGAGTGGGCAGAACTCCAAAAATGAGACTAAAAAAAGCAGTTTATGTGAAGTTGTACAACAAAAGAGGCAGGAGAGGCCAGGACCCAAGCGAGCCACTTGCTAGATCAATGGCTGGATGTACATTATCACCATTATCATGAAGATCAGGAATCCTGAATTTCCCGTGGAACCAAATAGAGGCAATCATAAAACTGCTAGGCAAAGTAGGGTGAGGTGAAATGGATAGTGACTCTCACTTAAGCTCTCAAAACAAAATTCCAAAATACATAAAATAAACACCACAATGAGCAACAATATCAACCACTGAGAGATTAACCCACTCAAGACAAAATGGAAATATTAGAACCATCTGAAAGTGACCTCAAACCAAATAGGTCTAGAATCCTCAAAGAGATAAAGAAAGGAAAAACAGCCATAAAAACACAGACATTCAAAGTGTAATCTCAGTACTAATCAAGATAAATACAAATAAATCCACACCTGCACTTGTCATTGTGAAGCTGCAGAACATTAAGGCACCATAAAGAAGTATTATCTACCTAAAGGGGCACATGGGTGGTTTAGTCAGTTGAGCGTCCGACTCTTGATTTTGGCTGAGGTCATGATCCCGGGGTCATGGGATCAAGTGTCAACCTCCACACTAAGCATGGAGCCTACTTAAGTTTCTCTCCCTCCCTCCATCCATACCTCTCCCCCACGCACACTCATTTTCTTTCTCTCTCTCAAATTAAAAAAAAAAAAGTATTATCTACTTAAAAAAAGAAAAGACTGACAGCAGACACTTCATCAGCAATAATAGATGCCTTGAAGATAACGGAGCTATATAACAAAATGTTAGAAACAAAAGAACTGCCCAGCCAGAATTCAAAGCCCAGCTACGCTATCATAAATAATGAGGACAAAATAAAGACACAATGAGTGTTCCACTAACAGATTCTCACTAAAGAACTGATATATCTTAGGAGGTACTTTAGAAAGGAGATCCCAAAGAAGAAAGCAAAATATCCTGGTGGTCCCACAAATAGATAAAGTATATTATCAAATGTTCCTAATTGCAGATTACAAAAAATTATGAATTTTTCATAATTAAAAGTGGTAACATAAATGAAAACATTATGCTACATGAAAGAAGCCAGTAACAAAACCATATATTGTTTATTCCATTTATATGAAATGTTCAAAAAAGGCAAATCTAAAGAGACAGAAAGTAAACTGGTGACTGCCTAAGACTGGGGAACACGGGAGGGAATGGGAAGGAGGCCAAACAAGAATCCTGGGTACAGGATTGCCTTAAAGGGGGACAAAACTGTCTAAAATTAGAGAGGGGTGATGGGTGCACAGCCCTGTGAATAAACTAAAAAATACTCAATTGTATACTTTAAATGGGTGAATTGTAAACTATGTGAATTCTATCTTAATAAGCAGTTTTTCAAAGTGGAATTGGAAAGAAAGAAGATGTTTGTATACATTTAAAATCCTTTTAACTTGGATACAAAATTTTGTAGTTATGTGTGAATGTTAAAAACATAGGAATAACCATTACAAGAACAGAAATGTTATCTATGCTTCTAAAATCAGTAGAGGAACATAAAAGATGATACTAATAATTTTGTCAATCTAAATCACAATAGTAACATTAAAGAAATCAAGAAGAGAAAATACACAAGAAAATGGCAAAAATGAGTTCAAATCTCTCTCTCTCTCTCTCTACACACACACACACACACACACACACACACACACACACACACACTTGTCTATTAAAAGACAGTCTAACAAGACTAGATTAACAAAATGCAACTTGAGACACATCTAAAGCAAAATGATCTGGGTGCCTGGGTGGCTCAGTTGGTTAAACATATGACTCTTGATTTCAGCTCAGGTCATGATCTCACAGTTGTGAGATGGACCCCCACATCGGGCTCCACACTGGGCGTGGAGCCTACTTAAGATTCTCTCTCTGCCTCTCTCAAAAAAAAATAAAGAAAATGATCCAGAAAATTTGACAATATAGTAAACAAATATATTTGATCAAAATTAAACAAAGAGGGGCACCTGGGTGGCTTAGTCAGTTAGGCATCCAACTCTTGATTTTGGCTCAGGTCATGAACTCACAGTCTTGAAATCTAGCCCTGTTGTACAACATGCTCTGTGCTGACAGGGTGGAGGCTGCTAGGGATTCTCTCTCTCCCTCTCTCTGCCCCTTTCCCACTCGTGCTCACTCTCTCTCGCTCTCTCTCAAAAATAAACATTTTTAAAAATTAAGGGGTGCCTGGGTGGCTCAGTCGGTTAAGCATCCGACTTCAGCTCAGTTCATGATCTCACGGCCCGTGGGTTCGAGCCCCACGTTGGGCTCTGTGCTGACAGCTTGGAGCCTGGAGCCTGTTTCAGATTCTGTGTCTCCCTCTCTCTCTCTCTCTGACCCTCCCCCGTTCATACTCTGTCTCTCTCTGTCTCAAAAATAAACATGAAAAAAAATTTTTTTAATTAAACAAAGAAAAGCTGGTAAAGCAATATGAACAACAAAACAGAACTTAGGATATAAAACAGAAATAGGAGCAAAATATGGTATTACATAATGATAAAAAGAACACTCTACAAAGAAGATATAATAATCTTATACAATAAATATAGGCTATCAACTGTATAGGAAGCGCAACCAGATACAATTAACAAGGAGAAGCAAACAAAACTATAATTGTGAGATTGTAAAACTACAGGAGATTTTAACACTCTGATATCAGAACTGCTGATCAAGCAGACAAAAATTCCCTAAGGAGATAGCAAATTCGAAACAATAGTAAGTTTGATCTTATACACAACACACACACACACACACACACACACACACCACATTCTCATATAAAACCCTGTACCAAACAGAAAAGAACGTACAGTGGTTTTAGGCACACAAAGACATTCATAAAAATTTACTACATATTAGGTCCCAGGGGTAGCATCAACTAATTTCTGAAACCAAATCTCATCCAACCACATTCTTTAAGCACAATGCAATTAGAAATCAATAATAAAAAGTAAAAATAAAACCAACAAACCTATGTTTGGAAAATTTTAAATGTACTCAAAAATAACTCAAGATAAAATCAAAATAGAAATTATGAAATACCAGAGCTGAACAATAAAGTACCATTTATCAAATCTTGTAAAAATGCAACTAAAAGGGTAAAGAGAGATAGGCAAGAATAGAATAACGATGTACACTATCAGCACTTCTAGTCAACACTGTTTTAGAGGTCCCAGACAGTACAATGAATTAGTATAAGAAAAAATATATAAAATAAAAAGGAAATATCAAAACATTAACATCATTTGCATGTTATCATTACTTCCATTAAAAAATCTAAGAGAACCTATAATTAGAATACAGAGAATTCAGAAAGGTTGCTGAATATAATATCAACTTACAAATATTGTCAGTATTCTTATATTCTAGTAGCAACCGATATGAAAATGTAATTTTAAAAAAGAAACCATTTGCAATAGCAATAAACACTATAGGGCAACTGGAAATAAATCCAATAAATTATGTGTAAGACTCTACCAGAGGAAAGCATAAATTGTATTAAAAACTCAAAGAAGAACTAAATAGAGAGAAATATGTTCTTAAATAGGAAGACTTGATAGAATAATTGTACCAATTCTGTCCAAATTACTTTATAAAAAAACCAACACAATGCTAACAAATGTTCTACAGGGAATTTTTATGGAACTTAACAAACTGATTCTAAAATTCACATAGAAGAAGAAAGAGCCAAAAGAAGCCAGGATGATTTGGAAAAAAAAGTGTAAAATAATTAAAATAGTGTGATTTTTAGCTCAGGGATAGACAAACCAAGGGAGCATAATAGAGAACTCAGAGACAGCCAGGTGTATCTACAGAAAATTGATATTAGACAGTGGAGACATTCCAAACCAAGGCTGGAAATAGTGTATTTAATAAAAGGTGTTGGGATAATCGGCTATGCACATGGCAAATCATATCTCCACCATACAGCCAAACAAAATTGATGGAACCAAACTAAAAAAAAACAAAAACAAAAACAAAAAAACAAAACCCTAAATGTGAAAAGCAAAACTAGAAATTTCCAAAAGAATTATAACATTGTGGTTCCTTTGACCTTCTTTCTGGATTTAGTTTCTAGATTCCAAACAATCCTAGCTGTTCTCCTCAAGGACACCCTGTACTCAGAACTGAATCTCTTTATAATTTGGAAGCTGCAAGCTGCAGAGTAAAGTGGGAACATGACTTTCTTGGTGCTGTTATTAGACTTCTGGTAACACAGCTTACCTAAGACCACACTAGATCTATTTCTTCACTACAAAATAGGACTGATGCACACTGCACTCACCATCTATTAAACACCTACATCATTTTTTACATGTGCTACACTTAAGCCAAGTCTCTCACATTTGGGGCTCAATTGTATAGGGTTTTTTTGTTTCCTCCATGTACAAAGCCTTATTCTTACATCTATTTAATGACATCATTAAACTAGGCCAGTTGTCTTTGTCTGTGGTGACTTTTTCAATATCTTCCTATGTCATCAAATGTATTCATTATCCTTTTGTACACTAGGTCATTCACAAAATCAATAAGCATGCCTTCTACAGGAGTCATCCAAGAATTGAAAAAAAATAACAACATTGATGGAGAAATTCTAACAGGGCAATGCTAGAGGTATAACACAAAATTTCCTGCATTGATTCACTAATACTCATCCACTTAACTGTATTAGCAATTGGTCCCTATTTTTCCCCTGGCCTTCAAAAATACTATGACATGTGGTCAAATGTCCTCCTGAGTTTTGGCTAAGCTCTTCTTATTGCATTTCCATGATCAGTCAATCTACTAAACCTGCCAAGAAGTGAGGTGAGTGTGACATAACTTGGATTTAGTGAACCCACAGTGGTAGCCTCAAATAACTTGGGCTTCTACTTTTAGATCACTAATTTATTAAGGTTATAAAATCACTTATTAATAATTTAAAGTATATTAGAAATTAACATAAATTATCAAAGACTAAATTATGATGACTCCACACATTCATAACATAATTATTATAATCTCTGTGGGGGATATATAATTATGAAAAACAAATCTATCTCCATGATGCATAGGCCAGAAAATTTCTTTAAAATCTAGCATTCACAGAAGAGAGCAAGTAACTCTAAGAAACAGGCCCCCCCCCTTGGGGTGGGGGAAGAGTTTGGAGAGGGTGATAAATGTATAAGGATAATTTGTGTTAATAAGAATTACTCTATTTAAATTAGAAGAAGGAGTACCGGACACAACTCGACAAATTCTGTACTTCTTTCTAAGGGGAGAGTAAACAACATGTTCCAGTTCCAGATCCAGATAAGAGTTAGAAAACTCTGCTCCAGGATAACAGGGGTGCCCCACCTGAACACAAAGAATGTACCACACGCAGTGCAGCCCAAACACTGAAACTGGAGATTAGAAAATATTTTCATGTGCCTGTTGGCCATCCGGATGTCTTCTTTAGAGAAGTGTCTATTCATGTTTTCTGCCCACTTCTTCACTGGGTTATTTGTTTTTCGGGTGTGGAGTTTGATGAGCTCTTTATAGATTTTGGATACCAGCCCTTTGTCTGATATGTCATTTGCAAATATCTTTTCCCATTCCGTTGGTTGCCTTTTAGTTTTGTTGGTTGTTTCCTTTGCTGTGCAGAAGCTTTTTATCTTCATAAGGTCCCAGTAATTCACTTTTGCTTTTAATTCCCTTGCCTTTGGGGATGTGTCGAGTAAGAGATTGCTACGGCTGAGGTCAGAGAGGTCTTTTCCTGCTTTCTCCTCTAAGGTTTTGATGGTTTCCTGTCTCACATTCAGGTCCTTTATCCATTTTGAGTTTATTTTTGTAAATGGTGTGAGAAAGTGGGCTAGTTTCAACCTTCTGCATGTTGCTGTCCAGTTCTCCCAGCACCATTTGTTAAAGAGACTGTCTTTTTTCCATTGGATGTTCTTTCCTGCTTTGTCAAAGATGAGTTGGCCATACGTTTGTGGGTCTAGTTCTGGGGTTTCTATTCTATTCCATTGGTCTATGTGTCTGTTTTTGTGCCAATACCATGCTGTCTTGATGATGACAGCTTTGTAGTAGAGGCTAAAGTCTGGGACTGTGATGCCTCCTGCTTTGGTCTTCTTCTTCAAAATTACTTTGGCTATTCGGGGCCTTTTGTGGTTCCATATGAATTTTAGGATTGCTTGTTCTAGTTTCGAGAAGAATGCTGGTGCAATTTTGATTGGGATTGCATTGAATGTGTAGATAGCTTTGGGTAGTATTGACATTTTGACAATATTTATTCTTCCAATCCATGAGCGGGGAATGTCTTTCCATTTCTTTAAATCTTCTTCAATTACCTTCATAAGCTTTCTACAGTTTTCAGCATACAGATCTTTTACATCTTTGGTTAGATTTATTCCTAGGTATTTTATGCTTCTTGGTGCAATTGTGAATGGGACCAGTTTCTTTATTTGTCTTTCTGTTGCTTCATTGTTAGTGTATAAGAATGCAACTGATTTCTGTACATTGATTTTGTATCCTGCAACTTTGCTGAATTCATGTATCAGTTCTAGCAGACTTTTGGTGGAGTCTATCAGATTTTCCATGTATAATATCATGTCATCTGCAAAAAAGCGAAAGTTTGACTTCATCTTTGCCAATTTGGATGCCTTTGATTTCCTTTTGTTGTCTGATTGCTGATGCTAGAACTTCCAGCACTATGTTAAACAACAGCGGTGAGAGTGGGCATCCCTGTCGTGTTCCTGATCTCAGGGAAAAAGCTCTCAGTTTTTCCCCGTTGAGGATGATGTTAGCTGTGGGCTTTTCATAAATGGCTTTTATGATCTTTAAGTATGTTCCTTCTATCCCGACTTTCTCAAGGGTTTTTATTAAGAAAGGGTGCTGGATTTTGTCAAAGGCCTTTTCAACGTCGCTCCTTATCAGGGAAATACAAATCAAAACCACACTCAGATATCACCTCACACCAGTCAGAGTGGCCAAAATGAACAAATCAGGAGACTATAGATGCTGGAGAGGATGTGGAGAAACGGGAACGCTCTTGCACTGTTGATGGGAATGCAAATTGGTGCAGCCACTCTGGAAAGCAGTGTGGAGGTTCCTCAGAAAATTAAAAATAGACCTACCCTATGACCCAGCAATAGCACTGCTAGGAATTTATCCAAGGGATACAGGAGTACTGATGCATAGGGGCACTTGTACCCCAATGTTTATAGCAGCACTCTCAACAATAGCCAAATTATGGAAAGAGCCTAAATGTCCATCAACTGATGAATGGATAAAGAAATTGTGGTTTATATACACAATGGAATACTACGTGGCAATGAGAAAGAATGAAATATGGCCTTTTGTAGCAACGTGGATGGAACTGGAGAGTGTGATGCTAAGTGAAATAAGCCATACAGAGAAAGACAGATACCATATGGTTTCACTCTTATGTGGATCCTGAGAAACTTAACAGAAACCCATGGGGGAGGGAAAGGAAAAAAAAAAAAAAAGAGGTTAGAGTGGGAGAGAGCCAAAGCATAAAAGACTGTTAAAAACTGAGAACAAACTGAGGGTTGATGGGGGGTGGGGATGGGTATTGAGGAGGGCACCTTTTGGGATGAGCACTGGGTGTTGTATGGAAACCAATTTGACAATAAATTTCATATATTTAAAAAAAAAAAAAAAAGAAAATATTCTGCCATCCTCACAGAGCCAGCTTTGAAACTCTTCCTCATATGATCCTCCTGTTCAATTCCCACATGAAACCTCTCAGAAATTTACCTCCATCTATAGCTTTCTTAATGTCCCCAAAACGCAGACTGTTCACTCTGGGACTAAGAGATCAGCTGCCTATAAAGATACTGTATATACAGAGATGGACCCAGGGTCAAGAATTTTCACTAACCACAAAGGGCCATGAGCTAGAATAAATATTTTGCTACTTAAGGCACCTTTCCAAGGGTTTGATTAATAAGATATTATTAGAGAATTATTAGAGAATAAGCAAGACATTATTAGATGTATTATTAGAAAGCTATTAACTACAAAAAACATTTCTGGAGACAAAGAAATGTATTTCCCAACAAACTACACTAGAGGGATCAGACTGTAATACTGGATAGTAGACAATATTATCTTTGCCTGAAGCTCTTTTTTTTTTTTAAGTTTGTTTATTTATTTTGAGAGAGGGAAAGACAGCGTGTGTGAGGGGCAGAGAGAGAAAGAGAGAGAGAGAGACCCAAGCAGGCTCCACACTGTCATCATGGAGCCTATAGTGGGGCTCATGAACTAGGAAATCATGACCTGAGCCAAAATCAAGAGTTAGAAACTTAACCTACTGAGCCACCCAGGTGGCCCTGAAGCTTTCACTTGACTATAAGTGAGAAATGGAAGTACAGAATTCCTAAAAGCTAAAAACTATAACCAGCTGCTTTGCGTGACTATGAAAGTTCACCAGAGTCTAGTAGTGTCTAATACAGTAGACACTCAATTTTTTTATTTTGTCTGATTTTCTGTAGCCAGTTCCCTTCCATCAGCAGCTAAGCAAAGATAACTGAATCATTCAGATGTTATGATTATCATTAGATACCTATATTTCTTAGAGCTATCAGTAGAATCTGAAAGCTGAAAGACATGCTAGAAGGCAACTAATGTAACCACCTAATCTTTACAGAGGGAAAAACAGACCCAAAGAGTTCAAGAGCCCAAAGTCTCATGATCAGTTAGTAATGAAGTGGAACTAGAACCCAGATCATGAGGGTCCACTTTTACAGGTATAATCTTGGTTTTCCAGTCTCACTCTTCTGAGTAGGGTATTATTTTCATCCTGTTTAAGCATTATTGACCATCATTGGGACACTGCAATGACATTTGACAAAAGCCTTACAACTCTAGAAAGGTGCAGGATACATTGTGCTTGTATAAAACAGTATTTTGGAACTGGAAGAGTCTTTAGAGACTATCCCTCCATATCTCTGAATCTTATGCATGAACAAACAGAGCTTAAGGGGTTTGCACAAGCTCCCAGTGTGGAGTGCAAAGTCAAAATTAACAACTGACTGCCAGTAGTCTTCACATTTCATTGTAGGGCCTCTCTTTTCCTCTTTTCTAAAAAAACTAGAAACAAAATACAAAATACAAAGAAAAAAAAGCTTCTGCTTAAGAACAAGAATTTTGTAAAGTGAGGCTATCTGTAGAGTAGGTACAGGTACACCCCAGAGATACCACAGGTTTGGTTCCACACCACCATAACAAAGTGATTATCACAATAAAGTGAGTCAAATGAATTTTTTGGTTTCCCAGTGCATATAAAAGTTATGTTTACACTATACTGTGACCTAATAAGTGTGTGATAATGCTTTGTCTAAAAAAAACAATGTGCTGGGGCATCTGGGTGGCTCAGGCAGTTAAGCATCTGACTTCGGCCCAAGTCATCTCATGGTTCATGAGTTTCAGCTCCACATTGGTCTTTCTCTGCTGTCAGCACAGAGCTTGCTTCTGATCCTCTGTCCCCCTCTCTCTGCCCCTCCCCCGCTTGTGCTTTCACAAAAATAAACATTAAAAAAAGCAATGTGCATACTTTAAAACATACTTTATTGTTTAAATGTGCTAAGCATCATCTGAATATTAAGTGAACTGTAATCACCGATCACCACAACAAATACACTAATAATGAAAAACTTGGAAATATTCTAAGAGTTACCCAAATGTGATGCAAAGACACAAAGGGAGCAAATGCTTTTGGAAAAATGGCACCAATAGAATTGTTCGATGTGAGGTTGCCATCAATCTTCAATTTGTTAAAACACAACAACAAAACACTATCTCTGAAGCACAATAAAACAAGGTATGCCTGTGTTATTTTTATCAACATTTCTTTTTTTCGAGTAAAACACAGCTGGAAAAGGAACTTATAAATAAATAAGGCCCACTCTGCCTCTGATTCTATCAGCCTGTGGGCTGACTGCTCCCTGCCTATTTCTCATCCACTAGACATGGCCAGCTGTTGAGGCCAAGACACAAGACAGGGAAAGGCCTGGCAATGAATCAGTGAGCATAGAAAGGAATGTGCTCAGGTGTGTTCACTCACTTCACTCACTGGACTTCATGTGATGCAAGGCTTTAAGCTATAGAGTGTCCTGGGCCCAGAGGACTTTGTAGTTCAAGAAGTCCAAAGGAGGGATGCCTGGGTGGCTCAGTCGGTTAAGCGCCGACTTCAGCCAGGTCACGATCTCGCGGTCTGTGAGTTCGAGCCCTGCATCGGGCTCTGGGCTGATGGCTCAGAGCCTGGAGCCTGCTTCCGGTTCTGTGTCTCCCTCTCTCTCTGCCCCTCCCCCGTTCATGCTCTGTCTCTCTCTGTCTCAAAAATAAATAAACATTAAAAAAAATTAAAAAAAAAAAAAGAATTCTAAAGGATCCTAGACTTCTAACAACTTCTCTTCGCAGAGACATCTTTAGCTAAATGGTTTCTGGGTACTAGCTTGAAAAGCTAACCACCATATTGCTTATTTATTTCAAATACATCTTCCCATAAATAACAGACATTTGAATGCTCACACAACTCATAAATATGCCATTGTAATATTTAAGACATTCTATTCATTTTCTCCAAACAAAATCCTTCTAGAAGGTAGAACTTGCAACAGAGTGAGTCAAGTCTATAGGACATCCAAACCTTCTAAACTATGAAAAGAATGAGGAAGCCCATACTTGTTCCCTTACTGTGGCATGCTGCGAAGAAAGCTAGTTTCCAATGCAGCATTGGTATGGAAGGCAGGACAGAAAAGACCTGGTTGAAACCTGGCCAGAATCACACCATCACAGATTTATTATTGAATTTATACTGATAAATTGTTCTGGAGGTAGAAAGCTCTTACTCTTCTCAGTTTACTAAGATTTAAAATTAAAATTTCTGGTGTGTAAACCCAGGAAGATATTTAAAGTGTAGCAGTCTACCTCCCCATTTCTGCTGCTTCACTACTGATTCTGTTTCACAGACCTACCTATGAAGGCCTCCTGCAAACAGTTGTCCTGCGGACCTAATACTCCAGGGCATCAGAGAGCTGGCAGATAGTAAAGCTGTACAGAACTGAATGCACCTGCTACTCACCATAGGTCAAGGTGGGAATGGGAAATGCTCATTTGTTAGGGCACCATCAATTTGGTGTAGCATTAACACTTAACTCTGTGAAGTCCAGCATCTCTTTAAAATCACTGTTCCAGTTAATGTATTACTTTTCTCTAATCTACCAGGGATGAGTTGCTGGTGTTAATAAGATATTTTAGGGGTTTTGGCTCTTAAAAGGTAAATGGAAACTTAGATGAAATATACATTACAAAATAGTAAATTTGGAGTAAAATCCGTTACAGTGTAAAACTTATCTGAACAGGACTCTAAGAAACCCAGCCCTAGACTGCTATTGAGTCTGGAATTTGTTAGCATATTACTTTTGGTTACAATTCTGATTGCACACTAGAAGTCCAATTATGTTTAATATGCAGCAGGGACACATGGTTACCAAGGATAATTCTGCCAAACTGAATGAGAAAGTTCAAGATTTAACACATGTAATTTAGTGAGCACATTTGGCCACTAATAAAATATAATCGGCCCCTTGTCTTTCATTTTAATCATCTTTATTAGAAGAAAAAATACATCATACTAAAGGAGTTTACCATATGGAAACAGCAACTTAAAATGTAATACGCTGTTACCATGTAGAAAATTAATGCATGATGGTTTTGCCAAGTGGAAATGGAATTGAACTTTCATGTTGACGTGAACTTAAGTTGAATTTTGTCTTTTAACATGACTTAAAACACAGGTGTTAAGAATAGACTAACCAATACAGTACCCAAGTTTTTAGTTTTCCCTAATTACCATGTTACTTCTGTATCTACTTACCTGTTTGGTTACTTAAAGAACTCAAGCTTTTTCTTTGGGATTAATTAGGGTTTCAATTCTACTCAATAGTGTGAAAGAGTATTTATGATTTATAATCAGAGCACATTTTTAAGATGCTTCTGAGTGAAAATTGCTTGATATATACTGCTAATTAAGTTTTAGTGAACTACTGTCATTACAAAACAGGCAATACTTTATGGATGAAGTCTTTATTATGACCACTATATAATGTCTTTTCTATTTGGCCTGCTAATTCATGCTGTGATGCACTGTAGACAGTGCCTTTATGAAACAAATTCTATACAATTATCACAATCTTAAAAGATTAAGAGTCCTGAATACTTTACAGAAAGATTCTGGAAATCACACAGCTCCCTCCTAATTGTTTTAAAAGGCCATTTCTTAGATCTTCTGGACTCATAAAATTCTCATTTGCCCTCTATCCCTTTCCAAGAAAATATTAACAAACTGCATTGACCACAGTTCTTTCAACAATGAAATGCAAATTGAAAAACCTTCTGTGAAATGAGAATCCAATACTTAATACTTATCACTCACTGATTGCTGGCTCATGACTTTCTTCTCTTCATATCACATCACACTGAAGAGCATAACCACTTAGAAATCTTTCTCAAAATGTGCTCCTTGGAACACTGGTATTCCACAAAAATGTGTGTTCATCATAAAACATAAAAGATGTTAGCAATATTTATTTTAAAACTTATTTTAAATATGTCTAAGAAAAACACTAAGAATCTTTACAGGGTTATTACTGTATGCACATCTTTAAGAAATTACTCACAACCCCAAGAAAAATAAAAACATATTTTGACACACAAAAACCTGTACATAAATGTTCTTAGCAGCATTATTCATAACAGCCAAAAGGTGGAAACATTCCAAATGTCCATCAACTGATAAATATGTAAATAAATTGTAGTATTTCCATACAATGGAATATTATTCGACAATAAAAATGAGGTACTGGTACATGCTGAATTGTGGATAAACTTTGAAAACATTAAGTGAATGAAAGATCTCTTATTGTACGATTCCATTTATATGAAATGTTCAGAATAGGCAGATCTATAGAAACAAGTAGATCAGAGGTTGCCAGGGACCTGGGGTGGGTGGGGGACTGAGAAGGAGGGGTTGGGTGGTGACAGCTAAAGAGTGCAAGGTTTATTTTTGGTACAAAGAACACATTTTAAAATTGAAGTGGTGATGAAATCACAACTCTGAATATACTAAAAGCCACTTAATTATATGCTTTAAATGTATTCCATGGTATATGAATTATGCTTTGATAAAACTACGTTTGAAAAGAAAAATAAGTACTTAAACAGATACTTCACTTTAAAAAAAATCCAAAAAGCCATCAATAAACATACAAAAAGATGCTCAACTTTGTTAGGGCATCAGAGAAATACAAATTAACACCAAAATGAGACAGCATCACACACTACCATAATAACTAAAAAGATGGAAAACAACACGTGTTGGTGAGGATGTAGCATAGTGTACATACACCATTGATAAGAACTGAAGTTGTACAGGCACTTTAGAAAGCTATTTGGGGGGCGCCTGGTAGCTCAGTCGGTTGAGCGTCTGACTTCAGCTCAGGTCATGATCTCGTGAGTCACGAGTTCGAGTCCCACATCGGGCTCTGTGCTGACAGCTCAGAGTCTGGAGCCTGCTTTGGATTCTGTGTCTCCCTCTCTCTCTGCCCCTCCCCAGCTTTCGTTCTGTCTCTCTCTCTCTCAAAAAAATAAAATTAAAAAAAAAAAAAAAAGAAAGAAAGCTATTTGGTAGGGGCACCTGGGTGGCTCAGTCACTTGAGCATCCAACTCTTGATTTCAGCTCAGGTCATGATCTCAGGGTTGTGGGATTGAGCGTCAAGCTCCATGCTGAGCATGGACTCTACTAAGATATTCATTCATTCATTCATTCATTCATTCTCTCTCTCTTTCTCTCCCCACCCCCCACCCTGCCCCTCTCCTCTACTCATGCATGCTCTCTCTCTCTTAAAAAGGCCATTTGCTAGTACCTATTAAAGTTGAATATAAATGTACTGTAGCATTTGGGAATTCTACTACTAGATATATTATACAGAGATAGATATGTATATATAAACAGAGATGTATCAATGTGTGTGTATATATGATATATATATATATATATATCATATATGCACACCAGAAAACATGTGTAAGAATATCCATAGCAGCACTGTTTGTAATAGCCCTAAACAGAAAATCTCAAAACTCCGTAAAAAACAAAATGGATTTGGAATTATGGTATATTTACATAGCGGAATACCACAGAGTAATAGAAATGAACTGATACACACAACAACATGGGTAAATTGGACTAATGCTATGCTGAGAGGAAAAAAATGACACAAAAGAATACATATTCAAATAAGGCAAAAGTAATCTGTGTACTTACAAATTAGGATAGTGATTACCTTTGGGCATAAAAAAAAAGGTAGTGATGAGGGAGAGGAGTGAGTTATGAGGGAGCTTCTGGGGTGCTAACATTACTTCTTTTTTTTAAATGTTTATTTATTTTTGAAAGGAAAAGAGAAGAAGTGGAGGAAGGGCAAAGAGAGAGAGAGAGAGGGAGAGAGAGGGAATCCCAAGCAGGCTTTGCACTGCCAGCACAGAGCCTAACGTGGGACTCAAACTCACGAACTGTGAAATCATGACCTGAGCCAAATCAAGAATGGGACGCTTGTCTGACTCAGCCACCCAGCCACCCCAGTGGTATTTTACTTCTTGATCCAGGTGCTAGTTACATGGATATTCATTTTGTGATAACTCATCTAGCTGCACACTTACTAGGTGTGTCCTTCTGTATATATATTTAATACTTTAGCTTAAAAGTTTATTTTTAAACAGTGAAGAAATAAAAAGAAATAGTGCACAATAGCCCTATACCTGACAATGCCAAGAATATCTGATCTGTCATTTACCAAGAGTATTTACTGACACACTGTTACACAAAACATGCATTGCCAGTTCAATACATGCTGGTCTATGTTATGAATACTGTCATTTTATTTCAACATATTTGCAATGTTTTATTTATAATATGAAATAATGATACCACTCTTAGTTGTGGTGAGCTATGGCTAGTATGAGCTAATCTATACATGACACAAAAAGCCAAGCCCCTTCAATGTGAAAATAATCATAGCATTTGGTTTCTAAAAAATTGGAGGGTGAGCTGCCAAACATTAATTTATAATTTTCAGAGGTGTCTACATCAAGAGCAGATTATTGTAAACCTGCAGTTCATGTTCTTCCTTTTGTTTCAAAAAGCCTTCCTTTTATAAATGGGCTTATGCTGCAACAAAACACTCCCAACAAAATAAATGAACAGATTTGATGCTACATATGCTATGAAGAGGGACTGAGCAATAAGGTTCCTAATAGTAAAATAGTAGATATATACAAAATACAAAACATTGCTTTCATTTTATTTATTTATTTATTTTTGAGAGAGAGAAAAAGCGAGCAGGGGAGAGGCAGAAAGAGGAGAGAACCACAAGCAGCCTCTGTGCTGTCAGCGCAGAGCCAGACATAGGCTCAGACTCACAAATTGTGAGGTGAGATCATGACCTGAGCAGAAATCGGGAGTCGGACGCTGAGCCAGCTGAGCCACCCAGGTGCCTCTATTGTTTTCATTTTTAATGTAGTTTCACTTCTGTATTTGAAAACCAAAAAATCAGTATTTAAAACATTTTTTATCTTGCAATTTCTTATTCTTTTTGTTCTTAAATTTTTATCTGTGGGTTAAAACCCATTTAAAAAAACAGAAGATTCAAATTCTTTTTTTTTTTTTAAGATTCAAATTCTGATCATTCTTGTAATAACTAATTCCTCTGTAAAACTGTTTTTTGCTGTATTTTAATCCATGAACTAATTATACTTCTCATGTATTTCATTTTACATTTTAACATGTTTCATGGTCAATACATTTGGGAAACTAGGATCTAGAATTATCTTCTTAATTTTAAAATACCCCTAAAACCTGAATCCACAATGGCTACCTTCTATTGTGTCACAAGGTTAAAAATTGTTTATTCATTCATTTAATCCCCTCCCTTTATTTTTTTAGTAACCATTTGCTACATGCAATAAGGAGTGCAATGAAATATGCAGGAAGTTCTCCAGAGAAAAGGAGGCGGGGGAGGGGGGAAGTTGGTAGTTCCAACACAGCATAGATTCATAAAGGGGGAACAACTGAAGCAAAGATCAAAGGTGTAAGCATACTGAAAAAGACTAACGTTTAGTCTCAATGGACGTAAGCCAGTCAACTCTATGCCCAATTGCCAAATAAAGAAGGTATTTTACATAAACAGTCTTTTAACTGTAAATAGGGGTCAAAGATTATGCTTTAAAAAGTAAACTTCAGGATTTTGTAGTAGCTTTTAGCACTCTAAACTTCACTTAAAACACCTAAGTCTAATATTTGAAGTTTACACATTTCACTTTTATATGTTTCCAGTAACATATAATGTTTGAAAATTGAGGAATACCTCAACTTTTGTATGACCCAGGTAGGCTGCTGCTTCTAAAGCTAAATCCCATTTCTTCCCTGCCATTTTGAAGCATGAAAATGGGATTCAATATACAACTTGACTCATATTCACTATTTGGCACCATGATAAACACTGCAAATACATATTTTAAACTGACCCTTCTAGATACACAAGAAACTAGTACCAACAGTAGCCTCCAAGAGAACAAGCTCAGAGACCGTAAATCAGGGATGGGATTGATCAACTTTTCATTCTATACCTTATTGTTCTGCTGTTAAAAATTGTAAGTCAACCTTTTCAAAAAATACTATGATTACATCTTCTATATCATGTTAAACACACAGAATAATGTTTGCATGCATTAATTCTCTTCAAGGAGACCTGAAATCCAAATCTCCTCAGATGTTTCATTCCTATGTCTCTAGACCAAGCCTCCTTTTTTCTTCAGAAGACCCGAACCCCGACCTCTTACAAAGTGTAGTTCATGTCAAAAACACTTAAAGGATCCAAAGTATGTCGCAAAAATCTTCCCTACCAGCCAAACATTCAAGAATAATCCATAAGCATGAATACAGATATGTTCTATATTGTGATCTATTTCCTTCATATTAAGAGCTAAAGCTTCATAATTATTCCTCTTTAAAGAACTGTGGATTATTTGATTATATGAAAGACCTAATAGATGTTTAAATTATTACTATCACCACAGTACCCTGCAAGTAGCAGTGCTTAACATGCTTGCTTTCTTGAAAAGCATTTTCCCCTTGGGGCACCTCAGTGGCTAAGTTGGTTAAGCAGCCAACTCTTGGTTTCAGTTCAGGTCATGAACTTGGATTCTTTGAATCAAGACTGTGCTGACAGCACAGAGCCTGCTTGCGATTCTCTCTCCCTCTTTCTCTGCTCCGCCCTGGCTCTCATGCTTTCTCTCTCTCTTAAAATAAATAAACGTTAAATTTTTTTTTAAAAGAAAAGCATTTTCCCCTAAAGTATACACACTTTGAGACAAATCCATCAACAAGATTACATCTGGTTTGATCAGAAAATACAGAACATCCTTAAATACTTTTGCTAAGCATGCTAGGAAAAAAAAATGGTAACCATCCTTCTTTCCAGTTGCTACTTACATTTAAAATTTTTTTTTTAATGTTTATTTATTTTTGAGACAGAGAGAGACAGAGCATGAACGGGGGAGGGTCAGAGAGAGGGAGACACAGAATCTGAAACAGGCTCCAGGCTCTGAGCTGTCAGCACAGAGCCCGATGCGGGGCTCGAACTCACGGACCGCGAGATCGTGACCTGAGCCGAAGTGGACGCTTAACCGACTGAGCCACCCAGGCGCCCCGCTACTTACATTTTAAATGACATATTTGGGGAGCAAAAAGACATTCAGTTACATCAATGTACAATGTGGCCCTCAATTACCAGTAGATGACTCAAGGGTAAAATCTTAGAGGGAGGCATCTTAAAACAACAATCACGTTGTTTTATTAGTATTTAAAGATTTAAAAAAAAAGAATGTAAGTAACAGAAATGACTTTAAAAGTCCTAAGCAGGTAGATCATACTCCTCGCTACTACTTTCCAAGGTGTTCAAACAGAAATTTCTAAACGTGTTGTGTGAAAAACAACTACTGCTAAGTCATTTATATCATAAATTGTAAATCCAAAATACCACTAGCTCCACAATATGCAAATGTACAATCTAATTTCACTTTAAATTACTCTCACTTCCTTTCTTTACTAGACTCCCAACAGGAAAGAAAATGAAAGAGTACAAAACAGGAAAGAAAATGAATGAAAAGAAAATGCAGGAACTTCAATCAGATCTGCATGACTCATGTTGTGTAAATTGCAAATTTCTGATTTCAAGCCTTTAAAAAAAGAAACTTCAAGGACCCTTTAAATTATGTTCAAGTCATATGCCTGATTAGACAATTGAATCACTTTACTGGACTACATTTTTTTTCTTGATGCAGATCTCTTGCTGCCACAAATGTTTGTTCAGTGTAAATGGAGTGATGAAGATTGACCTTTCTAGCTGAGCAGCTGGCTGAACAGGATTTTAAACGGTATGCTTAGGATTTTAGTTCACTCAATTTAAGGCAAAAGGAAGTGAAATAAAAGTTTATTGAAGAGAGATCCTACATGTCTAATTTTTACTCTAGGAATTTTAAAGCCTCTGTCTCACCCCTTTTGACAAATTCAGCATCTCCCACGAGGGTGAAGTGTAAACCAGAAGTGAAACATTGAACCACTACTGTCAGAAGTTAGGGGCTCCAAAACAGAGTAAATAACACCTCTGTCTTTTAAGAATTAGTCCCATCTATTTTCCTGTTCTCGGCAGTGGGGTGGGGGGGGGGTGATTAACAGAAGGGAAAGAAAAGAAATTGCTGTGCCCTTAAAGCTTTGTCTAGTACCCTGACTCATTCCAGTGTCTTTTCACTGATTTTCTATTCAATAGCACTGACATGATACTTTCATTTCTTTCTTTTGTACCTCATAGCCTGACAAAGGAGTCTTGAAAACTCACTACTCTGGATAGTTAAGACCACACATTTTCAGCATTTTGCTAACTTTTTACTCTTCCTAATCCTAGTCTCCCTCACCGATTACTGTACACTCCTAACTCAGCCCATTGCTTACTAAAATCATAAATATAGGTGACTCAGGCAGCTTCCTGAGAAATTACATACTCAAATCTGCAGAAACAAAATTCCAGTATATCTAATTGGAAGAGGAGAGAGCCTACATTTATGCAATTTCTTTTAGACCTGCTACCTGATTGTCAGTCAATGCTAGCACATAAGCAAGTGCTAATTTGCATAGCTGATAGGAAGCTGAGTCCTATCACTTATTCACAGCAGGCACAGTGCTAGAAGCTAAGGATGCAGAGATAAAAGACTCAGACTCTTCATTCAAAGACTTCAAAGTCTAGTGGAAGAGAGAGCCACATAAATCTACAATCACAATAACATTATAGATGTGTCATGATAGGAGTATGTCCAGAGTGGCATGGAAGGACAAAACAACAAGCACCTAACTCAAGTCTAAAAGAATTGGGCAAAGTTCCAGAGACTCTAATGCCAAGATGGCATTAGAATCAAGTCTGCAGAGATCCTTAGGAGGAACAGGGGTGGGAATGTGGAGGCAGGGCATTCCATTCAGAGGGAAGCAGCATGTAAAAAAACACAGATGTTTGGCTTGAGATGATGGCAAGGTTCTGGAAATAGAGTGGTGATGGTTACACAACATTATGAATGAGCTTAATGCCACTGAATTGTATACCTTAAAATGGTAAATATTATGTAATGTATATTTTGCCACAAGAAAAACAAAAAAACACAGATATGTGGTAGACAGCAGAAATACCAAATAAGGTATCTGTAAGGAAGACTAAGTGGCAGGACAAAGAGTGGAAATATACCATGGCTAGACATAAAGGGCTATGTATTCCATGCCTAAAGTGTACGGAGGCTAATCAGGGGGACTGGAGCTTCAGAAGGACTGGAAGCTTCAGGAAGGATTAGGAGGCTATACATAATCCAGATGAGAAATGAAGGTCTGAATTCTGAGAGACAGTGGAGACAAAAAGAATGAATAGATTTCCAAGACAGCAAGACAGAAGAATAAAGAGGACATGGAGGTTAAATATGAACTAACGGGAGGAGTCTGGAATGCCTCTCTCAGGCTTTTGGCCTGAGCAAATGGCACCTGAGCGATGGTGCCATCCATTTAGAGTGAAATCAGGGTAATCATCAAGTTGGATTGGGGAACATGGTAACTTCTGCTTTCACCGGTCAAGTCTGAACCCTTGTGAATAAAGAATGAAGACCAGCAGTTAACAGGAAGTGCAGGACTTTTTCAGTCAGTCTATGAACTTGGTGCTTATTTCTAGGACCAGGCAGCAAAGCATGGCCCAGATCTGAGGAGGAAGCCATTTTTTTCCCATTTCTAAACAGAGCCCAGCACCTCTCTATCAACCCAAAATTAAGGACTTTGATCGACTCAGGAGGCAGCTTCTCTAGCAAGGTCCTCAGGTTGTCTACAGTACCTTCAGTGTGGCTTATCAAGGACAGCATCTCTCAACAAAGGTGAGCCAAAGATGAATAAATAACATAGCTGGCACTTCATGGTGGCGATTGTTGAGATTTAGGTCTCTCAGAAGTAACTAGAGAAGTTTCATAGGATGAACCAAAATCTGACAGGGGGGAGGGGGAGGGGGAGTAGGAGTTATTATCATCTGGAGAATATAAAAAGGACCTATTTTATTTTCCTGGGCTACTGAGGCCTGAGATTACCAGTTATACAGTTTAGCAAAAAGCGAAATCATGTTATTCACTGACGATTTTGTAGACTTTTGACAATTAACAACACAGTGAGCATCTTTCTAATGTCATAACATTCTTCTACAACTTCATGCTTAAAGAGGAATAGTATTTGATTATACGCCATAATTTATTCTACAAATCCCCTATTGGACAGTTTGGTTTGAATGGAGCTTTTCAAGCAAATTTTGTCACCAGTTAATCACAGGTTAATGACACTTAGGAATATCTAAACATTTTATTTGAACATTCTTTGCCCATAAATTTCCCTTCATGTTTAATTTTTCAATAACCAACTAAACAAATGCACAGCAACTTACTGGCCCTGATTTTTTTTAAGAAGAAAGTAAATTGTTGTTGGGGGTGCATTAATTTTACAAAGCCACTAGTGTACCATATTGTACAGTGAAAGAGGCAGGTAATTCGCTATATGACACCCTGGTGGCACACAAGAATAAATGCATCTCTAGTAAGTGAACCATGTGCTCTCTGTCAGCAGGATCAAGTGTATTATTTTATATATCCTTTCCTGTCCCATGGATGCTTATTGGTCCCTCTCCAAGTTAGCAATAAAGTCAAGCAAACAAGCCTCTCTCTACCTGTGCTCATGCTGTTCCTTCTACCTGTAATGTCCTTCCTCCGATTTCTCTACCCAACTAGTTCCTACTTGTCATTCAAGGCAGTTCAACTGTTAACTTGTTTCAGAAAGTTTCCCCCCATTACACTCATGGTTAGCTAAGTGTTCCCAAAATGTCCTGCCTACACTACTGAATACTTAGCACAGTTTATTATGGTGATCTGATATTCATCCACCAAATGATAAGCCTCTTTAGTTTGGGACTGTGGCTTTCACTTTAACAACTCCAGGGCCTAGACCACTGCTTCTTTAAATGATTACTAAAAAGAATGCTGTGATGTAAAAAGTGCCACAAAGTCTCACCTGCTTATCAATACTCTTATCACAAGTAATGTTTTCTTTTTTTTTTTTAACTGTGAATACTAGTTTTATTTAATCCTGCTTCCATTCTCCGTTGATTTATTTTTATTTTTTTTTAATTTTTTAAATATAATTTATTGTCACGTTAGCTAACATGTAGTGTATACAGTGTGCTCTTGCTTCAGGAGTAGATTCCCATGATTCATGGCTTACATACAACACCCAGTGCTCAACCCAACAAGTGCCCTCCTCAATGCTCCTCACCCATTTTCCCTTCTTCCCCACATCCGCCCATCAACCCTCAGTTTGTTCTCTGTATTTAAGAGTCTCTTATGGTTTTCCTCCATCTCTGTTTGAAACTATTTTTCCCCTTCTCTCCCACCATGGTCTTCTGTTAAGTTTCTCAAATTCTACATACAAGTGAAAACATATGACACCAGTAACATTTTCTATTGAGAGAATCAAGCAACATGCCTAACTAAGAAAGCTAAGTACAGTGTTCTAATAAAATATAACAATAATTTGACAATGCATAATCACTGTTGTGATACATGGTAATTAAACAAACAATAAGCAATTGTATAAATTACTACTATTGGTAACTACCAGGAATGCAGTGGGATGGCATTCAGTGACCAACTTCTCCCTCCATCAGAAATAATACTGACCTCATCTAGCTCTGCTTCTATTTAAATGTCCTAAGCCCCCAAACTGTCCCCTACTCCATCAGACCTTTCCCTCATTCTCCACACTCTATATTGAAATGACTATTTCCTTGGGAAACGGGTTCAGCTGAGAGATTTCTTTCTCTGCCTTTGTACTGAGCTATTACTATTATGAGCCTTATATTCTGCCATTTCTTCCTGGGATTTTTAGATAGACACACTTCCTTAAAGGGTTATAAGAACCTCAGACTCCCCTCTTTCCTTCCCAACATCAGGGTCTTTTTAAAATAGGTGCAATAGGTCCTGAGTCAGTCTCATAAAATAGGTGCAATAGGTTGAATGGTATGAATGTCCCGCCTCAAAAATCTCACCCTTAGATTATGAGACATTCCATCATTTACAGATTGATTTGGGTTAACTAATAAATACTCACCTCTCCTGCCACCAAAAAAAAGCAAACAAACTAACCAAGACAGGATTATTGGTCACTGGGATGGTACAAAGCAATGAAAATTAATATTTATAATTGTATTATATTTAGTAACAATAATTAATCATACCAACGGGATAGTTTTGAGGGAATGTGAGGAAGGGAAGGAGCAAGTGGAACTGCTATAATAGGGTGACAAAAAAATCTCTGCCGATGAGAGAACAAGGAATGTCAATTGGAAGAGGAAGGAAACTAGGTGAAGCCCAAAGATAAACTTCAACTTTCCATCGACAGCTCTCCAAGCATCCTCCTTTCTTTCCTTCCTCTCTGAAGGCCAATTTCTGTCCCCAACACCTGCCATGTGAAGAGATCATTTAACTTTTGTTAGTCTTAAATGTTACACACTCCTTTTCACAGTAGTTTGAGTTATATAGAGTTTTCTCATCTTGAAAATGGGGATAAGACCACCTTGTCAGAGACCAAGAGAAGTAGATGATTGTCCAGGAACATGTCAGCAATACCTCACTAGTCTAAGAGAGGCACTTAAAATACAAGTCCAAAGTTCTTTCTTCCTCAAAATGATTGAGGTATTTCAGATTAAAGTAAATGCTGGGGTGGAGCATGCCTGGATGGCTCAGTTGTGTAAGCATCTGACTCAGCTCAGGTGTTGATCTTAGGGTCTGAGTTCAAGGAGTACTACAGGGCAATGAGAAAGAACGAAATACGGCCCTTTGTAGCAACATGGATGGAACTGGAGAGTGTGATGCTAAGTGAAATAACCCATACAGAGAAAGACAGATACCATATGCTTTCACTCTTATGTGGATCCTGAGAAACTTAACAGAAACCCATGGGGGAGGGGAAGGAAAAAAAAAAAAAAAGAGGTTAGAGTGGGAGAGAGCCAAAGCATAAGAGACTCTTAAAAACTGAGAACTGAGGGTTGATGGGGGGTGGGAGGGAGGGGAGGGTGGGTGATGAGTATTGAGGAGGGCACCTTTTGGGATGAGCACTGGGTGTTGTATGGAAACCATTTTGACAATAAATTTCATATATTGAAAAAATAGATAAATAAATAAAAATGTAAAAACCAACCAAACAAACAAACAAAAAGCCCCATGTTGGGCTCCATGCAGGGCATGAAGTCTACTTAAAAACAAAACAAAAACAAAAACAAAAACAAATGCTGGTAGGTCAAAGTTCATTAGGAGAACTGTTCATAATAGCCAAAAGTAGAAGTAGTCCACTGTCTACCAAATGATGACTAGATAAACAAAAGGTAGTATATCCATACCATGGAATACTATTCAGCAATAAAAAGGAATGAAGCACAACAATGTGAATGTATCTAATGCCATAGACCTGTATTTTAAGTATGTTTTACCACATTTTTTTAAAAAAAGGAGTGAAGTAGTGATACATACTACAACATGGGTGAACTTTGGAAACACAATGCTACTGAAAGAAGTTATTCACAAAAGGCTACATACAATATATTTCCATCCATGAAATGTCCAAAACAGGCAAACTTACCAACACAGAAAGTAGATTAAGTGGTTGCCACAGACTGGTGGTAGGAGAAAATGAGTAGTGTAGGGGTGGTGAAAATGGTCTAAAACAAAGAGTGGTAATAGTTGCACATCTTTTTTTTTTTTTAATGTTTATTTATTTTTGAGACAGAGAGAGACAGAGCATGAACGGGGGAGGGTCAGAGAGAGGGAGACACAGAACCTGAAACGGGCTCCAGGCTCTGAGAGGTCAGCACAGAGCCCGATGCGGGGCTCGAACTCACGGACCGCGAGATCATGACCTGAGCCGAAGTCGGCCGCTTAACCGACTGAGCCACCCAGGCGCCCCAATAGTTGCACATCTTAATGATTACTCTAAAAACCAGTCAACCACACTCCTTATAATGGTGAATTTACAGTTAGTAAATTATCTCAATAAAACTTATTTTTTAAAAGTCAAATACTGGTAAACAAAGTACGGCTGATATACCTGGGACATTTCAGAAACGTTTAGAAAATCAAGATTAATCAGAAACTACATAATTGATCTATTTGTATACCAAAAAAAACCAAAACACATAAATAAGGTACAAAGCACAAACTCAACTAATATCATGAAACTAACAACAGATCACTTAGAAAACAAACAAGATTGACAAGAATTTTTTTAATGTGCAGAATTATACCTCTCATTGATTTAAAGGGGCAGTAATGTGTAATGAATGGTTAAGAAATCAGGCTCTGAAAATCAAATGGCCTAGGATCTAATCACTGGTTCTGTGATTCTGAGAAAGCGACTTAACCTTACTAAAATTTAATTTCTTTATACAACACACAGGCAGTATTTTAATTTCTTTTTAATATTCTTTCTTTCTCTTGGTCTTTATACTTACATTTCATTGTCTAACACTGAATTTCTTCTCTCGGCTATTTTATTACAGTTTGCCAATTTGGGATTTCTGTGCTCTTCTTTAAAGCCATGTTTTTTTTGCCTTGCCTCCAGGTTAAAAATCTGATGTTCTTGGGGCACCTGGGTGGCTCAGTCAGTTAAGCATATGACTCTTGATATGGGCTCAGGTCATGATCTCACGGTTTGTGAGATCAAGCCCTTGTACTGTCAACACAGAGCCTGCTTGGGATTCTCCCTTCCAGTAAATACACATTTAAAAAATAAAAAATAAAAAATAAAAAATAAAAATGTTCCTTTGTCTTAAGATTCCCATGTTCCCCACAGCTCTGCATCTTCAGGGCTTAAGTTATGCTTGAGTCTCTCAGGACATTAGGGAAAGCACATAGCATTTCTGGATTGTACTCAGTGTGTCTACTTCTCAGTAGACTGAGAACTCTTCAAGAGCAGGCAACAGGCCTATGTACCTTCCTTGCTACACCCTGTGTACATGAATAGTTCCTGGAAGAGAGTAGGTGGGCACTCAAATAGTTTTTTAGTAACTTATTAAAAGTCCTATTACTTATTCATCATCCTCATTGGACTCTTCAAAGCTGAGCTGCTATGAACCTCGCTTCAGTGCATATGGATATTCCACCATTTGCTGATCAGACTGCAAACTGAACCCACATGCAGCTAAATGCCCAAGTGTTCATTCTTTATCGATCTGAAAGAGAATAAAGTGTCTAGTGAATAACAACTTCTGCTGGGTCTCAGGCAAAGGTAAAAGGCTGCTATGTGTCTCCCTCTCCTTTCTTTGCCGTGCTAAGATTTTTAACAAGGCCGCTTTCCTTGTTGCATGGGGACAGTGTGCAGCTGACTAGAGCCCTGAATGTTACCCAGTCAAGTGCTTCCACTGCATTCCACATGAGCCAAATTAAATGTGGATGGACATCATCATCCATTTTTTAACCCCATATTCTCTATCTCCGCCTTTCTACTATTAAGAGGGAGTCTTTCAAATCTGTGCCCACCTTTATGGTGCTCTTTAACCATTGCACCACCTCTTGGCAAAGCAAGACAGATTGAGCAAAGACAAACTAAAGACAAGAGGCTTCTCTCTGGCTTCTTACTATCCTCCTCACCTTTTATATCTGTAGCCTCAATTCCTTCCACACAATGGTGTTTTCTTTGGTTTCCCTGAAAATCTTGGCTTACTAGTGCCTATCATCATCTCAGAAGGTTCCAAGAAGACAAGCCTGAGCTTTTCTCATCTGACTTTTTGATATTACAGTCTACTAATACATTTCCCAGTGAAAATCATATTCCCCCACTTGATCACAGTACATTCTTCTGGTGTACTGTTTATTTTTGTATTTTAAGTACATTTATGTGTTTAAAAAACATACTTTTCCTAACTTTTATGAATTTAACAACATCTGACTACTTACCATGCACAAAGCACATATTATTGGTCATTCTTTGCAGATTCAGAACTATTCTTCAAACTAAAATCAGCCTAAATAATGGAGGCAGCTATGCATGTATATGGGAAATCTCTCTGCCTTCCTCTTAATTTTGTTGTAAACCTAAAACTACTTGAAGAAAAATAATGTCTTTAAAAAATCAGCCTAAAGATCAGAGATCATATATGAAGCTAGACTGTAACACACTCATAAATAGCATCATACAATAATAAAAATTAACACTACACTGGTCCATTCACAAATAGGATAAGGAAGGGGTACAGAAATTAAGTTTTAAAACTCCATTCATATTTTGATGGATACATACATATAATGAAATTTTCCATCCAGTAAGTATATGGACTGCCTTACGTACTTTATGAGTCTTGGTGAGAGATACTATAGAAACTGAAAATATCAGACAAGCACTCTCCCTGCCTCCCTTGCAGCTAACATATGACTTGGGCTTGGCCAATTAGACATTCCCATCCTAGATATTGACTCCAAAGCTGTAACAGTAAAGAAGCAGGGACCAAGGAGAATACATTCTCGTAGCAGATGCAAGCAGCGAAGATAGTTGCAGCACCAGCATCAAGTTACAGGGGCAGAACTGGCAGCAATGTGGCACAGATGCCTAGTTTCCAGTACCCTTGGTGACAGTGGGACAAGCTGTGGCATCCAGAGTTCACAGGCAGAGGCAGAAGTATCCTCTCCAGACAGGGTCTGTAGGGTTATTCTGAGTTCTGGGTGTTCCCTAGCCTGTGTTGCTACTTTCCATTTTCCAAGCCTGCTCTATATTCTTCCTATAAATTTTCTGAGCTACTCAATGTCCTTTCCATAAATTTCTGTTTAAGTCAGCCAAAGTCAGTTTCTGTGGCTTGCAACTAAGGACTCTGAAACAATGAACTAGTGGCCAGCAGGTAGCAGATATTAATCTAACTCCAGCAAATTAGTATTTGTTGAGGACCCACTCAGTACACCATAACTTTTGGGGGAGGGTCAGATTTAATGGAGTACAATTTACAAAAAGTAAATTCACCCTTTTAAGTAAAGTGTTTTGACAAATGTTACAGTCACATAACCACTACCACAATCAAGATACAGAATGTTTCTGTCACCTAAAAAAGTTGCCTTGTGTCTTTTTTTTTTTAATTTTTAATGTTTATTTTTGAGAGAAAGAGAGCACAAGTGAGGGAGGGGTGGGGAGAGAGAGGGAGACACAAAATCTGTAGCAGGCTCCTGGCTCAGAGCACAGAGCCGGATGCAGGGCTTGAACTCCGGCTCGGAGCACAGAGCCGGATGCAGGGCTCGAACTCACGAGCCATGAGATCATGACCTGAGCCAAAGTCAGACGCTTAACTGACTGAGCCACCCAGGCGCTTCACCTTTTGTCTTTTTGTAATCAATTCTTCCTCCACATCTATAGTTCCTGGTAACACTAATGTGATTTCTGTCCCTGTGATTTGCTTTTTCCAGAATGTCATATAATGGGATTATATTGATGTAATTCTTTTGTGTCTGGCTTCTTTCACTTAGCATAACGCATTTTAGACTCATCCATGTTGTTGCATGTATCAGTGGTTTACTCCTTTTTATTGATGAGTAATGTTCCATTTTATGGACATACCACAATTTGTCTTTTCACCAATTGATGGATATTTGGGTTGTCTCCTACAGAAACCTTTTGAAACACAGAAATTTACCAAAATATTTACACTCTACTTTCTGGAAGCTAAAATAGTAAGAATCTTTAAACAATGTGAAGGAAATCATGCATTCTATCATAAAACATTTTATTCTATTTTAAAAACCATTATATACTGAGATACATATATTTAATTTTTCTTTCAGTATCCCCTTTTGGTACATTAGTAAAAATAAAGACAATATTATTGATCCTTCCCAAATGACACAAGAAAACCATAAGAAAAATCCATCTTTTCCCTGAAAATTTCTTCAGAGAAAATAACTCAGGCAATATATACATACATTATTGTTTCTCCTTTGCTTAGCAATATCACTGTAGTGTAACGCAATAAAAAGCAGAATGCTACTTAGTGCCATCTTCTCTCTTAAATCAACTAAGTTCCTAACTCAATAGCAATTCCAAAGCTGTGGCCAGTTTTAAACCTTTGGTAATTCATCCTACAGGAGAAAGGTCATTCTCCAAACCTATTTTCATGAGTTTCAAGCTTTATAAACAATATGGCTAAAGGCTGTTACAGTCAGTCCATTCAGCTTCTGAATATTAAAAGAGCTATCATTAACACACATATTTCAAAATATAGAAGACATATTGGTTCAGAAAAAAATCCTAACACTCCTATATAAAACAGAATTCTAGCCCTAACTCCACTGATAGAGTTTGGGCATAAAGGCTGTATCTCCACTGCATCTCCTCTGGTCATGCTGAAAAAAGCATCTTTGCCACATCTTAGATTCTAATACCTATTGTAAGGCTTTTGAGATTTTCAAAATAATAGATTTGCTTAACTCTACTATTTTGTGGCCGCTTTACAAGCATATTTCCCAAGTACATGGATTCCAGTCAAAGACAGTGATAATTAACTATAATTAAAAGTTAAAAATATTAAAATTCTCAGGCAATCAGAGTACATATTTACACCCATACTAAGGAAAGTCAATTCAGTTCACTTATAAATAGCTAGTAGCACTGAACTAATACTATTCTGGATACATTATGGAGATATTATCCAATATGTATAAAACAGAAGGGAACCATATACTGCAGCATATAATAAACCTCAGAAATGAAACCATGAACTTGGTCATATCACATTTGTTGTTTGAGGCAAAATTTTTTCCTGCTATGCTATAGTTCTACTGTAAAATAAAGCACATGGGTGGGAAAGAGTCACTGTGACTTACCGAAGTACACCCAGACCTTGAACAACACAAAATAACCAAAAGAACTGAAATTGACCTCCCTACCCCACAAGCTAACCATTTTTTATGTAGTCCCAAACTTAATATTCAAGTTCCCCCTCATCTGCTTTGCTTCTTTAAGAAAGGACGTGGGGAATTCAAAGGAGTACAGATAAACAGGGGCTGGTAGAAGTAGCCAATGGTAGCAAAATTAGAGACCAAAATCCTCAAATGGATAAGAACACAATTTCAACCTTCCAGCAACCTGACGTATCCAAACTCCAGAGGGATGCTAGAAACGAATGAAGACAACTTCAAGAACTAGCATATCTGAGAAGAAAACGGGTGAGCTCCTGCTTTGTTCCTGCAGTAACAAACACCCAGCTGAACTTTCCTGTCTTTATATCTTAATAGTTTACCACATTGCTCTCTGTCCAGCAGAATGAAATGGGACCTTTACTGCTTTCTAAAGTTAAAAACTAGTTTAAGCAAGGTAGAAAGTAAGCTGAAGATGAAAGGTAAATTGGGGTAGTTACTAACACAAAAACAGAAATTCTGAATGCTGTACAAAAGTGAAAGGACCCTGACAAAAGCAGAAATGATTTTATTAAAGATGACAAACCTACAAGTCTAGTTTTGGATTCAATCATTAATTTTGTAAAAAAAAAAAAAAAAAAAAAAAAAAAAAAAGTCATCCTAAAAAAGACAAGAATAACTTGAAATAAAGCATCTTTTTAAAAATATTTCAAGGGGGGCGCCTGGGTGGTGCAGTCGGTTGAGCGTCCGACTTCAGCCAGGTCACGATCTCGCGGTCCGTGAGTTCGAGCCCCGCGTCAGGCTCTGGGCTGATGGCTCGGAGCCTGGAGCCTGTTTCCGATTCTGTGTCTCCCTCTCTCTCTGCCCCTCCCCCGGTCATGCTCTGTCTCTCTCTGTCCCAAAAATAAATAAAAATATATATATATTTCAAGAAAGAAATTCTTTTTTTTTAAGTTTATTTATTTATTTTGAGAGAGAGAGAGCAAGGGAGGGTCAGAGAGAGAGAGAATGACAGAGAGAGACAGAGAATCCCAGACAGGCTCCTAACTGTCAGCATGGAGCCCGTAGTGGGGCTTGAACTCACAAACTGGGAGATTATGACCTGAACTGAAATCAACAGTAGGATGCTTAACCGACTTAGCCACCCAGGCACCCCTCAAGAAATAAATTCTAAGAGTGTTCTCAGAGTTCTCAAGACATTTAGGAATTGAAAATACCCATTAAAACAACTACCCACAAAGGGAATAAGAGTGATAATCTATGAGGTATTTTCAATATTTTGAAGAGCCCGATGGAAATTCTACATTAAGTCTTAGGATTTCTTTGTATTCAATTATTTTGTAATGTACAGATATTATCATTGAAATGTATATGTCCTTCATTCATTAAAATAGGAAAATTATTACTAAATATAGTAATATATTTGGCTAAATATATTGGTTAAAAAATCTTTTAAAACAACCCATGGGAGGAAAAATAATAAAAGGAGTTCTGTTTAACTGTCCTTGTAGTGTACAGCCTCTAAATCAAATAGCCATCATAAAAGTGGAGGGGAGAAAATCCCTTTTTTTAATGTTTTCAAATCCCTTCTGAACATTTAAGCAGAGAGACCTGATAATCAAGAAATTTGAAAAGGTTTAAATCATATGTAATATAGTTTAAGAGCAGCTCCTGGACTTAATAATATCATTTCCCTGAGTCCTCCTTGAAGACAGAAGGATATAAGAAATAAAATTAAAATTCTGCATAATCATAATACCCAAAGATAATCACCATGAAGATTTTAATGTATTACCTTCCGTAATAGGCTGAATAAGTGCTTCCAACTATATCGGGTCTAATCCCTGGAACCTGTAAATGTCACCTTTTATAGAAAAGGCTCTTTACATATGTGACTAGGATAAACTAAATCCAGGAGATTATTCTGAATTATTCAAGTGGGTCCTAAATGCAATCACAATTATCCTTACAAAAGAGAGGCAGAGGAAGGTTACACACAGAAGAGGAGAAGGCAGATTGGAGTGATGCAGCCACAAGCCAACGAGTGCCTGAAGGCAGGAGAAGCTGTTAGAGGCAAGGAACAGGTTCTCCCCGAGAGCCTCTAGTGAGAACACAAACATACCAGATGTACCATATATAACATTGATGTAACCATTCTTCTATTTTATATATGTTCAATTTCTTTCACTTTTATAAATAGTGTTCTAATGAACATCTTGGTATAAAAATTATTCTTGTATTTTTCATCATTTCCTTAGGAGGGAGTCCTAAGGAATTCCTGAAGTTGTCAATCTTTTCAGAAGGACTATACCAATTTAAACATGCACTCCGTGTATTCTTACCATAACTGAGATTTTTTTTTTCGCTAACTACTATCATAAAACCTGGCATCTCGTTTTAACTTACAGTTTCTTGCTTACTAACGAAGGTGAAGTAAACATTTTTCACATGTTCATTAGCCAATTGTGACTCCTAATTGTATTGTCCATTTGGGGGCATTTTTCCCCATTGAGCTACTGGGTTCTTTTTTAGTGTTTAGATAATGAGTTTTCATTATTATTACTAAGGATATTAATCTTTTGCCATATTATCTGCAAATTTTTCTTCTGAATTTTTGCTTGCCTTCCAGCTTTTGTTTTTGATGTTTTGCCATGAAGAAATTTTTAATTTTCATGTAACAGATACATCTTTTGATCTTTTCCTTTTTGATTTCTTCCGTCATCTTTATGCTTAGAAATTTCTCCCCATGCAAATATTACATAAATACTTCTAGTTACTTCTAGTGACTTTCATTACTGCTATTTGGAAATTAATGTTTATCCAAAGTGAGAAATCATCTACTGAGTTTCTTCTCTAAACTCAGTCAATACTTTTGAACGTCAATGAATCATTCCAACTGAACCAAATGACAATAGATTTACTTTCTTCCAGTATCTTTCAATACAACTAGTTCATTTGTAAATTTTTTTCTAATGAATCTGTCTTTATCAGTTGGACATTTCAATATAATAACAGTAGAAAAAAGGGCCCATAGGTTCTACCACCAAGCAACTAGTATTGGCCCAGAGCCCTGGGTTAAGAAAAATGCTCAGTAGTGAAAAGTACTTACACTGCTAACCACGGTCCAGGAAGGAGAGCACAGCAACAATGCTCTCTCTTCCCTAGCACCTGGATCCTGGGGCCAAGACTTTATTCCTCACCCTCTGTACTTGGCCTAGTGCCTACCACATAAAAGATACTCTGTAAAGCTTTTTTGGGTAACTGAATGACGTCCATTCCAAGGCCCCTCTCTCAGGCATTCTAAGCACTTTAATGATGCATTGCATTAATACAATGTAACTTCAAATTTATTATAGAGCCACTGAGGGAAAGCCCATGTTCAACAAAGCAGACATTGATTCTATTTATCCTCTGTTCTAAGACACACTGAGGCTATTAGATCAATTAACAGTACAATCTTCCAATCAAGTAAAGCATCTAGAAACTCTATGACCAATCAATAAATAGATAAGCAATTCTTCATTGAAAAGGGAGAATAATTTATTTACCTGTTAGGACAAACTGTTAGAGTAAATCAAATTGTCTGCATTTAGAAAGTGTACCTCTCGGGGTGCCAGTCAGTTAAGCATCAGACTATTTTGGCTCAGGTCATGATCTTGTGGTTTGGGGAGCCCCGCGTTGTTAGTACAGAGCCTACTTTGGGATTCTCTCTCTCCCTCTGGCCCTCTCCCACTCACATGCACACTCTTTCATTCATAAATAAATAAATAAATAAATAAGCACAAATCTTGTAGCAAGATAATGAAAACATTCAACAGAACAGACCCTGCCAAAGTTTATATAGCTTAAATATAAGTCTCATGCTTTCTGAGTGATTTCCCAATTAAAAGGAAATTGATTTTGTGATGCAATTAATACCAACTTATTTTAATCTCTAAAATTTTAAAGTCAGACTAGACTACATATGAGGATCCTTCTGAATTTAAAATTCTTTCATATAGAAGATCACCCATTTAAGTTCCCACAAGGATTAGTGGGAGAATCATGCATATAGACTTGCTCATTGTCAAATTAAAATGAATTTTAGACTTCTTGTCTTTGATTCTTGTGTGTTAGAGCCAATTTTATTTTTGGTGGCAAACACAACTGAACTATAATGGTAATGACAAGAACAGTTATCTGGTGTAAAAAAAATTTTTAACAGCTCCACTATCTGAAAGTAAACATAAACTATATTTTCATTTCCCAATCAGAACCCAGGAATCAATTTCAATGTTTTTGAGAGTTAAGACTGAAAATTGTAGGTGCAATTTTACTTGGAGGCTGGGACAATGCAAAGAATTGGAGTTAACTAATTCCCTAAGATAATTCATTTTGATAGTTCAGATTTTATGTTTACTCCACCTCTACCCATTCTCTCTCTTCCGACACTCTCTGAGGTGCTAATCTGAATGCCCTAATCCCTCTTCTGCCAAGCTAAGTAAGTGCTATTCCATCGTACTACTCATCTGCTGCTACAGGCTTCCTTTACTTCAAAGGTTTCTTCTCTCCCCGTTGTTCCCTGATCGGTATCATTGCAGAATCACCTAGGCTACTCCTCCCCATTGCTTACTACTTCAAATTGCTCTATTTGATCTTTCCTGCGCTCATGTGCAATCACCAGCCTCAGAGAGCTCACATGGAAAATGCACGAGCCCTGGGTGAGCCAACTTTAATTTTACTCAACAGAGAGTGAAAGTATAAAACTTAAGCACTTAATGAAACACTTATTTCTGGCTCCTGTATTACACTCGGATTTACTCTCTTCTATTTACTCCTGGCTTCTTGGAAGGCTTAAATTATCTTTTATTCTCACCATGCACATAATCCTTCAGGATGCTCTACATCCTTTAATCTACACCTACATAAGGAAAATGTAAAACAGTCCCCTAGATTCTCCTCCATTCCTCCAGACCGTACATGAAGGTTAACTTTAACCAAATGATTCCTGTGGAATTGGAATCCCCAAAAAAGTATTTTGAGGAGGGAAAATTTTTTTTTAATCTCTGCGACCCAAGATCAGGTAGAGGGGGTAAGTTGAGAGAAGTTTCTAAGAAAATAGAGTTAATCAAAGAGAGGAGTGCTGGCAGAGATCTGTTGAGAACAGAGTTACCCTGAAAATATTCAAGTACACATCTCTTCCCAGTAAATGTAGATGGAAGAGGAAGCCACACCAGGACCTGCTGGGTTTGGTTTTATAGGAGTTTACCTGACAGGAGCATATTTCTTGTTTCATCAGCACTCACCAAAATATATGAGCTCCAATAAGACACAATAACAAAATGAGGAATTTTTAAAGCATATATGGTGGCTATGGTTATATAATCTCTTATAATGCTAAATTCAGTTAGACTATCTGAATATACTTTTTTTTTTTAATTTTCTTAATGTTTATTTATTACTGAGAGACAGAGAGACACAGAGCATGAGCAGGGGAGGGGCGGAGAGATGGAGAGACACAGAATCCAAAGCAGGCTCCAGGCTCCGAGCTGTCAGCATAGAGCCCGACTTGGGGCTCGAACCCACGAGCTGTGATATCATGACCTGAGCCGGAGTCAGACGCTCAACCAACTGAGCCACCCAGGCGCCCTGAATATACTTTTTAAAAAATGTGGTGGGGTGCCTGCGTGGCTCAATCAGTTAAGCGTCTGACTCTTGATTTCAGCTGAAGTCATCATGTCACAATTCACGGGATCGAGCCCCACATCAGGCTCTGCGCTGACAGCGGGGAGGCTGCTTGGGATTCTTTCTCTTCTCTCTGTGCCCCCCTCCCCCCCGCTCGTGTGTGCACTCTCTCTCTAACTAAACATTTTTTTTTTAATGTGGTAACCACAGCTATTTCCCTATTTAGATAAAGTACTACCAAAACTCCTTTTTGTGTTACAGAAAAATACTTCATTGCTGAAGCACATAAAGAGGTAGAATATAATACTTAGCCTTTTGCATATTGCCTTGTATATAGCAGCTACATGCCCTTTTATTCTTGGAAAGAAGATTTCATCAGTGTATGAACTATTTCTTCTGATTTTCAAATATTATTTTTCAAGGTTTTCTTCTCAAATATAGATTTCTCAAAATTTATTTTTCCCACCTTTTTAAAAAACCACCTGATTGTTCATATTCTCAGGTATCTCAGAATACAGAAAGGCATCTTCATTTTCTCAAGATTTTTCCCTTTCTATAATTGAGAATCTTTACACTTATACCATTTCTCTATTTTTGGCCCCAATAGCATTTCTAGGCCCAGAGCCTCTTGCAAACACAGCTGGTTGGGTCTCTAACCCCTGATGGTCACTTCTGATAGGACTTCTGCCCTTAGATAAACCTCTGGCTTCTGTCTGCTACTCCAGGAAGGGCTACCTTGCCCAGCTGCTTATACTACAATACGAATAACATGAAAACTCAAGGTTGAATTATGTATTACTGTAATTTATATACAACTTTTTTCATTTAACAGGATTTTCTATAGATTTTTATAAGTAGTTCATTTAAAATACTTCCATTTATATTCAACTTTTTTAAAGTGACCTACTCTGTGACTCAAGATATACCTTTAATATTACTCTAGCTGCTAATGTCTATGCATGCTGACATATTTATTTTTTTTATTTTTTTTTTTAACGTTTATTGATTTTTGAGACAGAGAGAGACAGAGCGTGAACGAGGGAGGGTCAGAGAGAGGGAGACACAGAATCTGAAACAGGCTCCAGGCTCTGAGCTGTCAGCACAGGGCTCGACGCGGGGCTCGAACTCACGGACCGTGAGATCATGACCTGAGCTGAAGTCGGACGCCCAACCGACTGAGCCACCCAGGCGCCCCAATGCTGACATGTTTAAACACACACACACACACACAAAGTATGTTAGTGCATTTTTGTGTAAGACTTCTAAACACAAAATTACACTAAGTTATCACAAAACAGTGCCAATTGCAGTATATGACTTAATGCATACATTACTGAAAAACATGAAAGCCATCTTATAATCCCCACCATAAGTAATCTGATAAGTGGTATTTTAAAGAAGTCATTATATTTCCAGCCAAATCATTGATTAAGCTGTTCAAACTACCCAATTTTACTCGTTAGGACTACCTCTGGTCTATTCAGTATTCAATACTAAGTTTTAATTATAATTGCAGGGCTATACTTAGGAACACATCATTTTTGTTTTTTGTTTTTAATATACTAATACTACACAGCATACAATAATGCACAGTGAGAATGCTAACCCTGTAGTATTTTTTAGAAATCATATTTTTCTATGCCAAGATACGATTTTCTCCTAGATATAAATCATTAAAGTATATGCTGACCTTTGATTTCCTGATGAGTAACTCAACTGGCACAGGGACCTTCATCTACCACATTCCAGGCTCTGTCTTCTCACCCGTCCCATAAAATATTGCTGTGAAGAAAATGACCCTACTAGAATGTCATTATTGAAGACAGTATCCTTAAATAACCATCTGCTGGCTTTTAACACAGTATTCCTATAAATCATTTTTATTTAACTACATAAACTACTTGTTTCTAAAATAAAAAGTATAACATAACCCACAGTCATTTTAAATAAATTCTAAACACACTGCTATTTTTATTTTCTTTTAGAATTAAATTCAGTGACTTTTTAAAAACTAGCTTCTAGGGACCCCCAGTTGACTCAGTTAGTAAAGCACGTGACTCTTGATTTCCGGGTGGTGGGTTCAAGCCCCACGTTTGGCATAGAGCTTACATAAGAAAAAAAAACTAGGCTCTAGTTTTTTAAAATGGGATCTTATTTTTATTTTTTTCACATTGTTTTTTAAGTTTATTTATTTTTTTCTCTTTTTTTACCATTTTATTTATTTTTTAAATTTACATCCAAGTTAGTTAGCATATAGTGCAACAATTTCAGGAGTAGATTCTTTAATGCCCCTTACCCATTTAACCTACCCCCCTCCCACAACTCCTCCAGTAACCCTCTGTTTGTTCTCCATATTTAAGAGTCTCCTATGTTTTGTTCCCCTCCGTTTTTATAATTTTGCTTCCCTTCCCTTATGTTCATCTGTTTTATATCTTCAAGTCCTCATACGAGTGAAGTCATATAATATTTGTCTTTCTCTGACAAATTTCACTTAGCATAATACCCTCTAGTTCCATCTATGTAGTTGCAAATGATAAGATTTCATTCTTTTTAATTGCCAAGTAATATTCCATTGTATATATATACACCACATCTTCTTTAAAAAAAGTTTTTTAACATTTATTCATTTTTGAGAGACAGAGCATGAGCAGGGGAGGGGCGGAGAGAGATGGAGACACAGAATCCAAAGCAGGCTCCAGATTCCAAGCTGTCAGCACATAGCCCAATGCGGGGCCGAACCCACAAACCACGAGATCATGACGTGAGCTGAAGTCGGAAGCTTAACCAACTGAGCCACCAAGGCACCCCTATATACCACATCTTCTTTTTTTTTTAATTTTAATTTACATCCAAATTAGTTAGCATACAGTGCAATAATGATTTCAGGAGTAGATTCCTTAGTGTTCCTTACTCATTTACCCCATCCCCCCTCCCACAACCCCTCCAGTAACCCTAAGTTTGTTCTCTATATTTATGAGTCTCTTATGTTTTGTCCCCTTCCCTGTTTTTATATTATTTTTGTTTCCCTTCCCTTATGTTCATCTGTTTTGTCTCTTAAAGTCCAAATATGAGTGAAGTCATAGGATTTTTGTCTTTCTCTGACTAATTTCACTTGGCATAATACCCTCCACTTCCATCCACGTAATTGCAAATGGCAAGATTTCATTCTTTTTGATTGCCAAGTAATACTCCATTGTATATATATACATCTTCTTTATCCATTCATCCATTGATGGACATCTGGGCTCTTTTCATACTTTGGCTATTGTTGATAGTGCTGCTATAAACATTGGGGTGCATGTGCCCCTTCAAAACAGCATACCTGTATCCCTTGGATAAATACCTAGTAGTGTAATTGGTGGGTCCTAGGGTAGTTCTATTTTTAATTTTTTTGAGAAACCTCCATACTGTTTTCCCGAGTGGCTGCACCAGTTCACATTCCCACCAGCAGTTCAAAAGAGATCCTCTTTCTAATGAGATCTTATTTTTAAAACATGACTCCATCAGACTCTGTGCTGGCAGTACAGAGCCTACTTGGGATTCTCTCTTTCTCTTTCTCTCTCTCTCTCTCTCTCTCTGTCTCTGTCTCTCTCTCTCTCTCTCTCTCTCTCTCTCTCTGCCCCTCCCTAGCTCAGATGTGCATGCTCTCCCTCTCTCTCGAAATAAACATTAAAAAAAATAAATTAAATATGGGCACCTGAGTGGCTCAGTTGGTCAAGCATCTGACTTTTGATTTCAGTTCAGGTCACGATCTCATGAGTTTGGGAGTTTGAGCTCTGCATCAGACTCCTCGCACTGACAATATAGAGACTGCTTGGGATAATCTCTTTCCCCCTTTCTCTGCCCCTCCTGCACATGCTCTCTCTCAAAATAAATAAACTTAAAAAACAAAGAATCTAAAATATTAATTGATTAATTAAACATGACTCCAAATAATGAAGTTTAACAAAAAAGCATAAATAGATCTCTTAGGAATTAAACAGTACTGTATACTAGATATGATTATTCCCCAAAATACCCCTTTATCTCAGTAATATTTAAAATATACAAGTTTATTTTTTTCAATTAACTTGAATAAAAAGAAGTTGATAAGACAAGACAGACAGTGGCCACTGGAAAGGACTTTGAAAACCCTCAGGTACAAAATGTTCCCCCTCTTAACCAGGAAGAAAAATAAATAACACTAAAATTGAAAACTTCATCACCTTTAGGTATCAGAAAGGGAAAACACTTCCATTTTACCAACAGAGAAGAAAGACCGGTTTCCCATATCTAGAGTTTCTAAAAACTGACAAAGATCGTTAACTCCATCTCAGACATAGAGCCAGATCAGCAAATGAAATCTCCTCTTGTCAGTCCTGGGGAAGCTGAAGTATATGACTCTACCATTCTGTCCACAAAACATATTCTGTTAAGGTATCATGAACGCTTACAGACCAAATCAGATTGACCAAGGTAAAGGCAGATTAGGTATTAAATCCACCCAAAGGAAGCAAAGAGGCCAGAGAAAAAGGCAGCAGTGTAGGAAACTCAACCACAAGAAAGAGAAATGCAATGCCACATAAGAAAATCTACATGCAGCTTATTTAATACTTCAGACAGGCTTCTAAACTAAATATCTGTACAAAAAAAACAAAAAAACAAAAAAACAAAAAAAAAACCTCATCTTTTCCTTAGGGGGAAATTAACACAGTCATCTCTTCTAATGGACAGAAGTAAGAAAGGGACATCTATTTGAAAGAAAAAGTAGGACTAAGGACAGAACAAAACTTCCCCCTAAAACTGAAGACATGAGATAGAGACCAAATGAATGCAAGTAAATTGTGGCCAAACAAAAGGAAGAAAAACCTTAAAAAAAATAATAACCTGTATATCACAATTCCAAAGGTTATTATTAATAATAAACATGATAGCTGAGTAACACTTTAAAATTTACAAACTGTAGGGTGCCTGGCTGGTTTAGTCGATAGAGCACGGGACTACTGATCTCAGGCTTGTGAGTTTGAGCTCCACCTTGGGTGTAGAGATTACTTAAAAAAAAATAAATAAAAAATTAAATTTACAAAGTGCTTTTATATATATATATATATATATATATATATATATATATATATATATATATATATATATATATATTTTCTCATTTTTTCCCCTCCTCATACAAGTCTGGGATCTCTGGGAAGTAGGCTGAGCAGTTATCACTATCTTTTTCCAATTGGTTGTTTTAAAAAAATGAAAAGTCACAGAAGTTAAGCGACTCATTCAAGGTCACATAGGTACTATGAAGCAGAGTCAAGATTGACTTAAAGTTTTCTGAGTCAAAATATGACACTTCTTCCACTATATGATTATTAAATTAAACTTCTACTCAAATCAACCAAAGGCATTCTAATAAAAATCTGCTCAGTCTAACCATGGACTGCTTACTCATCGGTCCTGCAGCTAGTCTTAGAATTGTCAATATAGAACTGCTTTCACCCTCTGGTACTCTCTAGAAAAATTTCAATAAAGGAAGGATTTCAGAACCAAACGCTTCTTACAAAATATAACTTATTCTAACCATTATGATTGTGACTAATGAATTCAATTTTACCCTTTCAACATTGATGAGCCAGTGCCGGTATTTGTCAAAACTGATAACAAAATATAATGTCTGTTTCCCCATGGCAAATCCCTGCTTGTTTCCTCACCCATTTCCATAATGTACTGTCATTTATAACCTCTGACAGTTGTGCCACATTTTTTACACTACTTAGAAACCCAAGCACAGTAATTTTAGAAGGTTTTGTGCTAGAAACTGGTTTCCTAAAGAAAAGATAACCCCCACTTTCTTAGTGCAGATAACTCACAAAAGATGACTGAGTTTCCATGTGCTATTTTTCAGTATAAAAGAAAATTCTTTCTAAAAAATTTAGGAGTTTGGGGTGGTTGGGTGGTTCAGTCGGCTAAGTGTCCAATTCTTGATTTCGGCTCAGGTCATGATCTCACAGTTCATGAGTTCAAGCCCTGCATCAGGCTCTGCACTGGCAGTGCAGAGCTTGACTGGGATTCTCTCTCTCTTTCTGCTCCTCCCTCACTCATGTGCACACTCTCTCCCTCTCTCTCTCAAAATAAATAAATACACAAACTTTAAAAAAAAATTAGGAGCTTAACAAATCTTGATCACACTTTTCATTGTAATTTTTCCATGAGCCAATAAATACTACCATTTTAGCATTATGACAAAATAATGCAATATAGAAAAAAGAGCACTGAAGTATCTGCCTACTCCAAACTATATGACCTTGAGCAAGTCACTTTACCTCTCTAGATCTCAGGTTTCTCCTCAAAAAAGAAGAGTGAGCTCAATAACTTTCAAACATCTTCAAACGTTTTTTCTAATAATCTGTTACATGGATTCAACATTAAGAGACTGGTAAAACTAGAGCCCTTCTGGGCAGGGGCTCAGATCCCTACCCACTCAGCATGTTCCTCAGTCCCCCAACTCTCCAAGCCTCTGACAGCCCATGAAATATGTCTGAGGAACACAACATAAAAACCAGGAACAAACTCTTTCATATCTCTTCTAACTCCAAAAGTCTAGAATTCCATTAATTTTATGGTCCCTATTATTAGTTATTAGAGAAATGAAAATTAAAATCTCAATGAAATGTACCCATCTATCAGAATAGCTTTAAAAGAATAACTAATAATACCAGCTGTTAGTGAAGATGTGGAGCAACTGGAACTCTCATATGGTGAGAATGCAAAAAGGTAACAGCCACTTTGGAAAACGGTTTGGCCGTTTCTCATAAAGGTAAACATACACTTACTGAAAACTAGCAAGCCCATTTCCATGAATTTACCCAAATGAAACAAAAACCTATGTTTATATAAGAGCTTACATGCAAATATCTTTTGCAGATGTATTCATAACTGCTAAAAAAAAGGAAATAACTCAAATTCCTATCAACTGGCTTGTGGATAAACAAACTGTGATACATCCACAAAATGGAATACTACTCAGCACTGAAAAGGAACAAACCTCTGATAGGTACACCAATATGAATGAATTCCAAAGCATTAGGCTTACACTTAAAACCATAAAAATATTGTTTAAAAAATTAAATACCTATATAAATGGAAAGACATCTGACGTTCATGAATCAGAAGAATTTTATCATTAACGGGATAGCAACACTCTCCAAGTTAATCTACAGATTCAATACAATTCCTATCAAAACTCAACTTGCTTTTTGTTTTTTGCAAAAATTAACAAGCTGATTCTGAAATTCATATAGGAAAGCAATGAACTAAGAATAGTGAAAATTATCTTGAAATAGAACAAAGTTGGTGGATTCCTACTTTCTGATTTCAAAACTTACTACAAAGCTAAAGTAATCCAGGCAGAGTAGTGCTGGCATTGAGATATATAGATCAATGGAATAGATCAATAGAATAGAATAAACAGTCCAGAAATAAACCCATAAGCTTATGGTCAACTGATCTTCAACAAAAGGGATGAAGACAATATGACAGGGCAAGAGAAGTCTTCTAACCAATGGTATTGGACAACTGATATTAACATATAAAAATATAAATCTGGAGGGGCGCCTGGGTGGCTCTGTCAGTTAAGCATCCGATTTCAAGTCAGGTCATGATCTCACAGTCCATGAGCTTGAGCCCTGCATCAGGCTCTTTCCTGACAGCTCAGAGTCTGGAGCCTGTTTCCGATTCTATGTCTCCCTCTCTCTCTGCCCCTCCCCCATTCTCTCTCTCTCTGCAAAATAAACACAAAAAAATAAAAAATATATATATACACACACATGTATATATACATATATATGTAAATAAATAAATTTGGAGTCCCCACCCTTAAAAAGACAGCACAACAAACAGCCTTCCTGATATAGAGCATAGAAACAATAGTTTGAAAAATACCTGGGGTATATACTAATATCAGAGCATGTGCTGGATGGGCAGAGATCTTTGGAAGACTTCTCCAACAACAAGAGAGCTTGTGGGCACCATTTCCTTCCCCTGTCCCCAGCCTAGATACATGGACACCTGCATGGACCAGTGCAGCCAGAACATTCTCCACCTAGCGTGCTAAGAGTGTGCCTCACCCCCATGCTCTTCTGCAGACCCACCCCTTCCATCCTGGCCTTGCCAGGACTTTTCCCAGGTGGCTGCAGGTCCCCTCCCACAGTGGACCACCTCGAACCTTTCTGGCACCAAGCGCCCCACCTCTGCATTCGCCTGGAGACCCACCCCCCACTCCCCCCTGCAACATGCCCATGTCAGGAGTCCATCCAAAGTGGTGCCACAAGCCTGGCAGTATTCAAGCAACCCCAACAGGGGCCAGCACCACTCCAAAGTGGCTCCTGCCCTGGGGAAAGAGTAAGATAACTACACACACCAGTCCAACTGTGGCCCCAAGAGTGGGTAGGGGGCAGATATCTGGTCTGCCTGCAGCCCCCACTCACCAATGACAGCTTTTTAGCAGACAGCACAGAGTGTGCCTTGCAGTTTGGTGTGACCACAGCTCTGGCAAATGCCTGATCTGACTCAACTCAAGTCCAAGGCAGCCCCAGATTGGTCCACTAACAACAGAGGGCTCAAACCCTGCCCACAACAGGCAAACAGGGCCATTGCAGCTGACTGGACTGAAGGTAAATGTGGCTCAGCTACAATAGTAGGGTGCACACAACACAGATAGCAGATACCCCTGAAGTGACAGGTTCTAGTGAACAGGGGACATTGCACTACAGGGTACTATAGGACCTCTTCTTTATCAGGCCACTACTTCCAAGAGCAGGAGACATAGCTGACTTTCCTAACACATATAAAGAGACATAGGGAGTTAAACAAAATGAGGAGACAAAGGAATATGTCCCAAATAAAAGATCTTAACAAAATCACAGCAAGAGCTAAAAGAAATGGAGATAAGTAATAAGCCTGATAGAGAATTTAAAGTAATGGTCATAAAGATACTCACTGTACCTTTACATGGAGGACCTTAGTGAGACCCTCAACAAGGAGATAGAAACATAAAAAAGAATCAATCAGAGGTAAACTCAATAACCAAAATTAAATGTCAGGCTTTACATTAATAGCGTGGAGTCTGCTTTGGATTCTCTGTCTCCCTCTCTCTCTCTGCCCCTCCCCTGCTTGCATGCTCTTTCTCTCCCTCTCTCAAAAATAAACATTTATATATATATATATATATATATATATATATATATATATATATATATATATGTGTGTGTGTTATATGTGTTACATATTATATATATACGTAACATTTATATATATGATGTGTTACATATATACATATGTTACATATATACGTATATATATATATATATATATATATGTATGTATAATGTAACATTTATACCATACTAAGGAGAATTAATCATAGATTAGAAGAAGCAGAACAGATCAGTGACCTGGAGGACAGAGTAAGGGTGGGGGGGAAATCAACCTTAACAGGAGAGAGAAAAAATAATAATAAACGAAAATATGTTAAAGGAACCATCAAGCATAATAACATGTACATTATAGGGATCCCAGAAGAAGAGAGAGGAGAGGAGGCAGAAAATTTATTTGAAGAAATAATAGCTGAAAAGTTACCGAATCTAGGGAGGGAAACAGAAATCCAGGAGGCACATAGAGCTCCCAACAAAATCAGCCCAAGGAGTTCCACAACAAGACACATAGTAATTAAAATAGCAAAAAATAGTGATAAAAGAGAATTTTTAAAGCAGGAGGAAAAAAGAAAACAGGTACACACCAGGAGAAAACCCATAAAGCTAATGATGGATTTTTGAGCAAAAATTTTTCAGGCCAGAAGGGAGTGGCATAATATATTCCAAGTGCTGAAAGGAAAAAACCTGCAACCAAGATTACTCTATTCAGCAAGGCGATCCTTCAGAATAGAAGGAAAGATAGAGTTTCCTAGACAAACAAAAATTGAAGAAATTCATGGCCACTAAACCAGCCTTACAAGAAATGTTAAAGGGACTCTGAGTGAAAAGGACAGACAAAAAGTAGGAAGCATAAGAGAGGTAAAATTAAGTAGATCTATAAAAATCAGTTCAAGGGATTCACAAAATAAAAGGATATATAGTATGATACCATATGCCTAAAATGAGTAGGGGCAAGTAGTAAAAATCTAATGCTTTTAGAATGGGTTCAAACTTAAGTGACCATTAACTTAATATTGACTGCTTATATGCATAGAATGTTATACATAAACCAAATGGTAACCACGAAACAAAAACTGGTGATAAAAAGAAAAAATAACAAATAAAAAAATAAAGAGAAAGAATCCAAGTACATCACTTAAGAAACCCAGCAAATCATGAGAGAACAGAGCAAGAGAAGATTCGTATGTGGTACTTAAGAAACAAAAGAAGAAAGAAGAGACAAAAAAACAGACTCTTAAATAGAATTGATGGTTGCCAGAGGGAAACTGCACGGGGGAATGGGTTAAATAGGCAAAGGGGAATAAGAGTACACTTACTGTGATGAGCACTGAATAATGCATAGAATTGTTGAATCACTATATGGTATACCTGAAACTAATGTAACACTGTACATTAATTATACTGGAATTGAAATTTATTTATATATATGAATAAATTTGGACCACTACCTCACATCATACACAAAAAATAACTCAAAATGAGCCAGAGACCTAAATTTAAGAGCTAACACTACAATACTCTTAGAGGAAAATACAGAAGTAAATCTTCTTAACCTCCAGTTAGGCATTGATTTCTTAGATATGACACCAAAAGCATAAGCAGTAAAAAAGAAGATTGTTAAGTTGGACTTCATTATTTTAAAACCTTTTGTGCTTCAAAGACAGCATCACGAAAATGAAAAGACAACCCATAGACTAGGAGAAAGTATCTATTGACAAACCATCTATTTCATAAAGGACTTGCATCCAGAATATAAAATGAACTTTTATAACTCAATAACAAAAAGACAACTCATTTTAAAAATAGGCAAAAAAGGAGCACCTGGGTGGCTCAGTCGGTTGGGCCGCCGACTTCAGCTCAGGTCATGATCTCACGGCCCGTGAGTTCGAGCCTCGCGTCGGGCTCTGTGCTGACCGCTCGGAGCCTGGAGCCTGTTTCGGATTCTGTGTCTCCCTCTCTCTCTGACCCTCCCCCATTCATGCTGTCTCTCCCTGTCTCAAAAATAAATATTTTAAAAAAATTTTTTTTTCATAAAAAAAAAAATAAATAAAAAAAGGCAAAAAAAAATTGAATAGACATTTCTCAAAAAAAGATATACAAAGAGCTAAAAGCATATGCAAAGAGGTTCAACATCTTTAGTCATTAGGAAAATGTAAATTGAAACCAAAATGAGCATAATATCTTTCTAGAGATGTCTCCTGAAGCAAGGGAAACAAAAGCAAAAGTAAACTATTGAGACTACATTGAAATGAAAAGCTTCTTCATGGCAAAGGAAACAACCAACCAAATTGAAAGACAACCTACTGAATGGGAAATTTCAAAAGACATATCTGATAAAGGGTTAGTATCAAAAATATATAAAGAACTCCTACAATTCAACACCCAAGAAACCAAATAATCCAATTAAAAAATGGGCAGAAGATATAAACAGGCATTTCACCAAAGAAGACCTACAGATGGCAGGGTGCCTGGGTGGCTCAGTCAGTTAAGCATCTGACTCTTGATTTCAGCTCAGGTCATTATCTCGTGGTTCGTGGGATCACCCCGCATCTAGATCTGTGCTCACAGCTCAGAGCCTGCTTCAGATCCTCTGTCTCCCTCTCTCCACCCCTCCCCCGCCCACACACACTTTCTCTATTTCTCTCTCAAAAATAAATGTTAAAAAAAAAATTTTGTAAGACCTACAGATGGCCAACAGACATATGAAACAATGCTCAATATCACTCATCATCAGGGAAATGCAAACAAAACTATAATGAGACATCTCCTCAATAGCTGTCAGAATGGCTAAAATCAAAAACACAAGAAACAACAGGTGTCGATGAGGATGTGGGGAAAAAGGAACCCTCATGCACTGTTGGAGAGAATGCAAACTGGTGTAGCCACCGTGAAAGATATTATCGGGGTTCCTCAAAAAATTAAAACTAGAACTACCAATGCTCCAGTAATCACACAACTGGCTTGTTTACCCAAATGATACAAAAACACTATGAAAGGATACATACGCCCCTATGGTTACTGCAGCTTTATTTACAATAGCAAAATTATGAAAGCAGACCAAGTGTCCAACGACTAATGAATGAATAAAGAAGATGTGGGGTGTGTGTGTGGGGTGTGTGTGTGTGTGTGTGTGTGTGTGTGTGTGTAATGGAATATATTTCAACCATAAAAAAGAATGAAATCTTGCCATTTACAACAACATGGTTGGAGCTAAAGAGTATAATGCTAAGTGAAATAAGTCAATCGGAGAAAGATAAATACTGTATGATCTCATCATATATGGAATGTAAGAAACAAATAGGGGCACCAGAGTGGCTCAGTTAGGTGAGCATTCAACTCTTGATTTTGGCTCAGGTCATGATCCTATGGTCATGGGACTGAGCCCAACACTGGGCTCTGCACTGAGTGTGAATCCTGCTTAAGATTCTCTGTCTCTCTCTGCCCTCTCCCCCCAACCCTGCTCATGTGCTCTCTTAAAGAAAAAAAAAAACCTCTTTCTAAAAAAGAAAGAAAGAAAGAAATCAAATGAGCAAAGGAGGGGAAAGAGAAACAAAACAAAACAAAACAAACCAGACTCTTAACTATAGAGAACAAACAAATAGTTGGGGGCGGGGAATGAATGAAATAGGTGAAGAGGATTAAGAGCACACCTATCATGATGAGCACTGAGTAATGGATAGAATTGTTGAATCACTATATTGTACATCTGAAATTAATGTAACACTGTATGTTAACTACACAAATTAAAATAAAATTAAAATAGAAAAAAAAACACAATGAGATACTTCACTCCCACAGAATGGCTATTATCAAAAAGATAATCGTGAGGATTTGTGGCAAGGATGTGGAGAAACTGGAGCCCTCATGCAGCCACTTCGGAAAACTGGCAATTCCTCAAACATTAAATATCAAGTTACCCACATGATCCAGCAATCCTACTCCTAGGTATCTATCCAAGAGAAATAAAAACCTATTTCCACACAAAAAATTATATATATGTGTTGTGCATCTGAAACGAATACAGTATTGTATGTCAACTGTATTTCAACTAAAAACAAACAAACAAAAACTTGTATGGGAATGTTCACAGCACATCTAAAAGAAAATATACATCCACACAAAAACTTGTACATAAATTGTCAAGATTTATAATAGCCAAAAAGTGGAACAATGTCCAACAACTCATGAATGGATAAACAAAATGTGACAGATCCATACTACAGTAAATTATTTGGCAATAAAATAGAATGAGGTACTAATACAAGTTATTACTTGGATGAGCCCCAGAAACATTATATGCTAAGCGAAAGAAGTCAGTTACAAAAGACCATGTATTGTATGATACCATTTATTTGAAATGTTCATAATTGGCAAATCTATAGAGACAGAAAGTGGATTAGTGTTTGCCTAAGGCAGAAAGTTGAGGGGAGGGAGACAGGAAACGGAAGTGACTGCTCATGGGTACAAGGTTTCTTTCTGGGGTGATATAAATGTTCTAAAATTAGATTATGTTGATGATTGCACATCTCCACAAATATGCTAAAAACTGTTCAATTGTACACTTTAAACAGATGAACTTTATGATATGTAATTTGTATCTCAAAAAAGCATTATGCTAAGTGAAAGAAGCCAGACTCAAAAGATTACATATTGTATGATTCTATTCATATGACATTGTGGAAAAAGCAAAACTATAAGGACAGAAATCACATTAGTGGCTGCCAGACACCCAGAGAAGCAAGTGGAGACTGACTATAAAGGGGCAAAAGAGAACTTGATGGGATGGTGGAAATATTCTATATATGGTTACACAATTTACACGCATTTGTCAAAATTCAAAGAACTGTACAGCTATGAAAGAGTGATTTTTAGGGGCACCCAGCTGGCTCAGTCAGTGGAGCACACAACTCTTGATTTCAGGGTTGTGAGTTCAACCCTATGTTGGGCCTAGAACTTACTTTAAAAAAAAAAAGTGAACTTAATGTAAATTGTACCCAAATAAACCTGACTTTTTAAAAAAGCCAAGTTTACATTGTAAGAAATGCAGAAAACAGTATTTGGAACCTTGAGACCCCAAGAATAGTGGAAACATTTACAATGTATCAAAATTCACTCTTAAGTTCTATAACATATGTGGCACATGCCTCCTACAAAGGTCATCAATATTATGTAATATTGCCTACGAAAAGAGTGGTAATGTAGTAGTAATATACATGAGGACCATGCAAAATTTGAGATCAAAGTTTAAAAAAAAAAAAGCCATCCCTCCAAAAAAACAAAGCAGTAAAACTCAACATAAATAAAAGAAAGTTATCTGGCCAAGTCCACTTAGGGGAGAAAATGGCATTTAAAGTACAGTCTTGAGAAACACTCAAGTGTAATCAAAGTAAACAGAGTGTAACCTCTAAACTGGGACATACCTTCAAAAAAAAAAGAAATTAAAACTGTATTGTTAACATATGTACAATAATCTGCACTAAGTAGGGAAAGGACTAAAGGGGAGAGTTTATCAGCATTTAGAAAGTACTAATCAAACAAGATAAAAACACTGATTCTTGTAGATACATAATTACTAGCTCTGTACTCTGAAACAGACATGGTTTATAAGGCTTCTACACAACCTCGAAGAATACCCCTCAAAACTATTTGCCTTCCAAGATGGCTTTCAAATTTGTTCTTCCAGTCTCTGATCCTAAAGAAGTGCCTATAATGACAGAAACTAGTATTCACTACCCCACTGTAGTTAACAGAGATTCTAAATTATAAATTTAAAAAAAGCTATGATTTTGATTAGCATGAGTCAATCCCCCAGAATCTGATCTGTGTTGAACGAGTAGATAAAACGGTATTTTGTATTCTGCAAAACTAAGGGCCAGAATACAGACCGAAGCAGTCACAAAGATCTGCCTTGACATCTCTTTCCTTAAAAGGAATATTTGTGTTTACAAAGAATATCCTTCACAGAGGGAACACTAGGGGGAAATGGGTGATGGGCATTGAGGAGGGTACATGTTGGGATGAGCACTGGGTGTTGTACATAAGCAATGAATCACGGGAATCTACCCCCAAAACTAAGAGCATACTGTATACACTGTATGTTAGCCAACTTAGCAATAAATTATAAAACAACAACAACAAAAACCCTATTGAGCCATGGACAAATTCCTTAGGAACTGTAGAATATTTGTGCTAAAAGAGACTGGAAGGGTCTTCTTTCTGAGCCTCTTCATTTTGCAGACGAAAGCTTAAATTACCTGCTTAAGCCCTCAAAGTTAATCAGTCTAGAAAGTCAGGCATTTAACACAAGTCTCCTGACTCCCCCAAGTCAATGTTTTTCCCATTGGACTATACTGCCTGCTTCATCAGAAAGCAATGACTAAGAACAATGATGAGGTCATACAGAGTTTGAATCCTAGCTCCCCCCCCACTGACTAGCTGTGGGACAGTAGGCAAGTAGGCAAGTTATTTAACATTTCTAAGCTTTATTGTACTCATCTGGAATTAGGGACAATGACACTTTCCATTAAACAGGTAGGATTAAATGAAGAATACACATAAAGTGCTTATCACAGAGCCCAGAACACAGTAAGTACACAATAAATTTTTAAATGGCTCAATTAACATATTAAATTAAAATATGTAATATGGACATTACACCAAATAACTCTCTAAAATACAACAATGACACATCATGATATGTGTAATTTGTCAGGACATTCATTTTAATTGTAATTAATTATGTCAGAGAAAACTTACAAAGAGAGGAACAGAGAATCACAGCAAAAAATAAAGATGCAAAAAAACTACCAGATATTACTTTTAAACTCTTACCTTACCTTTTTATTATCACAGAATTGACTTTATTTTCAAGTATGTTATGTCAAGACCTATCTACTTATAAACCTACATCATTTTGAAAGGTTACTGGAGTCTAATCAGTGAGAAAACTTTCTATAGTCATTCTGAACCATAAACCCAAACTAAGTAATAAGCATATTTGCTAAAGAAAACTGATTCAATCACATTTTAAAACTTTATAATTATAGACTCATAAGAAGTTGTAAAAATAGTATTAAATTGTCCCATGTATGCTTCACCCAGCTTCCCCCCCAAGGGTAACTTCTTACATAACTGTGGTATATGATCAAAGGCAGGAAACTGACATGTGAATTAAGATATAATTCATATCATAAGATTACCTTTTTTTAAAAAAAGATTTTACTTTTTTTAAGTAATCTCTATACCAAACGTGGAACTCACAACCCTGAGATTGAGAGTCACAAACTCTTCTAAGCCAGCCAAGTGCCCCGATTACCTTTTTTTAAAAAAATGTTTATTTATTTATTTCGAGAGAGAACACACGAGTGTGAATGGGGAAGAGGCAGAGAGAGGGAGAGAGAGAGCAAATTACCATTTTAAAGTGTATAATGCAGTGGGTTTTAGTACAATCCTAGAATTGTACACCTATCACCACTAACCGACTTTTAAAGTACCATAATATCACCCCAACGACCAGAAAAATCTGTTCATTTTTTAAATCTATTTAGCTCAAGTTAAAGGTAACTTTACATTTGCATTATTAATAATCCTGTTTATCAAAGCTAACATTTTCATTCCTGCATATCTACAATCAACATTTATGGAGCCCCTAGGTGAGACCTTAGATACTAACTGTACAAAGCCTCCGCCCTTCAAACAGTTGTCTAGTGAGAGGCAGACATGTGAGTAAATATTTACAAGTGAATATGGTAGATGCTATAATAAGGTCCCCCAAAGCACAGCCGAACAACACTGTGGAGGGAGTTTACCTTGGAATAACGTGAGAAGCTGATGGTCTACAAAGCAGTATAAAATGCATTGGGAGGACAACAGGAGACAAGTCTGGAAAGGAAGGCAGCAGAGGTAACGGAAGGGCATCTATGCCATGCTAAAAGACTGTTATCAAGTAAGTAATGGGAGAATCTTGAAGGATTTTAAAAAAGAGAAAATGATCAAAGTTGCATTTTGGAAGCATGTGAAAGATAGGAATGCGCCTACTGTTCCACAGGAAAGTAAAACCTAGACCATTAAGACCCTGTATTTGGCAAGCAGCAAATGGACAGCTTACTTTTAAATATATGTATCGAAATATTTCTCTACCAGTCAGCAAATAGCCACAGCCCTAAGAGGCCTCTCCCTCTTCCCCAGGACCACTGTGAACCCCACCTCCCATGATTCAACACGAAATAGTGTCTGGCCCAGCAGAGGGCCATAGAGTCAATTCCAGCATGTTCTCGCAGAGTCTTGGTCAGTGAGGTATTCAACATGACTCACTGATTGTTGAGTTATTTTATTTTTATTTTTTAAGTAAGCTCTAGGCCCAGCGTGGGGCTTGAACCCACAACCCCAAGATCAAAAGTTGCATGCTCCACCAACTGAGCCAGCCAGGGGCCCCGATTATTGAGTATTTTAATTACCCCCACATGGGGGCCAACCTCAGTGAACGCCTTTAAATCATTAAAGCTCTCCTATCACAAACAGCTGCAACAACAAAAAATAGACATCCAACATTCTTTCATTTTCTCCAACCTGCTTCTCCAGATTCTCACTCCAGATTCTGACCAGGTATTTCTGCTGAGGGTTCATCTTGCTCCATCCCAGAGGTTTCTCTGGTTTTGATCTTTTCTTTCTCCTTATCAATTATCTTAATGCTCCCTCTAGTTTTCTAGTTGGTGTGGTTTTCCACACCAACTTCAGCTGTGGAAAATAAAGACTCTCCTGGCCATAGGCAGTGCCCCCACTGTGCAGACCCAGCCCTGAAATACCAGACCTGAAGTTACAGTACAGGAAGAGTCTCACTGAGTCTGTTAATCTAATCTAATTAAGAAACCATTGCAGGAGCGCCTGGGTGGCTCAGTGGGCTGAGTGTCCAACTCCGGCTCAGGTCATGATCTTGTGTGTTGGTGAGTTTAAGCCCCGCATCAGGCTCCATGCTAACAGCACAGAGACTGAAGCCTACTTTGGATTCTGTGTCTCCCTCCCTCTCTCTCTCTGACCCTCCCCTGCTTGCACTCTCTTTGTGTCTCAAAAAATAATACATTAAAAAAAATTTTTTAAAGAAATAACTGCAAAAAAAGTGAATAGAAAACTCTAAACATACTCAGTCCATCCCCAAAGTATCACTTTATACAATATTTTCATTTGTTTATATTGTCTCAAATTCCAGTTAATTAAAATATACACTATTGTGTTAAATAATGAAATTAAAGGAAATCAATCACATTATGCTCCAATGTGTATTTATACACATTATAACTGCACCTTTTTTAACAGCTCCCACCACTACCAACAGGTGTGTCCACCAAAGAATTTGACAATAAGCAAAGGTATAACTTAGTAGTGATAACAATTAGAAATGATGTTACGAAGGGATATCTGGCTGGCTCAGTCGGTGGAGCATGCAACTCTTGATTCTGGGGTCATGAGTTTGATTCTGGGGTCCTAAGTTGGAGCCCCACAATGGGTGTAGAGCTTACTTTAAAAAAAGAAAAAGAAAGAAATAGTGATAAGAGATTGTATTAAATAAGTGGCCCAAGAATAAATTACGATAAAACAAAGGAGATCATAAGAGATGAACAGAAGAGCTATGGTGTTAGGAAAGATGGTGGGAAATAAAACTATAGAATTCAAGATGTGAAGAAAAGGCTTTCCATTTTTTATTATTTTCTTTCAACCAGAAACTAAAGATATTTTATGTGAGATATATTCTTAGTAGGAATAGTCTGTATTACTTTTTAATGACATAGTAAAAGATATAATGTGCAGCAAGACAATATTATATCTGTCTCTTAAAAATAATCAGTCTAGGGGCACCTGGGTAGCTTAGTCGGTTAAGAGCCTGACTCTTGGCTTTGGCTCAGGTCATGATCGCCTGGTTCCTGAGTTCGAGCTCCACATCAGGCTCTGTGCTGACAGTGCAGAATCTGCTTGGGATTCTCTGTCTCCCTCTCTCTCTGCCACTTTCCCACTCGTGCTTACTCGCTTGCTCTCTCTCTCTCAAAAATAAACTTAAAAAAAAATAATCAGTCTACTGTACCCAATATCAAAAATTAGAATATGAGAAATATGTGTTCTCTTTTACCATACAAATTAGAAAACAATTTAATTTTTTTTTTTTTTTTAGCATTTATTTATTTTTGAGAGAGAGAGAGAGACAGAGTGTGAGCTGGGAAGGGGCAGAAAGAGGGAGACACAGAAGCCAAAGCAGGCTTCAAGGCTCTAAGCTGTCAGCACAGAGCCCAATGTGGGGCTCAAACTCATAAACCTCGAGATCATGATCAGAGCTGAAGTCAGCAGCTTAACTGGCTGAGCCACCCAGGTGCCCCTACAATTCTTTTTTTTTTTTTTTTTTTTTAATGTTTATTTGCTTTTGAGAGAGAGAGACAGACCACAAGTGGGGGAGGGGCAGAGAGAGAGAGGGAGACACAGAATGCAAAGCAGGCTGCAGGCCCTGAGCTGTCAGCACAGAGCCCAACGTGGGGCTCGAACTCATCAACTGTGAGATCACGACCTGAGCCAAAGTCAGACGCTCAACTGAGTCAACCAGGCACCCCAAATTAGAACACAATTCTTAGATGTGCTTTCTGTACTGTGGGTACTCATTTAGGTAAGCTTATCTAAATAAGATATACTTAAAAATAAGCAAAGTATTGATTTTTCAGATCAGCTATGTTGCTTATATATTCTGACACTGCAATAGTTGGTTCAGTATCTTATGTCCTGAAGCTACACCAAGCCAACTCCCATTCACTTTTAAAAAAAAAAACCTTCACATAATGCTAGAATCTAAAGCTGGGTATAGATTAAGTTGCACTGTAGTACTAGGACTACCTTATGTTTTGATCAGATTTTTATCTTTTATGCAGCCAAATTTCTTCTGAGAGGACACCTAAAGAGCTGATATGGTATTTTGTTGTAGGGATGAGTGTATCCTATGAAACTGCAGGCTCTACATGCCTTGTAACATCCCAGGCATCACTGCCAGCCCATGGGGTCCTTCTGCCCTACAAACCTCCAATTCCATAATTACTCTGGAGGATTCTGGATTTTTCTAGAATCAAAAATCTGAAAGAGGGCAGGCTGGGTATTTTCTTCAGCCTAAATTATGCCCTAGAGGGGTGACTGGGTGGCTCAGTCAGTTAAGCATCCAACTTCAGCTCAGGTCACGATCTCATGGTCTGTGAGTTCGAGCCCCGCAAAAAGCTCTGTGCTGACATGACAGCTCAGAGCCTGGAGCCCACCTTGGATTCTGTGTCTCCCTTTCTCTCTGCTCCTCCCCTGCTCATGCTCTGTCTCTCCTTCAAAAAAGAAACATTCAAAAAATCTAAAAAAAAAATTATCCCCTAGAAGTACTTGAGATCCTTAGATAAATTAATTCTACTTCCTTATGCTGTGATCAATGTTCTTATCTGCCTGGCTCATGTCTGACCAAACAATAATCTTAGTGGCATCTCCTGCATAGAGTACATGGAATCCTCTGGTACTTTTGAAACCAACCCTTCCACTTGGGTGTCCTCAAAATTAGGCTAAGGCCCAGACTAGAGGGCCCTGGAGTTAAATCAAGCAATATGGAAATAAGGCTTTGCACCTGCCTGGAGGCAAAGGATAATTTGCCTGACTATGGAGTGCCTGAATGGACTACCAGCTTATAAGGGTTCCTAATGATTTGGCTTTTTTCTACTATGAGTTCAATGAAAGTGGCCAGACTTTTGAGCGTGCCCTGGGGCATGCTGTTTTGATGAACCACTATTTCTTTCAGGTCTTGGGCCTGTGGGCCTTTGCTAATTTATCTGGCTCCCATAATACCACTTCACAGCAAGCCTCCTTAATCTCTCCAACAAAGTGGAGTGCCTGTATTGTCAGTCATTCCCCTATTCATCAGTCTTTAAACTATCCCTTCTTTTTCTCCTTTTCCAGAGCAAAATAACCTATTAGCATTGGCATTCTGCCGAACATTGATTGCCTAAATGCCAAACAGTACTTTCCTGGAGGTTCCCATCCCCAAAGCTCTAGCCTGGCATTGTGTGGAATGCTCAAAGTGCACCCTGTGTTGGGCTGGGAACTTCAGAGCTGGCAGGCAGGGGTTCACTGGGGAATCCAGGGAAGCATTCCTCCATCCTCTAGAAAAGCAATTTTTGGTGGTCACTTAGGTTTGGGAACAGAGATGCAGAATTGTGCCTCTTAGGGCTCCACTGGTCACATTTCTTAACTGTTAATGCACCATTTAGGCTGCATTATATCAGCCAAAGGATTTTCAAACATCAGCTGAATGTTGGGATTTGATACTCTCTTTTTTGGGGTGGATAAATAAGCTGATGCCACAGATGAGGTCCCCTGGAAACAAAAGTATATGCATAGTTGCTGCAGCCACAGAATTAGCACAGATTGATACATGACTCTACCTTTTTATATGATGCCACTGCTTTGTGAAGAATCTTAATTTGTGTTATATACTTTTGGAGTTAGATTTAATTCAACACCAGCTTTGTGTTATTTTTAGTTTAGACTAAGTCTTCTGAGCAGTCAAGAGTGATTGAAATTTGCTGACAGCAATTTTTCCTAGGCAACTAGATTGTTATTCGACTCCACTGTACCAGAGTACGTCAGATAAACATAGTAAAGACTAAATACATTTGGCTTTACATTTTTAGCTTTCCTACCTTCAAGTTGCCTGCTGTTACCTCAGCCTGGAATGCCCTTTACCCATCCCCACAGCCCATTTTCTGCTTTTGGCACTCTTTCATGACCTAGTTCAAATCTCACCTCCTTTGAGAAATATTTAATTTCTATTCCCCCAGATTTGCACTGCCACAACATACTACCTTGTCTTAGTGCTGAATCCCATGAGATTTATTGTTTGCTATTTACATGTTTGCAAAAAAGGGTCTTCCTACACCCCCAGTGCTTTAAGAGGTGAAGATTTCTTTGAAAAACAGTATAGAAATATAAAATAATCATATTCTTTCTAGGTCAGGGAAGACAAAAATAAAACCAATACACATAAGAGCATCAAATTGGAATGATGACCCATCATGACTCCTGCCCACCTGAAACTGGTATGCATATCTGCAAATAAACTTTTACCCTACAAGGGTAGAGAATCAGTTAAGGCCATTCAGAAATAAATCAAAAATTAGAAATATGAGATTCACTCTTGGGTTCTCCTTCTCCCTCATTATACTCAATCAACAATACTCATCAATTTTACTAAATATCTGTGTGACCCAGTACTAGTGATCTCTAACCTCAGAAAGCGTTAAGACCTACCTTGTTAAAACAGAAAGCTGAGGGGCGCCTGGGTGGCTCAGTCGGTTAAGCGTCCCACTTCGGCTCAGGTCATGATCTCACAGTCTGTGAGTTTGAGCCCCGCATCAGGCTCTGTGCTGATAGCTCAGAGCCTGGAGCCTGCTTCGGATTCTGTGTCTCCCTCTCACTCTGACCCTCCCCTATTCATGCTCTGTCTCTCTCTGCCTCAAAAATAAATAAACGTTAAAAAAAAAAAACCTAAAAAAAAAAACAAAACAGAAAGCTGAGCTCCATCCTCTGTATTTCTCATTCACTAAGTCAGCAGTGGGGCCAGAAATTTGCATTTGTAACAAGTGCCCAGGAGAACCTGATGCTGCTCATCCAGGAACCACACTTTGAGAACCATTGCTTTAATTCATCCCCCTATTCTATTCTCCTTGCTTTCTAACAAGGTTCCCAATTTCTACAAAAGGAAAAAGCCCCCTGAGTTGTGACACAGTAAGATGGCTCAAATAAGACATAAAAATAGCTAGGTTTGGTCCTGATCTAGAATGGTTTCCCTTGGTGGGCAGGGGTTGTCTACGTCTTTGAAATGACCCTTAACATACAGAAATGAGTCCTACAGCATTTCTGGAGTGGTCCAAAGTGTCTCTAAATACAGACCAGAAGATGAGGTCATGGTAATGCAAGGAGTCAGAAGTAGAAGAGGGGGAATGAAAGCTATAATCACTGTCAAAGGGGTGTTTTCTGTAGACAAGTGAATGGAGCTATTGTACACAAACTCAGTGGTTGCCAAGCATGTGGCCCAATTATTTTGCCTGTATGAGCATGGCACGGAAGGATCTCCTTAGAGGACTTGATTCACACAAGTTGGTGTTTAGTAGCAAGCAAAAGTCTGGAGAATTTGAACCTAACTATACAAGTTCCTGCTTTCCAAATCTAGGATATAATACAATTAAGTTGGAAAGACTACAAAAGTAAAACACCATCCTTAGAGATAGTACAGCATTTACAGTTGGTGAAAGACCAATATAGAAGATCTTGCTCAAAATATTGACAATAATGAGGATCACATAGTGGCCTTGGGCAGCAAGAAGTCCATAATTTAAATCTAGGGGTTAGCCTCCGAAACTGCTTTCCCTACTCTCTTGGGCTCCACTGCTATTTAAAATGTTTGTAAAAGTTCAAAAAGTTGTATTGGCCACCCACCAGATCTAAGGTCTTAAAGAAATGGGAGGTTTACTTCAGTGGCTAGGATGGATATGTGACAAGGTGTTTTGCTCTCTTAGGTGAAATACCATTCACTCTACAACATAGGAATGGAGATGCTTTAGTGGTCTTCAAAGTTCTCAGCTGCATGAGAGAACCATTCAGGTGGTTCACCTGAGCCCAAAGTATCAAGGCCAGAAAACAGAGGGACAACAACAGCCACCTGGCCTCCAGGAGAGCAGCACCTTCCTCCCTGAGCACCACGTAAGTAAGAAATAGAAGCTGTGAGGTTGCTGCCAATCCTCCATATTCCCATCTGTTGTATAAGCTCTGGCTAGGCAGAGCTGAAGAACAGTGTCCCACAGGAGGCTGCTCCATGGAACAGGGTCTACAGTCAGAATGTTACAGATGAGGCTATCAGAAGATGAATTCAGCTTAAAATAGACATAATTAGAAACAGGTTGGGAAGCATGGGTTTCTTCCTGTTGGGGCAAGAGGTTAGAAAATGAGGCTATGAGGAGATTTTATGTGGCATTGACTTAGGGGAAAGAGTGAAGGAAGCTTCTGTGGCTGTGGTGATCCCAATGTCAATATCCTAATTCCGCCAGACCTCCAACTCCCCATGAAGCACTGTACTACACAGTATTCATTTGATCTAAGCCTTCTAAACCTGCAGAGATGGAGGAAGGGGAGACCTGAAAGGCTTGAAATCCTAAGAGACAAACCAAAAAAATCATAGGAATTCTAGACCACAGCTCTACTAATTCAACCAAGGATAATTGCAGAAAGTTATCAGAGACCTCAAAGGCTCCATAAAATACCACATTTACATACCATACCTCTCACCAGGGAGAGGGGCTGCAAAGCAAAGTGGTTTGGAATGGGATGGGTTGAAACTGGTTTACAGTTGTTAGAGAATGTTTGTTGTTTTCAGACACATGAAATGTTATTTATTTTTTTAATGTTTATTTATTTTTGAGACAGAGAGAGACAGAGCATGAGCAGGGGAGGGGCAGAGAGAGAGAGGGAGACACAGAATCCGAAACAGGCTCCAGGCTCCGAGCTGTCAGCACAGAGCCCGACGCGGGGCTCAAACTCACGGACCGCGAGATCATGACCTGAGCCGGAGTCAGACACCCAACCGACTGAGCCACCCAGGAGCCCCAGACACATGAAATTTTAAAGTGCTGGAGTTAACTCAGCCATCATGTAGCACAAACAAATCAGAACAAATATTCATTCAACTATGAACATATAAGTCACTGTGATATAATTCTTAGGGTTTAAAATTTATAGCTTCCTCTTACTCTCCCCTTTAAAAATTCTAAAGTGTAATCTACTAAAAAAGAGTTATTAAAATAACCCAAAATATTTTACTATAATAATCATATCACTTAAATTACCACCTTGCTTATTTTGGGCTACACATTTTAATACCTATACATAAACCACTACAATTGTATAGTAAAAATGACTATTTTTTGTCTTAGGTTGTCTGATTTTTATCTTGGCAAACTTTTTTTTTAAGTGTGATATTAACACTAGCACAGACACGATCAACTTGTCTCTGGGCAATGTAACAAACAGAGGGCTCAAAAACCACATGCTCTTTTATTATACACTATGTTGAATTGCCTTGTCTAGCATATTCATTCCAAGCATTTAATTGAATGCAAATTCATACAAATGCCCTTGAGTAAAATCTGCTATGGTGAATGCTTCTAGGTTTCTCTTGGATGCCACTGCTATTTCCCTAAACTGGACTTTTTCAAAAGGAGAAAGAATAAGAGCATAAATACATATCTAAAATATACCTTTTGTCCTTAAAGGTTGATCTGCATTAGTTTTATACAATAGATATTTCCATATACAAATTAAGAAACAGAATATGAGTGCTTTTAGGATTCTAGAAGGCTAATTTTGGACCTTAGTTTCAAGAATTAGAGTCTGACTTACTATTTTAACAGATCCTGAGACACCATAATTACCTTTTTAAAACAAAGTTTTAGAAAAAAACAATGAATTCATGAAAATACAACAGCTTTGTGTTTTTCTGTGAATAAAATTATCTTAATTCTCTAACAACATCCCTTTTGCATTAATGAAACCAAGGATTTTGCTTACCAAATATGAAACAGAAATTCTTAGAAAAGACAAATCATGGTCAGTCCAGGAAATAAATGCCCCTCTAAAGCCAAAGCTTTGGTAGGATAGAAGGAAAGCAAACCTGAACTCTTGAATTTTAGAGAAGAATTCTACTACAGAATCCAGTTATTCCAGCTTTGGATTGTACAATTTCACTGAGATTAATCAGACATCATTTTAAGGACACCTAAGGGTTAATTTATTTTCCAAAAACAAAATCCTATTTTTTATTTGAATAGAATAAGGCACAATGTAAGTACAGATTAGTCTGTTTAAATCTTGTTAGTATTTGTAAAGACATTACCAAATAATTTTCTCTTTACTATGAAATAAGTATTAATTATTGTTCTCATTTTACAGATGAGAAAATTAAGATACAGACAGGTGAACTGACTTAGGAAGTCAGGAGGAATACAGGGAACAAAGCTGGGATTTTATAGACAAAATGACCAGAGTTTCAATATAGTATAGCCACCTACTACTAGCTTTGAGCAAGTTCCTTCATCCAAGCCTTTCATCTGTAAAATGAGGATAATAACACCTACCTCTCAAATAGTTGATGTAAGGTATAAGCAAAGCACCTAGCAGAAAGCATAGTACAGAGTTGCCCATTCAAGAAAACATCAGCTCTCCCAGCAATCCACAATCTTATTTTCTTCAGCTGGTACAAGAGGTGTCTACTGAATCCAAATGCTATTGTGAGGTAAGTGAGAACACAAGCGGGGCACCTCGCAAGTATGGGGCTCAATACATTTGTTCTCTCCCCCAGTACTCCCTCTCTTACCCTAGGTCCCACAGTTACTAAATGGCTGAGCCGCGGTCAAATCCAGATCTTGGTTCTACTATAGAACTGTTTCTGTACATATGCATTTTATTTATGATAGTACCTCATTTAACTGCAAAAACAAATTTAACCTAGCTGCTTGATCAGTTATTATTTTAATGTGTTCCCAGTAAAATCAAATTTATTTCTAGGGCAGCTTTACTTTTCAGTAATCAGAAAAAAAGTAATATTTCAGACTTGAAAATATCTATCTTTGATATGAATTTCTACTGGCATTCCTTAATATATATTCTTAATATTTTATAAACTATTAAACTCAAAACAGTCAAAAATCTATTACTTAGGATATTACATATCTAAGCATTTAAATGAGTCCATTTGATATACTAAGTTCAAAGATATTAGGTAGCCTTTTCATTTTTCCTATTTGCTCCCAAATAAAATAACAAAGTAGGGTAGTAAATGTAGTAAATAAATGTACATATTCATAAATGAAACAGATGTGTAGAGATTACGGATTAGATCTGCATTTATGAAGCAATGACCTTCAAAACTGGCAGGGAGCTGTTAACAATGTTCTTCACAGGGGAGCAATTATATTACAACCCTATGTATACTTTCATTTCTCACGATCTACAAATACCTTTGCATATCAGAAAGAATAAAAGAATAGTCTGGTAACTGAGGCAATCTTTACTGAAAGGATATAAGGTGTTTTCCTTACCTTAATAATCACATCCTAAATGCTAGATCAGTAGAACTGGTGCAATATGAAAGGCTAGAACAATACTTTGACAGAATTTCCTACAACTGAAATTTACCAAATGTGGCTATTATGGCTCTAACCTAGTGATACATTTCTGACTCTCTAATACCCTAAGTGTTCTCTGATTATCCCAAGAAGTACTGAAATCACTCTACAATACATACCTTATTTAAAGAAAAATATGGCATACAATATTTTAAGGAAAATGATTCCAAATTATCACCAAGTTTTTTTTTTAAAATACTGTACTGCAATTCCTAGAATGTTAGGAATATTGCTTTAACCTAGCAAGTAGCTCACAGCTCCTTTCCATACTGATTTAAAAGACCCAGTGCCCAATGCTTAACAAATAAGCGCATGCACAAACACACAAATACACACACTACAGAAATGTATAAGGGGTGAAAGTTACTAAGAAAAGCTCAATCTCTAAAAGCTTAAAAAAAGCTATATCCACAAAATATTAATTTCACATAATATCCTGTCTTTTTTGGTTTTTTTTTGACATTTCCTCTCATTGGGTAAAACCAAAAGGAATTCACAATAGTGGTGCCAAAGACAATATTACATAAATTTCAGAATTCCTGTATTTTTAAAATTTTCATGCAAGAATCACAATGCACAATCATTAACATGTCTAGACAGTGGACACTCACTACAGTATAATCATGTTACACCAAGCTTAATTTTTTATGTGGCCTGAATTTTTATAACACATTGACTTGTAACAATGTGAAAGAAGACCAGCAGGAAAAGAAACACAACCATAGTAAGATATAGCAAGCATAAACCCAGTAAGTCCTGTTAGACTTAAAAATACTGTTTTTCTTAACAGTAATAAAAACTACCCACAACTATAATACCAACCAACCAACCTCAAAGGTTCCACTAACTGGGAAAAAATAACTAGTTGTCTTATTGTGATACTGTAAAAGCCACAAGATTATCACTAGTGGAGTGGTGATGTGAATTTTGTTTCATTTGTACTCTATACCTTGGCAAAAGTTAATGACCTGCCCCAGGAATTTTATTTCACCATATACCCCAAAGTATTCTTAGGACTCACAAAGTCTAAATCTTAAACTGCCCTTTATATGCTATTGTGCAAATGCTTTAAATTTTAAAACAAAAGGATAAAGAGTTTAAAAGCTCTAGACAATGTATTCAAATGGTGAATATGTCAAGTCAATGTTTTCTCCTCCCCCACCCAAAAACAAACAAAAAAAAAACTGTACATGGCATATAAAGATACAATAGAAACAAAAAGTAGCATGCCACTCATTCTGTGAGAAAATACAGAACATCTATCAGATTCAACTACCAAAATCCTTTTCACGTGATGGCGAGCATCTTTATGACTGTGTTTAAGTGGCCTTAAAAAGCGATGTTGTTCTCTTTGCCCTCCTGGATCTTTGACAGCAGTCAGCACTTATGCCCAGAGCTGGTTTGGAGAGTGGGAGAAAAGGGAAAGTGAGGAGAAGGCTGAACTGAGCACGGACTCAGCAGAGAGCAGCTGCTCTCACACACTACCCAGCGTCTTTCTCACACACCGCTATTTTCCGCTATTGAGCATTGTCAGCAAAAAAATAAATGGGGGGTTGGGGGCCCAGGAGACAAAGAGGGTAGAACCAGAGGCCGACAGTTTTTGTCTGCCACATCTGAGGCGAGAAGCCCCCTCTGGTTTCTTGCTGCAAAGGCAAGGGATCAGATGAGACCCCTCCGGGTCCAACTCAATTTGCTTCTCCAGAAAGAGCAGTTTCCGGCAGCGAGCGCAGGATCCTCCGGCTGCTGAACTAAACACCGGAGCATTGTCAATGTTTCCTATCACTGACTTTACAGAGGAGGAGAGAGGGCTGTGACTGCATTCCTGGGAAAGACTACTACTCCAGACGTTCCACACAGCAGTAGTGAAAACACATAAGAGGTTGTAAAAATCCCTTCCAAAATACCAGGTTTCTGAAGAAATGCTGCGAAGCATTAACGTATTGTTGGTGTTATTTGTAAGTCACCGATTCTTTCTCGCCACGGCCAATCCTCAAATCTCTGGTACTTGTTGCTAAATCTTTACCTCACGCCCCCCAGAATTGCCCAACACAAATGAGATCTGCGGAGCGAAAGGCGGGGTGGGGGGGGTGCTAATCCTGGGAGCCCAGAGGCTGGGCTCCCTTCCATAGGCCACTCTGCATGGGCTGCGCGTTCACTTCTACCTTCTGAGAGCTCTGACTCACAAATGCTGGGGGGGGCGGGGGGGGGGGGGTGATTATGACATACAGCATTATCCTTCCAACCAAAGATAGATAAGAAAAGCCGGCCAGCGGTCCTTGCCTGGCTGGAGAGCCAAAGCCTGTACCCCCCGACGGGGCGGCCGGGGTAGGAGCCTCCCGCCCTGCCCGCCTCTCTCTGGACGCCCGCGGAAGATGCTCCCCACCCCGCAGGCTCGAGGAGCCAGGATGGGGTGCCCTCACCCTGGGAGAGGGCAGAGGGATAGCTGAGGGTCCGGGACGGAGGGACTCTCACCGCAGCTGCGCGGAGCGCCTGGTACCCCGCCCCGGACCCGGTCTCGGGCGGAGGCGCTCTCTGCACCGGGGCCGTCCGCCGCAGCCGGGGACGGACAAAGCACCGGGGTCTGCGGCGACCCCGGGCGGCGGCGGCGGGCCAAGTTGGCCAGAGTCGGGGGACGAAGGGGTTCCGCGGGCAGGGAAGCGCGGCACTGACCTGGATGGTGCAGGTGTACTCGCTGTCGTCCAGCAGCCGCACGGTACAGCTGTACTCGCGCTCCAGGCTCCTGCTGCTGCCGCTCATCAACCTGCTCAGCATCTTCCCGCCCGCCCGCCCGCCCCCGGGAGAGACGCGGCGGCGCTGCGGACCCCGGACCAGGCGCCCCTCAGCCGGGCAGCTCCTCGCGGGCCCCGGGCACCTGCACCATCACCCCAGCCGGGTCGCGGCCGCTGCCTCCTGCTGTCCCAGCTCCTCCTTCTTCTCCTCCTCCTTCTTCGCCACCGCCTCCCCCCAGCCCCGAGCAAGCGCCCCGCTCGCTCTCCTCCGCGCCCCACTCCCCATGCCCAGTTCGTGGGGCGGGGCCTCGGCCGGAGAGGGGCCAATGGGGGTCAGCGCGGCGGAACCGAGTGGCAGAGAGAAGAGCCAATCGAGATAGGGTATTGATATGATGGACAGGTGGGAGAAGCAATCACGGGAAAGCAGTCGGACAGAGCCTAGCGGGACCAGCCCTCTGGCGTCCCAAACGAGGGGCTCCTCTTGTCTCTGCGGTTCCTGTAGAAGCTCTTTCCCCTCCCCCAGGCCAGGTGTGGGCACCCGGCTGGATAAATGTCTGCTGCGTGGAATACGTTTAGACTCTGCTTCAGGGGCCAAGTCCCACACTCTGCAACGCCGCGAGTCCCGCCCTCTCGGGAGCCGGGGCGGTGCAAGAAAACAATCCCCGCACCTGCAGAATGCAGGCACCTTCCGCTCCGGACCAGGAGGCTGCCCCCACCTGAGCTGTACCCCAGGTGGGCGCGACGGGCCTCTGCCCCAGCCCTCTTATTTTGAACAACATCTATTTTACAGTAGCTACTTAAGTAAAAGCTGTAGGGTTCGAAAGGGCTCTTAAGCACTCGGGTTTAACCCCTAGGAAACCCTTCACTCTAACACCCTATGCCTCGCTTTTATTTTCAGAAGACAAAAGAGACTGAGGTGTGCTCCTTCAGCCGGTAGGGTGCAGAGGAAGTGGTGGGTCCTTTCCTTGCACCTTCAGAACTAGAATTACCGTATTTTCTTACTGCCTCAACAAAACACCAGAGTATGTCAGGAGGTATGTATCACAGAGGAAAAAAAAATTTGTCTACTGCCCTTTGTGACCCCTTATCTAAAGATCTCACGTTCTTTATGAAAACTTCACCAAGAAACATAATATTCTCGCTCAAAATTTTTTGATGGAAGGAAACGTTATATAAAAGAATCATATCAACACAAAATTGATGCCAAAATATATTAATTTAATAAATAATGAAAGATGCATAATTTCCTATTATTTTAATTTATACTGTCCTTGTTTATACGGATAACAAACACATAAAAATGAAACCCTACATTAACTTAGAAAACAGCCAACTTTTAAAGTACTTGTTTGTTTGTTTGTTTACCCGGAGGCACCTGGCTGGCTCGGTGGGTACAGCATGTGACTCTTGATCTCAGGTCCTGAGCTCAAGCCCCTTTCTGGGCATAGAGCCTCCTTAAATATAGTATGCTTCTCTTGCGTCCTTGGTTTCCAATATTTCTCCCAATTTTTTTGCATGGGACCCTCTCCCACTTTAGTTATCACCTCTTTATTAGTTGCATTCTCATTTATGTCATTCAATAGTCATAAGAGGAGGTTTCGCTTTTTTTTTTTTCTTTTTTTTTTTAACGTTTATTTATTTTTGAGACAGAGACAGAGCATGAACGGGGGAGGGCTAGAGAGAGAGGGAGACACAGAATCTGAAGCAGGCTCCAGGCGCTGAGCTGTCAGCACAGAGCCCAACGCAGGGCTCGAACTCAGGGACCGTGAGATCATGACCTGAGCCGAAGTTGGACGCTTAACCGACTGAGCCACCCAGGCGCCCCGAGGTTTCGCTTTTCAATGTAATCCTAGAGTTAAGAAACTAGAACAGTAAGTCAAATATTCTAGCCATTAAACCAGATGTGAGTTCCTCTACTTTGTAGCCACAGCAGGTAGCCTTGTATGTGCAACACAGTAAGTATTCAGTAAGTTTTTGTTGAATGAAGTAAATGAGATAGATATTTCATTGCATCTAAGTCCTGGGGAAAGATACGTGAAAAAATTAAGAATTTCAGGAAGGTCTTGGAGATAAATGAAATTATTAATATGTCAAAGTGATATTTTGCAAAACTCAGCTTTGTTGTGTAGTTGGGAGAAGACAATGAAAGATTTCAGGCAGGCAGAACTTATGTTGAAGGCAAAAGTTGCTGTTTGTTTACAGAATCTGTAAGAGCAAAAAAAAAATGTCCAAGAAGCTAGAGGAAGCCCAGTAGTTTGATGGTAGGGAAATGTCTTTAACAGGTTATGCAAATAAGCAGCTGTTAGAATAAAAAGGCAAAGCATCATGAATCCAGAAAAGCTCCCAGGAACTGAATGCAGTCTTTTTTCAGAGTATGACCATAGATGCAATCAACAGGGATGAGCCACAACAGTGACTTCTATGCCAATGTGTTAAGTAACATTCCTGTTCAGCCTAAGAAAATCATATAAACTTAGATGGGCACCTCATTGAAAGACCAGTTACATATTCATCCATGCTTATGCATAATATCCAGAAAGAATTTCAAACTTTCCTTTACGCTCTTATTCAGAACACTTTGTCAGGAAAACAGAGGATGGATGCATAATGGAAGAAAAGCAAGAAACTATCAGTTTCTGGTGAAATGTATGCCTATTTAGGGATTGAGAGCAGAAGCCTGGGAGAAACTAAAAAGAAAAGACACATAAAATCACACTGAGGAATATTTTGTTTGTCTTTGTTTTTGTCAAGCCTTTTGAGCAGGATATCCAGGATAAAAAGGGTGTGTTCAATAAAAGGCCTCATGTGCCCTTGATAATCAGAGCATCATAGCTTTCATTAATTTTTTGGGTATAAAAGAGGCCATATTTAAAATTCCAAACTACAATAACTCTGAGCTCCCACCTTCCAAATTATTAGGATATCGGCTCCCTTTAAAGTTTCCCTCCCTTCTCTACTGTTGAGGAGTCCCTAAGGGTGATTCTGTCACCAACATATGCCTGAAATAACTGAATTACTCCTGCCTGTATTTCAGATGTCACATACCCTGATGTTCTGGGATACTGATCTCTCTCCAGCCAATGAAACTTTCACCATTGCCTTGGGATCCAGCAGGAAGAAGCACTGCCTCCTCTTCACCAGGACATCACAAACCCTGGTTCTTCCCATCATAGTCTCCTTATAGCACAGCTAAGACCAGGGTTATATAACAATATTAAAAAGGAAGAGCAATACAGAGTAAACTGCAGGTATGACATGGCTACTCTCAAAGCCCTTATGGACTACAGGCCTGCCTTATTGTTGAGCTTGCAGCCAGGGTCTATGTGGCTAATGACAGCCCCCCTCTCCATCAAGAGTTCCCCTGACCCTGTCTTGAGCATTCAGGCTCAACCACTCAGAGAAGAAAACAACTCTCCTCACCCAGTTTAAGGTGCATTTTCAAAGTCCCACCCTCTGTCCCAGTTGCTGCCTTTCCATAGGATGACTGACCATGGGAATACCTACTCCTTTAGAGGAAACCCCACCTTCCATCCTGAGGAGTGTGACCTTAACCTTTGACCCAACTGGACTATCACCTTCATAACATGAGTCCAAACCCAGCACATTTCTCACAAAGACTGAGTTAATCTTTATAAATAGGTCTAGGTAGAGCCTCACCAAAGCCAGTCCAGTCCCTTTGCCTAATTATTTCTCCAGTAAGCAGTAAGGATTATGCCTGTCCTTGTTTGCCTGTATCTTTTAGAGCTCAGCTTTTGTTCTTCTAAGAGCAAGGGCTGAAACAAGGACATTCGCATCTCCACAGAAACAACACATATGTGGTCTACATCCACAGAGAGAAAAGGAACAGTTTTTCTCTTCTGCATCAATGTCTGCGGAAGCAATGCTCCTGCTCCACACACAAAGATTTGCATATCCAAATGGAGCACTCTGCTTCACAAACTAAAGCATCTACACTCAAGTTATAGTTTTCCAAGAGTAATAAATGTATACTTGCTTTAAGATGAATAGTTAAACAATCCATGTAGTTTTTCCAGAGCAGTCTGCCTCTGAAGAAATGTTCAAGTCTTCTCTTTCATCAGGACAGAAATCACCAATGGTTTAAGAAAGCTTTTCTACCTTCTACTAACTCTTAGGATTTTCAGTTAGCCCCCATTACATTTAGAAGAATTTTTAATGTGTATTTCTATGTGGAAATATAAGTGCATGTATTGTTTTTATTCCAAACTACATTTATTGATCATTTACTGTGTGTTAGGCACATACTCTATGACAGCTTTCTAGAAAACATAGACATAGCCCAAAGAATATGGGAAAATGAGATGTACAAACAAAAAAGTTCACAATCTAGGAGAGAGTGTTAGGTATATACACAGTTAGCTATTATACAACATATGGAGCATGAGTAAAGTACTATAAGAGAACAACAAATGGTACAATTATTAAGCATGGGAGACAGCACAGTCTCCCATGAGAAAGCATTTGAGTTGAGCCCCTAGGAATGAATAGTATGGTGATGGGTGTAGACAGCAGAAGAGCAAGATATGGTATGAGGAGTGACATTTTAAGTAGAGGAAACGGCATGATAAAAACATAGAAGAACAAATATGTATAGCATGTTTTAGAAATTGCAAGTGCCCCTGGATAGATAGCACGTGGGCTGCATTGGCTGGGAAGAAATGGACTGAGGACAAATCATATAGAACCTTCCATGCCATAGTTAGGAATTTGGATTCTGTTGTATAGACTGGTGGTGGGGGGTTGGGAGTGTTGCAGGTTTTTAAGCAGCGAAATGACAGAATCAGATCTGTGTTTTGGAACTAATCATTTTGATAGTGTCAATGTTTAAATTATAGCAAGAGGTGATTATTTACTATGGAAAAAATGCATTCTGAAAACAATAGAATGTCTTTAATGAGGCATCAGAAGCATTTATAATAGGTGTCTCAGATGTGAGTGACAGGCTTTATTATATTCTCCAGTTATGGTTCATTTTCCTTATATTTCCAGCCAGTCTTCAGTTATTGTTCTAGAAATGAAATGTATATGAAACAAAGCAAATTAATTCATTTATTCACAAAAGATTATTAATGGTCTACTATGTGCAAGTCCCCATGCCAGGTGCTGAGAGAATTCAAAGATGAATAAAATATATTCCCAATCCTCATAGAATTTACAGCTCTATGCAATCTGCAAAATTACTTCAACATTTATTAAGTATTCAGTTTGTGTAGATTAAAATTCAACACACATTGGTCAAATATATATATATGTATATTTCTCATAAATATATATGTGTATACATATATATATTTATGAGAAAGACAGCAAAGATAGGAGAAACAGCCTAAATATGGGCAAAGAAAGTATATAAATATGAAGAAATTAGAACAGCCCATATTTCTTGATTAATAGTGTCAATTGACAATTTGCTCTGCAAAATGAAATAATTAACATTACTGTACTTCCTCCCAAACTCTGACTCTAACTCCCAATCTTTGTAGTTCATATTATTTCTATTTTGTCAGGGTTTATAATATTTATGGCTTCTGGCAACTGATTTCCTCTAGTTATTTAATCTTACTTCTGTATTCAAATGGATTCAGGGCTTTTACCACCAGTCCTTTTATCCTCCAGATTCACCATTCACATTTTACTCATGTCCTGGTACATGGGATTTTTCCGCTAAGTAGTTTAAGAATGGCTAATGGCCACATTACCTTTCTTTCTTTCTTTCTTTCTTTCTTTCTTTCTTTTCTTCTTTCTAAACATACAGTGTTTTGTGAGTTTCAGGTGTATAATATAGTGATCCAACAATTCCATACATAAATCACCTGGTGCTCATCATGACAAGTGACCTCCTTTATCCCCATCACCTATTTCACCCATCCCCCCACCCACCTCCCTACTGGTAACCATCAGTTTGTTCTCTACAATTAAGAGTTTGTTTCTTGATTTGTCTCTCTCTCTCTCTCTTTCTCTTTCTCTCTCTCTTCCCACCCCCTTTGCTCATTTCTTTTGTTTCTTAAATTCCACATATTCCACATATGAATGAAATTATATGGTATTTGTCTTTCTCTGACTGACCTATTTCACTTAGCATTATACTCTCCAGCTTCATCCATGTCATTGCAAATGGCAGGATTCATTCTTTTTTATGGCTGAATAATATTCCATTGTAAATATACACCACATCTTATTTATCCATTCATCCTTGATGGACACTTCAGATGCTTCCATAATTTGGCTATTGTAAATAATGCTGTGATAAAAATAGAGGTGCATGTATCCCTTCATATTAGTGTTTTTGTATTCTTTGGGTAAATACCCAATAGTGCAATTACTGGATGATATGGTAGTTCTATTTTTAATTTTTTGAGGAACCTCCATATTCCACAGTGACTATACCAGTCTGCACTCCCAACAGTGCATGAGTTTTTCAAAAGTCTCAGCATCCTTGCCAACACCTGTTGTTTCTTATGTTGTTTATTTTAGTCATTCTGATAGATGTGAGGTGATATCTCATTGTGGTTTTGATTTGCATTTCCCTGATGATAAGTGATGTCGAACATCTCTTCATGTGTCTGATGGCCATGTGTATGTCTTCTCTGGAGAAATGTCTGTTCCTCTCTTCTGCCCATTTTTAAATTGGATTATTTGTTTTTTGGGGTATTACCTGCATTCTTTCTTGTCTACTTGTTGCATTTATACTTGAATAAATACTTGTATAGAAATATTACTTTGGGCTCACATTTTTTTCATTTTCTTTCTCTCAGAATTTTACAGTCATTGCTCCTTTGTCTTTTTTCCTGATATTTGCTATAGAGAAGTCTCAGATGAATCAAAATTTTCCCTATACATGATTTTCTTTTTTTTCAAGATATCTGAAAGATTTATACATTTAACCCTGAAGTTTAAGAACTTAGAATATATCTCTATGTTAATTTTTCTAAATCAATTTTCCCTGGTATAAGATGGGTAGTTTTCTGAACAATAATTCTTATTACCTTTGCATTTGTTGGATTTTCTTCCTCTGGGATGCCAGTTAGCCCAATTTTGGATCATATTTGACTACATCTTTCTTTTTTTTTTTTTTTGATTCTTAAATTTCTGTGGCTTTTCCCTCTTCATTCATTGTGATTGTCCCAAGTCTTTTCCTCTCTGCCATTAACCTGATTTTCAGCCAAGTCTATTTTGTTCCTTGCTGTTCAAATTTATTTATATTACTTTGATTCTCAATTATTCTGCTGTTTTTTTACTTTATTTTTAAGTAATCTCTACATTGTGGGGCTTGAACCCCAAACCCCAAGATCAAGAATTGTATGCTCTGCCCACTAAGCCAGCCCGGTACCCCTCAATTATTCTGTTGTTTTAATATTTCATCTTGGATTTCTTATTTTTTTGAATATTATTTCTTACTGAGTCTATAGAAGAAAACCTTCATAAAGAATATGCTTCAGAGCACCTGGGTGGCTCTGGGTGGCTCAGTTGAGTGTCTGACTCTTGATTTCAGCTCAGGTCATGATCCCAGGGTCGTGGGATCAAGCCTCATGTTTGGTGTAGAGATTGCTAAAATAAAGAAATAAGCTTCAAAGAATATGCTTCTCTTCTCTGAGTTGTGACAGTCTCTTCTTGACCAAACTTTAGTCAGATTCCTCTGAATCCCCTTCCCAACTAGCCTTGAGTTTTGGACTTTTTTCCGTCTTTTGGAATTTTGCCCACCTTTGCATCAGGTTAGCCAGAATCCCCCAAACTCAGTATCTAAACATCTTCAATGTGTTACCAAATTCTTCATCTCCTACTATTCCCAGATGATGTTTGATGACTTTGGCCCATCTTCAGCAAGAATCTTGTTAGGCCCCTTTAGCCAGAACCTCCCCTTATCCTTGATGTTTCATCTTAGTAATTTTTCATCCACTGACATCCATCTCATCCCCACTCTACTCTTTGATTATAAATTCCCACTTTTCCTTGCTGTCTTCAGAATTGAACCTAGGTGGGTTTTTTTTTTTTTGTTTTTTGTGGGTTTTTTTTGTTTTGTTTTTTGTTTTTTAGTTTATTTCCTTTGAAAGAGAGAGGAAACATGAGCAAGGGAGGGGCAGAGAAAGGAGGGAACAGAGGATCTGAAGCAGGCTGTGTGCAGAACAGCAGAGAGCCCGATGTGGGGCTCGAACTCACAAACCCTGAGGTCACAACCTGAGCCAAAATTGGATGCTTAACTGATTGAACCACCCAGGCGCCCCAGAATTGAGCCTAGTTTTGTTCTGAGGTCTCCTTTCCCCTGAATAGTTTTTATGAATAAAATCTGTTTGTAATCACTTTAACTACTGTCCAGCTCTGTTTTTTCCTTAACAGTTGTTTTCATCTGAACTAGATCCTTTTACCATGCTTGAAGGGTGGTCATGTCATATAGTTCATCCAGTTCATGCTTAGCATGGACAGACCATTCAGATTTTCACTTTGCTCTGGTATATGCCAGTTTTTTTTCCTCCTGCTTAGGACTTTGGATTTGTTTTCCAACTAATTTTCTCTAACATGAGGATGCAGGATAAGGGGAAGAAAAGAGGGAACTTAGGGCCAAGTGATGCCTGTATTAGCTCTACTCTCTTGTGAGATTCAGTTAAATGGCCTTTCCCAGCCCAGTCTAACCAGCCAGGGGTGTATTACTCTCCTTGTATCAGTTCTTTTCCTTAGCTTGGTTACCTGGAAAATGGAAAGCTTATTGTCTCCACTGAGGTCCTATGGTAGTATATAGAGGATTCTTTCTAAAACAAATTTCTTGGGGGCCCCTGGTGGCTCAGTTTGTCAAGTGTCTGTTGATTTTGGCTCAGGTCATGATCTCACGGGTTGGTGAGATCAAGCCCCAGGTTGGGCCCCTCGCCCAGCAACAGCACAGAGCCTGCTTGGTATTCTCTCTCTCCCCCTCTCTCTGCCCCTTCACCCCACTCAAAGCATTTAAAGAAAAATAAAACAATTTTCTTGGATTCCTCCATTTCTCCACCCTCCTCAGAGTTACTTATCTACATCCTCAGAATTCTTCACCAATTAATGAATGTGGTGTATCCCCACCACACCCTTTCTTCCTCTCATTCTTCTTTGAGGAATAGGGGCAGGGTGAGGAGACATACCTTACTACACCAGAATATTCTTTTTCATTTGTTGGCCACAGTTTTTTTTCACATTTCATTTCTACGTGAGATTTTATCCTTTATCTTGTAGCTGCTGGTGAAGTTTGGGCTTTGTCAATGAATTTTTATTCTTGTCCATTCCATTACATATTGGTGGAGAGAAAACCTGTGACCCTGCCTAATTCTTCTATCCTTACTCAGAAGTTTGTCACCTAACATCAGCTAGGTTTGAAGTAGTTGCTAATCAAAGATATTTTCATAAAGAGGTTCAAATAAAAGAGAAAGGAAGAATAAACATTCCACAGTGCACATGCTAATTATTCAGTAAATGTCTACAGAATTAATTTAAAAGTTTCCCTGGACATCGTTCAGTTAATTAAAACTGCAAATCATTATTACATCTTATCATTTCATTTTTTTCCATTATAGTAATAAGGGAGCACTCACTATATGCCAGGGACTCAGCTGGGTACTTTACATGTATTATCTAATTGAATCCTCACAACACCATGGTGAGGTCATGCTATTGTTATCATCCCCATTTTATAGATGAGGAACTTCCAGTATAGTGAAACTAAACTGTCATAAGAATTCAACTGTTAGGAAGCAGAACCTGGACTCATATCTAGGTCTCTGGTGCCAAAGACTATGCATTTAATAGCTACATTATACAGCCTTCTTTTTTAGAAAGTTAGTGAAAAGAGAGGAGTCAGAAAAACTGAATACAAGCTCTAGATCCAACATTATATACTATATAATCTTGGCTAGTCATTTGAACTCCCTTTCTCATATGTAAAATGGGGATAATAATGTCTTCCCTGGCTGTTCTGAAAGTCATAAGACTTTTATTTGTTTTATGTTTGTTTGTTTGTTTGTTTGTTTGTTTGTTTTGAGAGAGAGAGAGAGAGAGAGAGAGGCACAGGGAGAGGGAGAGAGAGAATCCCAAGCAAGCTCTGTGATGTCAGCCCAGAACCCGATGTGGGGCTCGATCTCATGAACTGTGAGACTATGACCTGAGCCAAAACCAGGAGTCTGATGTTTAACTGACTGGGCCACCCAGGAGCCCCACTTTATTTTTTCGAATATGTTTTTTAAGGTTTTATTTTTAATTAGTCTCTACATCCAGTTTGTGGCTCAAACTCACTATCCCAAGATCAAGAGTCACACACTCTACTGGCTGAGCCAGCCAGGAACCCTAAGACTTTAAAATGGCAGGTTGAACACAAGCATTTACCTCTGTTATTGATCTAAATCCACCAAAATGAGAGTAAAGTGATTAGGAAAAAAATCATAAACTTACGAGACCAAGGTGAATGGAGGGGAGCCACAGCAATAACATTTTGGAAACCAGAAAGCATATGGGTGACTAATAATTGACTAAGCAGACTCAAGAAAGTTGAATCCAAACCCAGCAAAGGGGAGAGGTGAGAGGCAATTTGATTTGCATGTAGAATCCACAAAATATTTAGAAATTGATGAACCAGGTGCTTTTATAAGGGGAGACAGAACTGAAAATTGGAGGATTGTTTGAAAGTCCATTAAAGTAGCAGTTCCCTTCCTCAGCTCCATGCAGCCAAAAGACTTCTTTTCTCCACTCTGTCAGAAGAGAGAAGGTAATTCCCTGGAGAGAGTAAAACAAAGTTTCTGAACTGGGGATAGGGTCACCAGAAATTTAAGAAATTTAAGTAATACTACTAACATAAAATATAGAGACCAAAACAAAAGGGAAACAGTCAACTTTGAGTATGGAAAGATTAAGCAGGAGAAAGAAGATTTTCAAAGAACAAATTATTAGTAAAGATTCTAATAGAAATGGGAGACAATATGGCATCTCAAGTAAGTACAGGATGCGATTTGGGGGAAAAACACATTCAGAGAATAATAACAAAACAAAGTACCTTTATAAGTATAAAATAAAATAGGAGAAATGAAAATTAAAACTTAATAGGAATAGGGAAAGAAGGTAGAGGGCAGGAAATTATCAAAGGCATAATTCAAGAAAAATTTCTTTACTGAAGGACATGAATTTCCCAATTTAGAGGGCCTGCCAAGTTCCCAGCACAATGGATAGAAACAAAGCCACACCATGACACACCACTGTGAAATTTCAGAACACTAGGAACAAAAATAAGCTTCCAGAAAGAAAAAAAGCTACAAACAAGCATTAGGATTACACTGGACTTTTCAATAGCACACTGGAATCAAGAAGATACTAGAGCAATATTCTCATATTCTGTGGAAAATGATTTCCAATCTAGAATTCTATTTTCGGGGTGCCTGAGTGGCTCGGTCAGTTAAGCGTCTGACTTTGGCTTAGGTCATGATCTCACTGCTTGTGAGTTCGATGCCTGCATCAGGCTCTGTGCTGACTGCTCAGAGCCCCGAGCCTCCTTCAGATTCTGTCTCCATCTCTCTGCCACTCCCCTGCTCTGTCTCTCTCTCTTCCTCTCCCCCTCTCTCTCAAATATATAAAACATTAAAAAAAATTAGAATTCTATTTTCAAATAAACTATCAGTTGGGTAAAAAGACATTTTAGACATGCAAGATTGCAATAAATTTAACTCTTATGCATCCTTCCTCAGGAAGCTATCAAAGGATGGGCTCTCAAAGAATGTGGGAGAAAACCAAGAAATAGAAACACAAGGTAGATTGTGTCATGTGTTCAAAATATTCCCTGTTCCTCTCTATCAGGACTAGAATTTTACTTCCCATCCCACTGACATCAATTTTGGCCACAGTTTTGCTTTGTACAATAAAACGTAAGGGAAAATGGTAAACATCATTGCTTTTTTCTTTCCTAAAACATTGGTATGGCCCAGATGAAGACCGCCTCTGTCTGGGTCCTGTGAAGAAGCCAACAGGGAGCACAGGTGCCCCCAATGCCAAGAAGATATCTAATGAAAGTGAGAAATAAATCTTTTTTGTTTTAAGCCGCCAAAATTTTGGAGTCATTGGAGTACTTGGCTGGCTCAGTCAGTAGAGCATGCAACTCTTCACCTCAGGGTTATAGGTTCAAGCTCCACATTGGGTGTTGAGATTACTTAAAAATAAAATCTTTAGGGGTGCGTGGGTGGCTGAATTAGTTGAGTGTCGACTTCAGCTCAGGTCATGATCTCACAGTTTGTGGGTTCCAGCCCTGCATCATGCTCTGTGCTGACAGCTCAGAGCCTGGAGCCTACTTCGGATTCTGTGTCTCCCTCTCTCTCTGTCCCTTCCCTGCTCCCACTCTGTCTTTCTCTCTCTCTCAAAAATAAATAAACATTAAAAGAAAAAGAAAATATTTAAAAAGAAAAGAAATTTTGGAGTCATCATTGAAAAAGAAAAGAAGGGGCACCTGGGTGGCTCAGTTGATTAAGCATCAGACTTTGGCTCAGGTCATGAGCCCATGGTTCCTGGTTTTGAGCTCCACATCGGGCTCTGTGCTGACAGCTCAGAGCTTGGAGCCTGCTTTGGATTTTGTGTCTCTTCTCACTCTCTGCCCCTCCCCCATTCACACTCTGTCTCTCTCTTTCTCAAAAATAAACATTAAAAAATTTTTTTAAAGAAAAGAAAAGAAAAAAGATCAAAAATGAATATACATGATCCTGGAAATGGGATCTAACACAAGAAAGAGATTGTACATCTAAAACCTTTTTTAAAAAGAAGAAAAAAGAGATGTAAATTCTCAGAAAAATGGTAACGTTTAATCTCAGAATCATAGCTGTGAAGCAACTCTAGAGAAGGATCAAAGCCAAAATGGAGAAAATCAGAAGGCTCTCAGGTGTTTCAAAGAAAGTAAAAGCAATAGACTACCTAATGTGCCTGATTATATTGAGAAGAAATAGACTTTTGGGGGAAGTTTGGTTGAGTTAGTGATAATTATATTAAAAGCAAGTGAAAAATAAAAACAAAGCATTTAACAGCTCTAGGAAAAACAAAAGGAAAAGTAATAGTAGTATATACTCATTTACATAGCTACAGTAATATAAATAGTGATTTGATTTATTCAACATTATGATATAACTATATAAGAAGAGTGGGTCGGAAAGTGTGTACATAGGTGATTGGTGTAGGCTGGGGGTTGAGGTAGTTGAAAGATATATCTTTCATAGATAACACCTAGTTTTTTTTTTATCAAGATGTAGAAATGTAAGCATATTATTTAGAGATATTGAGACCAATACAAAAAAAACAGCTAAAATAGCTGAAAATTGTTGACTCTAGGCAAGATAGATAAGAAAACAGGGGACTAGAAAATTGCTGTTTTCTGTAATAGACCTAATAGAACTATTTGACTCCTAAACCATGTGCATATTTAACTTTGATAAAAATGAAAACTAGGGACCATGTGCATATTTAACTTTGATAAAAATGAAAACTAGGGACTGACTGGCAGGCTCAGTCAGTAGAACGGGCGACTGTTGATCTCAGGGTCATGAATTCGAGCCCCACATTGGGCGTAGAGTTTACTTAAAAGAAAAGAAAACTAAACCTAAACATTGCAGCACAGGGGTGGCTTAAGGCTTAACAACTCCAAAGATAAAAAAAGAAAATTAATACAATAAACCAATGCAACACACATTTATGCACCAAAAGAGGGAAGGAAGGGATAAATGGAAAGGGAGGGAGGAAAGAAGGAAGGAAGGAAGGGATGGTAAGAAAGAAAAAGAAAGAGAGTGGGAGGAAAGGAGAAAGGAAGGAAGAAAGAAAGAAAGAAAAAGAAGAGGGAGTTTGAAAGAACTTTGTAAACTGTAAAGCCCTGGGAATATTTATAGTGAATGTAAACAAATTAGAAGACTGAGTGGCATGGAAGCAGGAGAACATACCCGGTAAGTGCATGACTCTAGGTTCAGGCAGCCCATGACTCAAATTCTAACCCTGCTGCATACTAACCGGGTGACCTTAGGAATATTACTAAGCCTCAGATTCCTCATTTGTTAAAAAAAAAAAGGATAATGATAGTCCCTTTCTCCTAGCCTTGCTGTGAGAATGAAATGAGATCAACCCTTCCACAAACAAAACATCGGAAAAGTTTTATCTAATACAAGCCTCTTTTGGGGCACCTGGGTGACTCAGTCAGTTAAGGATCCCAACTCTCTTTTTTTATTATTATATGAAATTTATTGTCAAATTAGTTTCCATACAACACCCAGTGCTCATCCCAAAAGATGCCCTTTTCAATGCCCATCACCTACCCTCCCCTCCCTCCCACCCCCCATCAACCCTCAGTTTGTTCTCAATTTTTAGGAATCTCTTATGCTTTGGCTCTCTCTCCCACTCTAACCTCTTTTTTTTTTTCTTTTTTTTCCTTCCCCTCCCCCATGGGTTTCTGTTAAGTTTCTCAGGAAGGGATCCAACTCTTAACTGCAGTTCAGATCCTGATCTCTCACAGTTCTTGGGACCAAGCCCTGCAACGGGCTTCGCACTGTGACAGAACAGGGCCGCCTTTAGATTCTCTCTAGAGAATCTTTAGATTCTCTATCTCTGCCCCTCCCTCTCTCTCAGTATCTTGCTCTCAAAATAAATAAGTATATATATATATACATATATATATATATATATGTATATGTATATATAATACCAACCTTTTTTGTTCTCTCATCTTCTGTGGATTGATAGACGTGAAATGGATGACTTAAAAGGCAATCAATAAAAGGGAAAATTGAAAGCAAAAATCTGAGCTGATACCCAAACTGGAGAACCAGCCTCTGAATCATTGAAAACTGCATTATGGTTGCTTCAGCCGCAGTAATTGGCAAGCCAATTGCCTTAGAGCTACAGCTGTTGCTTGTCTTTCTGTTTGTTTCTTGTTCCTTTCTCTCCTTCATTCTTGATCATTGTCATTATCATCATCTTTTTTTAAGTTTATTTATTTATTTTGAGAGACAGAAGGAGAGAGCAGGGAAGGAGCAGAGAGAGAATCCCAAGCAAGACCTGTGTTGCCAGCATGGAGTCTACACAGGGCTTGATCCCACAAACCGTGAGATCATGACCTGAGCCGAAATCAAGAGTATGCTTAACTGACTGACCCACCCAGATGCCCGTATCAACTTTTAATGCATGCTGACATCTCATTCATTCTGCAAATGATAGTTGAATGCTAAATGCACTTCTTTTAGACTCTGCTTCCCATGTGCTCAGCTTATCTACCTACACAATTTAGGCAACAAGTTAAAATTATAGATATGGAAAGGAATTTTTTTTCTGCAACAAGGAGTTGGTTATGATCCATAATAGGTAAGGAGGTTTTATTATTCCAAAAGCAACCACAAGGATATTTGACCAGCATCCAACTTGCACAGGAGATTGTTTTCCTCTGCAAGTAGTATAATTCTTTCTGAATCCGAAAGCCATTCTACTTCCCTAATCTGGTAATCACAAAATGTGATTTTTCAAATTAGATTTTTATGTCGTGCTAAATAAACTTAGTTCTTCGTTGCATACTAGGAAGCAGGTTTTTTAAGGACATGGTGGGTGAGGGAAACTTCCAATCTCCTAGATTTTATTGCCAGGAGAAATCTAGGAGTTCTGTGTGAAATATAGTCCTTTTTTTCCCCCTACCCATCATCCAGAGATGCAGCTAGGGCTAACATAAGGCTTTTTTAAGGATCACCAATCCATTAAGAGAATGCCCAGAAGTTAAAGTACAGAAGACAAAAGAAACTGCCTAAAAAACTGCCTTATCCATAGATATCCTGGTGTTTTGTTCTCCCTCTCCCTCCCAGCCTTTTTTATCCTTCTTATCCATACAGGTGTGCCTTTGGGAGCTGAAGATCCCTATAACCATCCCAGCATCCAGTCTAATTTGCCATTGATGCTGTGGTTCCAGTCTCATGCTGTAGTTTTGACACAGAGTTCTGTGTCTTCTGGTAGCTGCATTCCTTTCTGATTCCTTTAGTTGGCTCCCTTGTCTTAATACCCTGCAAAATCACAGTCCCTTTGAGAAAGGATCTAATATGCTGTTACTAGTCCTACATTCCAGATGCTGATATATGCAAACAGCAGGCTGTCTGTTTAGATCTCTGAATATTCCCTCTCCTGAATTACCCAGCACTGTGCTATCCACTGTAGAAAAACTGACCCCAAGTTATTCTTCCTTCTTGTCAACTGCTTCCCCCAGGCTACCCTCCCTTTCCTATTTCCATGGCCTTCTTATATGTACCAATAAGGCAGGATTCCTCCCAGGGCCTGCAGCTGGGTCCACCCTGTACCTCTCCTGACCCAGTGTACCTTGTCCACTTGTAGTTAACAAGAACATGTTGGCCCTGTCCTAAGAACAGTCATCCAACCAACCTGCTGGGAAAAATGTGATTCTCAGAAGGAAGTAAGAAGTCTGAACTTTGAGATCAAGGCAGTTTGTACATATATGACTCTACATAGCCCTCCATAGCCACACTGGTTTCCCTGTTAAAGATAGACAATTGTCTATTTCCCTAATTTTGAGTTATTAACGGAGTTTGAAAAGTATGGCATTGGTTGGAATAATTAGTTACGTTGGCTGAACTTTCAAGAAAGTATAAGATTTTGCATTTTGGTATAATAATGGCTAATGCCAATTATTATATGCTAGGCACTATATTAAGTGCTTCCTATAAATTAACTCATTTTATCCTCACAACTACCCAGTGAAGTAGGTACTGTTATTTTTTTTTAATTTTTATTTACTTATTTTTAATTCCAGTATAACTAACATACAGTGTTATATTAGTTTCAGTTGTATACTATAGTGATTCGCAGTTCTATACATTAGTCAGTGCTCATCACAATAAGTGTTTTCTTAATCCCCCTCACCTATTTCACCCCCGCCCCTGGCCACCAGTTTGTTCTCTATAAAGGGTCTGTTTTCTGTTTGTCTCTTTTTTTTTCTTTTGTTTCTTAAATTCACATATGAGTGAAATCATGTGGTATTTGTCTTTCTATGGCTGACTTATTTCACTTAGCATTATACTCTAGATCCATCCATGTTGTTGTAAATGGCAAGATTTCATTCTTTTTTATGGCTGAGTAATATTCCTGTGTGTGTGTGTGTGTGTGTGTGTGTGTGTGTGTGTGTGTGTGTGTCTATACCACATCTTCTTTATCCATTCATCTATGGATGGACACTGGGGTTGCTTCCATATCAGTAAATAATGCTGAAATAAACATAGGGGTGGATATATATGTCTTTCCGAATTAGAGTTTCTCTTTTCTTTGAGTAAATACCCCATAGTGGAATTACTGGATTATACTGTTATTATCCCTATTTCACAAAGGAGAAAATTGAAGCACAGTGAGGTGGAAAACCTTACCCAGGTTTACACAGCTAGTAAAACTAGATGTTAAATTCAAGCAGTCCTAGAAGACTACTATCTGATATTGCCTTTGGGAAACTAAAACAGATAAGGGATGGGGTCTTTAGCTCCTCCTTCAAAATGGACATTATAGTTCTTAAAATAAGAAAAGTTCAGACTGATTGGTCTCAGTAAATCAAGAACTCCTAATACATTTGGCTCTATCTCCATAATACATTTGCTAATATAAACAGGAAAGCAGCCAATTACTAGGAAAGTGTGTTTTGTATTTATTAAACAATACTATAAAATTCTGATGAAAACCCCTATTGTAATTCAGACTTGAGGGGTTTTTTTGTTGGTGTTCAGAAACTGGTCCAGCTGTTCCTCCAGCTGCCTGGTTATTCGGCAGGGACAAAATCAGTGAATCAGTTCAAATTCTAAATTTTGAAAAGGACAATGCATTTCCTTTTGTCTTCATGAGATACCTACATTTAAATTACAATGCCAAAGCAACCAGGCGTTGTGTGAGCAAATTTACATAATTGGTGTCAAGGGTCTAAAGCAGACGCAGAGGGGGCTAGAAATTGATGGAACTGATAGGGCTCATTATTCTATCCATCTTCATGTTTTTTAAGCCCTTTAAAATGGAGACATTAAATTGCTGTGCATATCTCTTTTAAGTCTAGCTATATTATTAGGGAGTAATTAGGTTAAAGAAAGAAAATGCAACCGTAAGATTTTGCATGTTTAGATCTATGCCTTTTTGTTTAGAACTTGTATGGTAAAACATGTTCCCGTTGCTGCAAAGATTTCATTCCATTCAGCATTTCTTTGTGACCCATTTGCTCACGAAGGCTGCTGCATCTGTTGTACTAAACAGCCAGTTCAACCACCGGAAGGGTAATCTGGATAATTCAAACTAAATTTTAAGGAGCCGCACATCTGCAGTAAATGTGGCCTATGTCCTTCATAGATTTTAGCTATTCTTTGTGGTGAAGAACATGTCTTAATCAGGGATAATTGCTTGCAAGGAACAGAAACCCACTTAAACTTGCTGAAGCACAAAGGGGGTGATGCTTATTAAAAAGATACAGGAGTATCTTATGGAACCAAAGTCACAAGATAGCTAGATTGTGACATGGGACTTAAGATGCCAAGGCATTTGACTTGGAACTTGAAAGTCAGGACCTAAAGGTATTTTCTTCACCTCCTCTAGGCTCAGTAATATCTTCTTTTTTTTTTTTTTTAATTCTGAAGGTCAGCTTTCTCTGCTTCAGCATCCCCTTCATAAAAAATGACAATCCAGCCCCAGCGCTTAGTCACCTACCAGGTCCAGTGCCCAAAACAAACTGGAGACTCTGTATCCCAATTCCAAATATCCAGAAGAAAGAATGTAATTAGCCCAACTTAAATCATGTGTCTACCTTTTGTCCAATCAACTTTGAATAGAGGACACTCATATGGACACTGACTTGCTTTGTCCTGTTTAGTAAGTGAGGCCAGTAGGCATTTGAACAAGGATTCATTACAACACATTGTTGTCATTCTTTGGAATTAAATGGTGGTGAACTGGAAACGAGTTAGCGTTTAAACCTTCTTGGATCCACTTTTTATCCATCTCTGCATCTCAAATCCACCCTTGTCTCTACTGATAACCCTAGACACTTGATTTTACCATTTCTGCATCTGCCAAAATCATCAACAAAGAGTTGACAAGCTGATTGCGAGCATTTGTCAGGTTGTACAACTGATGCTAACTCTCTTTCTCATGGAGAATTTCCTGGAAATTTTATTTTCATGCTTCAGGAAATTTCACAAGTGATCCCTGCAAATATCTCCAGACTTGCCCTCGAGTGGCAAGGTGCTCAGTTCTCAAAAATAGTATCAGGAAAGCCAATGTGCACCTTTTTGTTAGAACTCCCAAATAAATGCTATCCACTGTGAAGATGTATAAAAGGAAAATATAAAGTGAAACCCTTGTTAATTAACACATTATAATTTTGGCTTCCAGGCTGGAAATGAGTACCTTCATTAAAATACAGCCATATCATTGTCAATTCCAACTGACATTTCAGGAAAGAAGTGATGATCCATCTAATGGCCAAATTCAGCCATGATAATCCCATGCTACTGTCATTTAGCCCAGATCAAGGCTCCTTTCCATATAACTAAGAAGGAGAAAGTACTTTATCTTCTTAATTTTTAAAAATTTAGTTTAACTGTTAATTTTCACAATCTATGTGAAAGTTTCCCTGTGGCATCTAGAGTTTTCCCTTGATATAGAAGAAAAGAAAATTCCATATTAAATAACTTTTTTTAACCCACTCAGTAAGAACTTCAAATTTTAGGAGCTGAAGATAGAGATGATTTCCAAATTGCATCTGTGCAGAAAATGCTGACTTTGGGTAATAGTCTAGGAATAACTATAACCATTTTTCCCCCTTCTTATGTTTTCCAAATGAGTCATAAAGGACCCTCTGCGTTCAAATAGTATGTCATGAAATGGAAAAGATAAAACACAGAAATTGGACATTGCTGTCTATTCTTGATGCATCCAGCTTAGTGTTATCTGGTGTGAGGCCAGAATAGCCGCTCTAAAATAGGAGTGAGTTGTAAGCCATGACAGCCATTTCCAGTGTGCTGTGCTATTTCTCTGTTATGTGTATGGCACATCTCCCTGGGTAGAAGAAATGTTGCTTTGTCTTTGAGAATGTCTGATCCAGTGGTTCTTAATCTTGTTTGCAAATTAGAATTACCCAGGAACTTTTTTTTAAAAATACCAATGTATGGAGTCTACCAAGTAAACATGAATCTTGGAGAACCAGGATAGGGTATCAGTGTTTTTAGAGAGCTCTCGAGGGGATCTAGATGTGTCACCAGAGTTGAGAATGCCTGGATTAGACTTTATGAAGATAATCTGACCACTCCTTTTTGCCCTATGGACCAGTGTTCCTCAACTGGTCCTCATTATCACCTCCTAATGAGGCTTTTGAGATTTTTTTCCCCTAGTTGCCCCTTCATTAAAATTTAATACCACACGTATATTGTATACCTGTTGTATACTGTATGTATATCTGTACTTTATACATTAAAAAGTAAGGCTCTTTTGCCCCCCAGAATGAATATTTGTCCTTTTGGGGTGATATTATTCCTATTGAGAATGGATGTGGTAGACTGAACCAATCTATTGATCTAGATGGGCTGGGTTGTGCTGCAGTGACAAACAACCCAAAATTTCAGTGGTTTAAAACAACATAAGTTCACATCTTGCTTACCCAACATGTACATTCGAAATTAGCAAAAGAGTCCTGCTTGCCAGATTTCCAGAGTGCCTTCTATCTGGAGTTTTACTGGTTACTATGGCAGAGGAAAAAGGAAACATAAAGAAGGATGCCCTGGCTCTTAAAACTGATGCCAGGGGAACTTCCAAAACTTCCATTCACATTTCAATGGCCAGAGCAAGTCACATGGTGACACCTGAGTTCAAAAGGACAGGTAAATGTGATCCTCCCACAAGAAGGGAAACTAGATATTGATGAATAATCCACCAAGTAGGCAGTCTTCTCAGACATTAAGAGAGAGAGCGAGAAAAGGAAGGAAAGAAAGAAAAGAGAGGAAGGAAGGAAGGGAGGAAGGAAGGAAACAAAAGGCACATATGCTCCTATTGATCACTAAGAGTATCTTTCCTGGCTACTGTGCTCCTGGATCCAGGGCAAGAGAGGACATGACATACTACTGGCAATGCTACTCAATTCTTGATTTTTATGCCTATCTTTTACTTGAATTAAGGTGAAATTAAGAGAATTCAGCAGGCATTCTTTACTAATTTTTTTTCATGATTCTACTAACCCCGTACCAATAAGCATGGCATCCCACTTACATCATTAACAAGAATCCTTTTAGTGGACTCTCCAAATAGTCTCTTGGAGCACGTTAGGTTTTCCTTGTTGGCTTTTGATAGGTTTCATGTTTCCAGTTTGATGTTTGGGAGTATTTGCTAACTACATTATATACCCTGTACAAAACTTATTTTAACTTCAAACACAGAAAATGCAGGTCAACATCCTGTATCTTTTGTTTATCAATAAAATTTCTACCAGACTGTGAAAGATTTCCAAACCTGGTGAAGGAAGTGGTCAGGATTTCCCATTACAAACCATGATAATTGAACACATTGCCACGTGCTCTAATCTCGAATGAAGTCTGGATACAGTGTACAAAAAAAAAAAAAAAGAAAGAAAAAGAAAAAGAAAAAAAAGTAACTTCATAGTTGAAGCCAGGCATCATTTAACCAGGCTATATCATTTAGAAATAACAAGGGGGCCATAAAAGAAATAATGCTTGTGGAAAGCAAGAATTTCAAGTTGAATTGACATTATGACTCAAAATATTTAATATGATGCTTCTCTTGTTTCTTGTTGCAGTTAGACACATCAGCTCTCATTGGTTAACAAAAGTCACGCCAGCTCCTTGGTTACTTCAAAGTCAGAGCTTACCAAAAGACTTTTTGAACTATAAGATTGTCTATAACTTGGAAGATTTTAGAAAGCCTCTGATTAGGAAAAGTAAAAAATGGGTTATTGGTCCTTGCTCTATGTTCTATGTTGCATAATAAACCTTTTAATGCTGAAGGAATCCCAAACAGATCACTCTACATCCATAGTTATTAGAGCTTTATCTTGCAGATTCCTATAATGTGCTTCCCACATACCTCTTTCTCTTTGATTTACCTTGATTCATCTTGAGGATAGAGGTTCTCTCTTAGTGATATGGGCTTCCCATAACCCTCTCCTGTCATAGTCCCTTCTTTACCTTTGCCCCTATCCCTGCTGCAACAATCTCAGACTTTAAGGAGATTAAAAGGTGTTTTTCTTCCTAAAATGTGATCATTTTATGACTGTCTTCAGTTCTGTTCCTTCCTGGGCAACAGAGAAGCGTATTCCTAAATATCATAGAGCAAGATCATTCTCTCAAGATCTCAAAGATATCACCAATGACAAACTTTTTACTCTAGTAGATATGTAATGACACAAAAAGTCTAAAAATGATTTTCAAATATGTCTCTAGAATTTAACAATGAAAACTGGAGCCTCTGTGCTCTTTATCACCTGTACCTGGCTGGAATTCTACAAGGTTTGGGAAATCCAAACATGATCTCCCAAACCTTTTACAGATAGGTACTATCAAAAGATCCAAGCCTTTTTTTTTAGTGGCCCAGAGACCCTTGGAGCCATGAGGGATACCATGAAAGCCTTTGACTGGGTCCTATAACTTTAGTTTGTAATAAAGGGAAAATTTTGTGCATGGCAGAGTCAGATGCACATTTTCACAAAACTGGACCCCCAGCCCTTCCAGTACTTCCGCAGAAGTAGGCAATTGATAGGTTTTCCAGGCAGCACCTTGCTCCGCGCTTCCATTGGCTGTCTCGTGGCTAATCTATTCCCACTATTTCTCCACATACAAACAGTTCAGTCTGGTGCAGTTCTTTGCTCACTTCTGGTTTTCTTCATGAATTAGGAATCTGGTGTTGACCTGTCATTTCAGTATCAGGGACTGACTTTGTCTCTGGGAGGACTTGAGTCTTTATAACCCTTCCTGGACAATGAAGGAAGTGTTGCTGTGGGGAGATTGTTGAACAGTAAGCAATACTGCCGCCTTGTGGAAGACAATGATTTTACTTTTTTGTGGCAGAAATAATTTTTAGAAAGTAACCTTTGAAAGTGCAAATTGGAATGAGGTTGGAGATTTACTTTTCATTTTGTATCTTTGTGCATTGTTTAAATTTTTATCAATTGCATAAATTAATCTTATTTTAAAATAAATTTAGTTCACTAAGACATAAATTAAACTTTAAAAAGTAAAAAATATTTAGGGGCGCCTGGGTGGCTCAGTTGGTTGAGAGTCCAACTGCGGCTCAGGGCATGATCTCGCGGTCTGTGAGTTCAAGCCCCGCGTCGGGCTATGTGCTGACAGCTTAGAGCCTGGAGCCTGCTTTGGATTTTGTGTCTCCCTCTTTCTCTACCCCTCCCCCTGCTCATGCTCAGTCTGTCTGTCTCTCTCTCTGTCGAAAATAAATAAACATTAAAAAAATATAGAGAGCATTTTTAATATCCTATTATTTGTCATTTAAAATTTGTCCCGCTCCACTTCTGTGTAAACTTAATCATTTGAACCTGTTTCCTCGTTAGTAAAATGTGGGAGTTGGATCTGATGACACTTAAATAATCATTATTTTTCTATTACCTTAAATTTTTCCCAGACTTCTTTTACCAGATACAGCAATTAATGTGTAACTTATATAACAGAGAAATGGAAATTTTTAATATCGAAAACTAAATCAAGATAGTCATTCTAATCTGGTGGTGAAGCATCTGGGATGCTTTAAAAATTCTAATACCTGGGCTCCACCCCAGGCCAATCATATTAGAATCTCTGAGGGTGGAGTCTTTGCAGTAGGCATCTTTTAAAACCTTCTCAAATGATTCTAATAGGCAGCTAAGATTGAGAACTACTACAAGTTAAATTGTTGCCTGAGCTGAAAGACATCTCCTTTACAGAGTTTAAAATTCTACTACAACATAACTTGGATCAGTGACTGTTCTCTTTTTAAATGTAAATATACTCAAAGATTAAGTCAACCAAATCCTTTGATCCAAATTAGTTCAGTAAGGGTACTTTCTTCCTAACATCTAGCTAAAGTCAGGCTCATGAAGAGTTTAAATAGGGTTAGGGGAAAAAATAAAAAATAAATAAGGTTAGGGAAAAAGATAACTCATTTTGGAATATATCATGAAAGACTTTGGGAGAGGTTAGGTCTGAATAGGCGATAGAAAGGGAAGCAATGAGCAATCAGAAATCATCAGGAGGACATCATGAATGTGAGTTATGGAAGAGAATGAAGCAGGGATTAGCAGAGGAATGGAAAGGAGCAGAGGACTGAACCAAAGACTAATTGCAACTACTAAAAATTTCTCTAGATCGTGGGCACCTGGGTGGCTCAGCTGGTTTAAACTTCTGACTTCTGCTCAGGTCATGATCTCAGAGCTTGTGAGTTTGAGCCCCACATAGGGCTCTGTGCTGACAGTTCAGAGCCTGGAGCCTGCTTGGGATTCTGTGTCTCCCTCTCTTTCTGCCCCAACCCCACTTGCGCTCTATCTCTCTCTCTCAAAAATAAATAAACATTAAAAAAAAAGTGTTTTTAAATTTTCTCTAGATCAAAAAGCGCAAACTTCCAGTTGTAAGATGAATAAGTTTTGCGGATCCAGTGTAGAGCACGGTAATTGTAACCAATAATACTGTATTATATACCTGAATGTTCTAAGAGATTAGATCCTAAATATTCTCAACACAAAACAGAAGTGGTAATTATGTGACATAATGGCACTGTTGGCTAAGGCTATGGGATAATAATCACTTCTCAATATGTAAATGTATCATTTTGTTGAGGGGGTTAAGATTTTTTTTTTAAGTAATCTCTACACCCAGTGTGGGACTCGAACTCACAACCTTGAGATAAAGTCATGTGCATCACTGACTAAGCCAGCCAGGCATCTTGATATGTAAGTGTGTCAAATCAACATGTTGCACACCTTAAACTTACATGATATTATCTGTCAATCATATCACAATAAAGTGGAAAAAATTTGTCTAAAAATGTCCCTTAATCCAACCCATAATGTAATCATTATGAATAATATCAAATCTTTCAGGTTGAGTAGGAAAGACTAGATATGCAGAACATCTTAGCATGATTTTTAAATATTATTTCATTAATTAAGTACTTTATGTACTTATTTGTTTTTTATATATTATTTTATTTAACCCTTACCACTTCATGAAGTTATATCTGTATCCATTTTACAGCTAAGAACACTGGGCTCAAAGGATATGGGATCAAATTTTTGTGTTTTTTGTGGGTTTTTTTTTTTTTTTTGCCTTATCATAATGAAAAGACACTTAGTTAAAAGTGGATTATATTTTGGGGTGCCTGGGTGGCTCAGTCTGTTAAGCATCCAATTCTTGATTTCCGCTCAAGTCATGATCTTACAGTTTGTGGGATCGAGCCCTGCATCGGTGCACAGAGCCTATTTGGGATTCTCTCACTCTCTGCCCTTCCTCTGCTCATTCTCTCTCTCAAATAAATAAATAAACTTTTTTTTAAAAAAAAGGTGATTATATTTTAATGTATCTAGTATCTGAAAGGGTATAGATATACATATCTCCCAGATGTCCTGAACAAATTATGCCTTACATAACTGATTGCTACCCTCTGATATCTATTCCTCTGTTCTTTTCTTTTTAAAAAATATTTTGAATATTTTCTATATAATTATGTTCATTTCAAAGTGAAAATGTGACAAATAAATCATCCTTTACTCATCTTCTTCTTGAATCACACATATGCATACCCATAGACACTTCCCTTTTTGATGATAAATGGTTATCTTGAAATTTAAAAAAAATTATGAAGCATAAACAACGGTCTGATGCAAGGATACTAAATATCATACCTGGACTGATTTTCTAACCTCACGAAAGATTAAAAGCATAAGCTGTTGTTTTTTATGCTGTAAGCTAAGGGAGAGATTTTATTTGCATATTTTGTAACATTAGCAACCAAAGCAGGAGCCAGCTAATGAGAAAGTATGAGCTTCCTTTTTTCGAAGTGGAAAGGAATGTCATTTCCACCAATGCTTGACAAGTGACCTTTATAGGGAAGTGTCCTATAAAATGAGGCTGGCAGTAGTTTTAGCTACAGCATTTTCTCCCTGATACAGAATCTTCAGGAGTCTCCTGAGAAGGAATGGTTTGCTCTGGACTAACAGACCTGAGGAGGTCACCTAGAGAAAATGCCCAATTGTTAAAATGTTTTCCTGACACTCCCTTGTAGTGTCTTGTAGTTTACATGAGATTAATCAATTCACTTACTTCAGTTCAAGCAACATTTATTAACTATACTGGAAACACTTGTACTCAACGTCACAGGAGATGCCAAGATCTAAGGATCTAAGTCATTGTTTTCTCTTGCCTGGATTACTGCAAAAAAAAAAAAAAAAAAAAAAAGATGTTCCCACATCTACTCTTGTGTTTCTTCTTTCTATGCCCAGCACGGGACCCAATGCAGGACTTAAACTCACAACCCTGAGATCAAGAGTCAGAGGCTTAGCCAACTGAGCCACCCAGGTGCCCCCACATAAATCACTCTGGATTTTAAAATAAGGTAAAGAAAGTGTAGTAGTAACATGACATACTTTCACAACAATGAGAGTAATAGGAAAATAAGGAAGGAAGACATTAACTTCCAATGATGAGATGTGAAATAGCACTACCTCAGCTGGGCTGTGAAGGATGGGAAGAACTCTAACAGGAAGAATGAGGGAAAAGGATTCCACAAGGAGTAATGGAAGCAAAGGTGTGGGAAAAAGAGACTACAGGTATTTCTGGGCAAAGGCAAGAAATGTGATTGAGGTAGAGAATGTCTGAAGGGTGTGCTGCAGGATAAAGGTGGAAAGGTAGGCTAGCATTATCCAACTGAATATCAGACTGAGAAGTTTGTATGTTATTCTACAGGCGGTAGGATCAGATCTGGCTTTAAAAAAGGAAATTTTGCATTGTATAGAATTAAATAAAAGGAGAGAAGAGGAAGAGAAATCCTTTAGGGACTGTTTAGAGGAGCAAATCAATATACAGGTAGCAGTGTCTCCACACTCTAAACATGTAATCCTTAAAGAAACTTCCATCCTGCTGTGCACAAGCATTTCCAGAGGAGCACAAACTATCCTATGGATACTATGGTTGCTGATTCTAGAGAAGAAAAAATCCATCCACCTAAATTTATATCGAGAGGTGCAAGTTCCAAAGTTTGAATTTTTTTTGTTTTTTTTTTCAGCTTTATTGAGGTATAATTGACAAATAAAATTGTAATATATTTAAAGGGTATATCATGATGATTTGATATACGTACACATTGTCCAAGAATCCCCCCATCAGGTTAATTAACACATCCATCACTCCCATATTTGTTTTTGCTTGTTTACTTGTTTGTTTGTTTTTTAGTGAGAACATCTAAGGTCTCCCTTAGCAAATTTCAACTATATAATACAATGTTATCAATTATAGTCACCACATTATACTTTAGATACTCAGACTTTATTCATCTTATACTGAAAGTTTGTACCCCTTTCTCAATGTCTTCCTATTTCCCCCACCCTGTAGCCCCTGGCAACCACTTTATTACTCTCTGTTTTTATGAGCTTGGCTTTTTTAGATTCTACATCTGAGTGATACCATGCAGTATTCGAAACAGATTTGTATCAGGGCTAAATAATGCTATCTCCAATAACAGTACTGTTATTAGAATAAACTATCTCAATTATGCAAAGAAAAGAAGCTTATCTGACTTTTGAGAATAAAAATAATAGTAAAAAGTCAAATTATTATTATTATTTTTATTTTTAGAGAGAGAGAGAGAGAGCACAAGTGAGGGAGAGGGCAGAGGGAGAGAGAGACTCCTAAGCAGGTTCTAGGCTCAGTGCAAAGCCTGACATGGGGCTGGATCCCATGACCCTGGGACCATGACCTGAGCCAAAATCAGGAGTCCGACACTTAACTGACAGAGCCACCCAGGTGCCCCATAGGTGGTCAAATTATTAAAAATTCTTCCCCTATTTCAGGAAAACAAAAATTCATACACAGTTGGTATAACCACAATCTACCTAAAAAATCAGTTTAGCAATTAGTTTCCTATAAGCAAAAGACAATTGACAGTGTTTCCATTTTCTATAGCACAATGCCTTAATCACAGTCCTGCATCATGCATGAATCCATAACACAAGGTTCTTGTGACTTTGAAATTTCCTATATCTGTTCTGAGCGGTGTGGCATTTTTATCTTACTTTCAGGTGCATCGTTTGATGTATGATAGGCATTTCTTTTACATATGTCTCAGTAACAAAATGTAACAGCTTCATATACTTGTGGATCCTGTATAAGGTATTTACAAGAAACTATGGAATTGTGGTAATTCCTCCAAGGATGAATATTTTCTCCATTTATATCAAATGATATTCTAATGTCTCTATGCTTTTCTGCAGACAGTATAGCTTTTATTCCAATTCTGAATGATAATATAGTCATGATTAACTTTAAACACAATTGAACAACACATGAATGTCAAATAATACATAGAATTAAAACATCAGTAATATGAATGGTATAACTGAAGTTACGCATACATATGCATAGGCATTGATGACAACGATAAGGTTGCTGTTTGGCTGAGAACAATAATTACAACACTTGACCCTGATTTCAGAGACACATCCTGCTTAGGGTTCTCTCTCTCTCCCTCTGCCTTTCTCCCTTGCTTGTGCTCTCTCTCTCTAAAGTTTCAGAGATATTAAAATGTGATGAAAAGGAACTGCATCACAGAGTCAATATGGTGAGTCCTGCCTCTCCAACTAGATTATGGGTCTTTGAAGGTTGGAACTTGCATCCAAGTAGGATGTTTCCTGTAAATAACATCAACTAGATTCAAACTGACCTAGGAATAGGAAAGGAAATAGGACCTAGAAAATAGGAAAGTTTATTGGCTCACAAAACTGGAAAGGTAGAGTGATGCAGGAGAAACTTGCAGGGTTGGTTAATCCTGAATAAAAAAAAAAAAAACTGTGATCAAGAACTCAGATTTTTTCCACCTGTCTGCTCCGACTTCTAATGTAAGCCTCATTGTGAGGATACCCTTCGCCCTGTCTCAGTGATCTTCAGATGGGTGTCAGTAGCTATTGAGGCTCCATTCTACCTCTTAACATCCAGCTAGTTCCATGAACTTCCTTCTCTAGAAGCTTCCAACAAACTTTTCCTATGATTTGTCAGATGATTCACAACATGCCTCTTTTTAAACCAATTACATGATAAAGTATTGTGATTATCCTGATTGGTTCAGAATAATCAAGTCTCCAGAACCATGAAATTGGATCTGTTTCTCCTGAGCCATATGAAAGGGTGAACTCTTGGTCAAAATCTGAGTTCTGTTAGTAAGGGGAAATGGGGTAACAATCTCTGTCAGCTCTAAAACCTTCTTGAATTCTTTTGCATCTCTACTAGTCTCTAGCACATGACAGACTGGTACTAATTTATTTAAGGCCAAGGACTGTCTCTTACCTGTCTTTTCTCTTTAATTTCTTGGACATAGTCAATGCTTAATAAATACTTGCTATTGTTTTAACTGTAGGCATTATTTTTTATAATAGCAATTGTGTTTTTTGACAAAATAAATCTTGAAATGACCTATAGTTTCCTTTTCTTTATTCAGAAGTCAGTCCTTGTACCAATAAAAAAAAAAGATTTCCTTGAAAACTCTAGCTCAGTAACATTCTTGAGGTAAATTCTTGATGTTCTCAAGAATTTCATGGACACAGCAGCTTACCCAAGAAAGTAAACTGAAGGTATGTAATAAATAAAAAATAAAAAAACCCAAGATGTATTAAACAAAGCTGTTTATCAAGAAATTTAGAAAAGATTCAGGGAAAGGAGGAGGTAACCCTATGTCTGTATCAAAAAAGTAGAGATTCTAGCTTTTTATTTTCTTTTTTATTATGTTTCTCTTCCAATATGAATCATTTCTTGTTCTAAACCACTCTACTTCCCTTTCATTTGATTCCCCAACTCTGAAAACTGAAGAGAGACAAGATCTGTTTGACTAGCTAACTTTTCTCCTAGGTAGTCAGAGCTTTATGCCTTGGAGAATTTTTCCCATTTCTTTTCATTTTAAGTGTCTTAGAGGCACCAGAGTGCAAGCTCCACTTAGATCGGGACTTTGTCTTCTTCCTGTTTCCCCAATTCCTAGAACAGTGTCTGGCCCAAAGAAAATTATTTTTAAAATAATGCAATAAATGAGTGAGAATAATGCCATTAGAAGAAACTATGAAAATATATAGTGAATTGTGGATTATGAACATTGTATTGTATTTTCCACCTAGAAAATTCTGTCAGAGCTTTAAATGAAAGGGGCTTAGAAAATGTGCAATTAAACATTTCATGGTAATGGTTTCCCTATAGAAAATTCATATCTTCAAGGTGCACATTTGGAAAAACCCCAAGTCTTGATTTTCAATTAAAAAATGTATAATTCAGTTTTACATATGGTTTATAAGAAGAGCTTAGAATTAAATTACCAAAGTGTCATGTACAGAGGAGGCATTTCAGTGACTGATTATTGAATGTAATTACACTTTTTAACGAAATTATATTTTCTTGTATAAAAAATTACATTGTCCCATATAAATTACATTGTCTTATATATTTTGATTGTACAAATCATGTAGTAGGGGTTCAAGAGACAAGTAGATGATTTGTGAAAAAACACTAGCATGCTGAGCTGTTCCTATTCAGAGGCTTTTGGTTACTTAATATCTTCAACTATATGCAGATAATGCCTCAGAATCCCTGGAAGGATTACTTTGTGAGTGGCACCTTGCACTCAAGTGATTAATAGCAAATAGAGGGAATGGGTGTTGGAAGAGGACACTTGTTCCTTTCCTTCATTTCCAAGTAATTATTCAATAAAATTGAATCCCATTTTTAGTCTATTAGACACTGTGGAGGTGTAATCTCATATACTCTCCTACATCCACAGGAGGAAAACCTCTACTTCTGTGCTGCTTATGATGTATGCTTGAAGGAAACATTTGAAATAGAGTGACCAATTATTTTCAGTTGGAGAAGATTTTCCCAATTTTAAAACTTCTATGTCCCAGGAAATCCTTCAGTTTCAGGAAAACCAGGACAGTTGATCATCCTACTTTGAAAATTCCTTTAAAAAATAATAGGTGTGTCTGGGTTTCTCAGTGGGTTAAGTGTCCAACTGTTGATTTCAGCTCAGGTCATGATCTCATTGTTGTGAGATCAAGCCCTGCATGGGGAACTGCGTGAGGAGCCTGCTTAAGACTCTGTCTCTGTCTGTCTGTCTCTCTCTTTAGGGGAGCCTGGGTGGCTCAGTAGTTTAAGCATCTGAAACTTGATTTTGGCTCAGGTCATGATCTTGTGGTTTGTGAGATGGAGCCCCCAGTAGGGCTCCAGACTGACAGCGTGGACACTGCTTGGGATTTTCTCTTTCTCTCTCCCTCTGCCCCTCTCTCTCTCTCCCTCAAAATAAATAAATAACTTAAAAAAATTTTTTAAAAGATTCTATTTCTCTCTCAAAATGAAAGAAAGAAAAAAGGAAGGAAAAATAATAGAAAACTTACTTGAATCTACCTAGATTTCATAATACACTTCTTTTCTCCTTCCTAGGTTACCCCAGTTGCTCTCCTGAAATCCTAAAATGTTTCTCCCTGTAATTCTGCTGACTTGTTTCCTTTCAGCTTGTTATGGACTTCCAAGCCGAGGTTTTGGGTATATTGCTTAATATCTGTTGTATTTGCTAACCACTAAATAAGCAGATAACCTTCATGAATTTTACTTGAGCTTTCAGAGAAAGTGTTGTAGGTTCTTTGAAAGACCTTCTTTTATTAACCCTGAGCCTTTGTAATGAGTGATCCCAGAATGAAAATAAAAACTAACAGAATTGTGCTTTACAGATTTGAAAACCCAAGTGTACAACAGTCTTTGATGGCATAAGGATACTTCCTTTTTGGGGTTCTCCCTTAGTTTTTTTTTCTTAAGTGATTTAATTTTGGGGGTATCTGGCTGGCACAGTCAGTAGATCATGCAACTCTTGCTTTCAGGGTCATGAGTTCATGCCCCAAGTTGGGGCATAAAGCCTGATGTGGAGAAAAAAGGCAAAAGAAAAATTAAATTTCCCCACAACTTACAGACCATTGACAAGTCCTTGAGACAGGTAGAGTGATCTTCCTCCAGGAACTCAGCAGCCTCAATGTTAATACTTTGCTAAGGGCAAAGAGCAACCTTAGCTTGAGGTTAGCCTGACCTCTAGGATCCTGTAAGTCATCTTTAACATATGAAAATCCCTTTGAAAGCTTCCTTTATCTCTACCCCCTCCTCCAAAACGTATGTTAACAATCATCCTCCAAGCATATGGCCCACTGGTATACACCTGAAGGGTGTATATGACTGAGAGCTTACTTGACAGTAGTAAATGACATTTTTGTAAAAACAGATAGCCCCTCAAGGTCCTGGAAACTTTGCTTCTAAATTTCTTAGAGACTTACGCTATCTCTATCCCCCTCCCAACTTGAAAGTATATAATCAGCCACTCCTCAAAACCCCAGTGCAGCCTTTTCTGCCCAAGAGTCCTGTTCCCATGCTTTAATAAAACCACCTTTACTTTGCACCAAAGGCATCTCAGGAATTCCTTCTTGACCGTTTGCCCTGAAGCCCCAACATTTCACATCAGAGCTTATGTAAAAAAAAGGAAAAAGAAAGCGATTCAATTTAAAATTTCTTCTAGTCCACTGTTTCCCAAGGTGGGGTGCACAGGAATATTAGGTGGCATGCAAGTATGAGAATCAGTGAGATGATTCATTTTCACAAACAACAAATAAAAGCTGTGCTGTCTAGTTAACAATAGGTTTACAACTTATTGGAAATACGTATGAGCCCTACATACACACACACACACACACACACACACACACACACACACACACAATGGAGTCCCACACCCTTAAACACTTCACTTACTGGTTCTTCTTCTCCTCTCCATTTTGCAGGCTTATTTTTCATGGGCTTTGCAATGAGCATGTGCCAAAGAACTGAAGTCTCTGTGTCACTTCAAGGAATGTACATTTGTTCCACTAAGACTACTTTTTGCCTTACATGAGCATAGGCAACTTCTGGGTAAGGGTCTAACCTCTGTAGTACTCAGCCAATGAGGAATCAGGGGGGGACTTGCAAGCTAGGAGATAATCGCCTGCTATAACCACCTAGAATGTCCATCAGACACCCGCTTTTGCAAGAGTGTTGATTAAAACCTCTTCACTGGGCTCCGAGTCTCTGAGTCTGTCCTTTGATTGAATCAGTGGGCTTATTTCTCATAGCAAGGATGACATTAACTAACTTAAGCCAATGAGAAAATTGTTTTCTTTAAATTCTCTCTCTCTCTCCATGAGAAAATGGCTGCACTTTTGTAAAGGCAAAGGGAAACAACAATGAAGCCATTTTTCCCACGCAATATTTGACAAATATTTTACTTTATTTTATTTTTTAAATTAAAAAAGAAACTTTTTTTGAGAGAAAGAGAGAGTGTGCAAGTGGGGGAGAGGGGCAGAGGGAGAGAAAGAGAGAATCCTAAGCAGGCTCCACTCTTAGTACATTGCTCGATATGGAGCTCATTCCCATGCCTGGGATCTTGACCTGAGCCAAAATCAAGAGTCAGAAGTTCAAATGACTGAGCCACCCAGGTGCCCCAGTAAGTATTTTAAAATTTTGACATTATTAGGGGTGAGCAATGACGTGCAGCTAGCTATGGGACATTCGTCCATGCAATGTAACTTGCACTTAAAAATAGGCATAGGGAATAACTTGTGCACCTCGATGGCTCAGCAATTCCTCTCTTAGGTAGTTCAGCATTCTGGCACATGTAAGCCAAGAATGTTCAAAATAGCATTGTTTATCGTAGCAAAAATTGAGAAACACAACTATGACTGATAGACTAGATTAACCATGATATATTTTACACCTGAATACTGTAAGACAGTAAAAAAATAAATGAACTACAGCTAAAACAAATTTAACATTGATAAATCTCAAGAATAAAATGGTAAGTGAAAGAAGCAGCTTACAGAAGGATATATTCTCTATAAATCAAAACCAGGGAAAACTAAACCTATCTCTTAAGGGAACATGTATCAGTGGGAAAAATAAAAAGAAAGTTGAGAATAATTAACACAATCAACTTGTTTTTAATAACACTGATTTTGAGAAGAAGAAAGTCTCTTTTGTGGAGAGCCTGGGTGGGGGCTCTAAATAAACAAATAAATAAATAAACAAACAAATTAAAAAAAGAAGAAGAAAGTCTCATATTAATACTAATGTGTCTTAACAGCTCTCTAATAACTACTCATGTTCCTTATAAGATAGAGTGAGTGAAGCCTTTAAGCTCAGAGTCCAAAAGTATCTGGCTTTATAGCCAAATTATGGAAAGAGCCTAAATGTCCTCACTTAATGAATGGATAAAGAAGATGAATGGATAAAGAAGATTTCATATACAATGGAATGCTACTGGGCAATGAGAAAGAATGAAATTATGCCATTGCCAGCAATGTGGATGGATCTGGAGGGTATTATGCTAAGTGAAATAAGTCAGTCAGTGAAAGACAGATATCACACATTTTTACACATATGTGGATCTTGAGAAACTTAACAGAAGACCATGGGGGAAGGGAAGGGGAAAAAACAATTACAAACAGAGAGGGAGGGAGGCAAACCATGAGAGACTCTTAAATACAGAGAACAAACTGAGGGTTGATGAGGGGGTGAGAGAGAGGGAAAATAGGTGATGGGCACTGAGAAGGGATGAGCACTGGGTATTGTATGTAAGCCAATTTGACAATAAATTATATTTTTAAAAAAGCAAAACCACACACACACACACACATACACACACACACAAAACCCAAAAGTATCTGGCTGGAATTTGATAAAAAGGTTTGGTTTTTGTTGTATTTATTGTCATGATTACATTCTACTTATGACAACAGGAACTGTTTTTTTTATTTTGGAAAGTGATATAAAGACATTTTTCTTTTAGGTAAATATATGTAAATAAAAGTAATCAATTTAAAGCAAAAATATTTAGCAAAATCCATAAAGGTGAGATGAAGATTACTGAAGCATAAGAAGACTTGTCCAGGTAACCTTTACCATACTCATGGAGGGATGGAAGAAGATGGCATCTGTCACCCCCACCCCCACAAACCTCAGTTATTTCCCTAAGACAGCACTGAATAAAACCCTGTAGCACACTATGTCAGATCATAGTATCTCAGATTTCTAACAAGATTTAAAAGGAAATCACTTTAGAGTGTCTGTCTTTTTCTCATGGCACAATCCCCTTCTTAGCATCCAACAACAACCACCAACCAGCCCTGCAGTTGGACCCAACAGATTCCTCTAAATTCTACAGTCTTGGCATGTCCAGAAGCTGGACTCATTATGAGGGACAGCAGCCATGAGGTCTCCATGGTATTAGTGTTGGAAGGATTGAAATGAACATCTTTGAATTTACTTGTTGAGCTGGCATTTAGAAATGGAAACTTCAAATGGTGTTTGATTTCTGTGATTTTTTATTCCTCTTTATGGAACATTTTAGGCATCACATTCAGATTTAAAAAGCTAAATATGGGAGAGACATTTCATCAATGGCAAACTTTGTTTTTATTAAAATAAGTGATATGATAACATTTTACCTACTAGTCAATGTAAAACAGACAACATAATCTGGCATTGAATGAAATTATTTGGAAACATCATAGATCTGATCTTGGATCAAAATTTGAGAAATATCTCTTTCCCCAAACACTAAATTCATCAGATTTACTTCCACAGTATCAATCAATTCAATGTTTTTGAGCTTCTACTTTGTACTCAGCTCAGACAGTGAAGAACACACGGAGAATTATAACTCTTTTGATGGATTTATGATACAGCTAGGGTGACTATACTAACTAACCTACGTAAAACAATAGGACAGTAATAAATTGGAGTAAATATTTACATGGTAGGCAGAATAATAAAGATTTTATATGGGAGTTAAGTAAGTTTATAAGAGAATTATATGAAGAAGAAAGAAATAATTGAAGATTACAACAGTCCAGGAAAGTGTTATGAAGGGATTCTGTTTTCTTTTTAAAAGATGGGTAAATTTTGAAGTGAAAAAATGAAGATAAGGATGTTTCATGACTGATACCATGATTGAAGCCAGGTTTGATAAGACATCAAGAGTAGATATGAAGGAAAATGTTTAAGATTAGTGGTACCAGGTGGGTGGAACATGGGGTTAATGAGGGATGTTGATGAGTGAAAATGCTGCGAGGAAAGTAAAGCGACACCAACCTGTGAAAAACGTTGAAAACTGTTCGCAGAGCATTAGCTGATTCCATAAGCTGTTGAGAAACCATCCTCATAGCATTGCTGTGAGGATTACATGAGGTAATATTTGTGATTAGAAATGCTGTTTTAGGAATATCTATCAGTCATAGACAAGATAGATTAAAATGAAAGAATATTAGGGAGCCAGATAGAAAGTGATTTCAATATTCTAGACTTGAGTCATTAAGGGTCTGTACTAGGGTGGTGTCATTAGGGAAAGAATAGAGGCAAATCTGAAACATTTTAAAATAAGAATCTAAGGGAACTCTGGGGGGCTCTGTCGGTTGAGCATTCAACTCTTGATTTCGGTTCAGGTCACGATCTCACGATTTGTGAGATGGAGCCCCTTGTCTGGCTCTGTGCTGACAGAGCAGAGCCTGCTTGGGATTCTCTGTCTCCCTTCCTCTTTGCCCCTCCCCTGCGTGTACATGCATGCTCTCTCTCTCTCTCTCAAAATAAATATTAAAAAATGTTAAAATAAAAATCTAGTAATTTGTATATATATTAATTTATATTTTGAGTCATTAACATTTTTGAGCAAGTGTTATGTGAGAGACATTGAGCCAGGAGCATACAGAATTGATAGACCTCAGTGAGATCTTTTTAAAATTTTTATTTATTCATTTTGAGAGAGAACGTGAGCAGGAGAAGGACACAGAGAGAGGGAGAGAGAGATGTGGGGCTCAATCTGAAGAATCATGAAACCATAACCTAACCTGAAATCAAGAGTCAGATGCTTAACCAACTGAGCCACCCACGTGCCCCCAGTGAGATCTTGTACATAAGAAATTCATGGTAAGTGGCAAAGGTTTCTGTACTAGATTAGAAATAAAGGTGATGTCTTAACAGAGACAGAATCAAAGGAATTGAGAAGGGGAGCAGATTTTGTGGAGAAAGATAATCACTCTAATTTGGACACTTGAAATTTGAAGAGAACAGGGTTGTGTATCACCATTTATTTGCCAAACACCAGGCTAGATGCTAAAGCTACAAGGAGGTGTAAGGCAAGATCCCTACCTTCAAAAGGTTACACTTAAACCAGGGATCTAAGAATTATTACAAAATGGTAAATGACAGTACACAGTGATATATGCTAACTTGTCATTTAGGTGGTATATATAGATAACAAATGCCACAGAAGTTCAGAAGAAGGAGGTAGCATTGTGGTTGGAGCAATCGGAGGAGGCTTTGTGGATAATGTAGTATTTGTGCAGAATATAGAAGATCAGGCAGTAACAACAATAGAATAACTACTATTTTAAGTGTTTACCTTGTACTTGTATCATCTCATTCGTGTATATTACCTAATTTAATCCTCACAACAATTCTATGATATAGATGCAGATGAGGAGATGAAGGCTGGGAGAGATGAAGTATGTTACACAAGGTCATATGATTGGTAAGAACTAGAACTGAAATACTAACTTGTTGTTTGACTCAACAGGCCATACTCTTAATCACTTCTTTACAAGAAGGAGAAAGCTGTAGGAATTGAAAGTACGGAATGATTTCAAAGGATATGCCAATGGGGATGTACTGAGAGCAGATTTTAAAATTTGATAATGCATAATAATAATGCATAATTATAATGAGTTATGATAGTGCATAATAATAATGAGTTAATACTTACATAGTAGCTACTATGTAACAGGCACTCTTCTGTGCATACTACTCTATTCTGTGCATAATAATCTTCTAATAATCCAATGAAGTAAGTTTTATTATTTCCACTTTACAGATAAGGAAACTAGGTGACACTTCTAGTAAGTGGTAGAGTGAGGATTTGAACTCAGACATTGTGACACCAGAATCCATACTTTTAACCTGTGTACTATTAGGTCTTTTGAATTAAGCACAGGTTAAAAGTTAAGTCTTAGAATTTGGATGGAATATATATATATATATATATATATATATATATACATATATATATATGCATATATATATACATATATATATGTATATATATATATATGCATATATATATATGTATATATATGGAGTTTATAGATATAAAGGAATAGGAGGTCACAAAAAATGAGCAAGGAATTGAGTATAATGCCAGGCCAAGGACACAATTTTAGGGGCACACACAATTGGAGACAAAAAAAAGGGAGACATGCTGACAAAGCAAAGGAGTGATGGACCATCAAAAAGTTTTAAAGAAACACATCCATCAGACAGTGTGGTCAGCAGAATAAATGTTACTGAGAAGAGAATATGAACTAAATAAAATTGACTGAAAAAAATAGAATGCTGGTTTATCTTATAGAAAGCAGTCAGGGGTAAAAGTCAAAGTTCAAGGAGTCAGTAAGAGAACGAGAGAGGAGGGAGTAGGGGCCAGGAGTATGGACTACAGATGTGGGACGATTGACAGTGAAAGGAGAGAAAGGAGATGAGCTCACAGTGTCAGCAAGGTCAGTTCTCTTACCTGCTCTTGGGGACCTGGCCATAGAAAGATACTCCACTCTTTACAACCATTAAATTAGAAAAGAAGGCCCAGAGAAGTCCCTCCCTTAATAATAAGTCAAATGGAAATGATGCATTAGTAAGTGGACAAACAAGACCTCACTCTGAGTTCTTCAGGGCAGGTCTATTCTGTACTATTCAATCTAACCCTTCTTTCTATATTGAGTTGTAGCTTATTATTAGATATTGCTACACATAGGCTGAGCTTTTCCAGTTGGTTACCTCCAAGGTTTAGCCCAAATGCTCCGCCTTTTTGCAGTCTTAGTGAGAGCCCCACCCTATGTAGCACCCACTGCACTCTACTATAACCATTAGTATTTTTTCTGGTTTCCTTACATAGACAATGAAATCTTGCGGGAGTCAGTTATAGGGTGTAGGAGACCAGTGGAGGGGTAATAAGGAGAGTCACAAACCAGTCTCATCTAGAAACTCAGCACAGACAGAGCAAACCATCCAATTCTTGAAAGTACCTGAGATCTTAAGTATAAGAGGTGAACTGTTACATTTATTTCACTGTTTTCTGCCTTAGTTTCCTTATCTGTGAAAAGAAATAAGAATGCTTGCTTTCACTTCACTCTGCGTATCACAATGACTAGTAGTTCCCTGTCTTGTAGAAGTTTGCAACAAAGGGTAGTGGGATTAACAATCACAACGTACAATTTCATTTGTTTGTGTTTATTTGATCCATTTTCTTTAATCCATGTGAGATGAGCGAAAAGAATTGTTCATCTTGAATCTGTACACAGGCTTGAACATTCAAATATACTAAATGGGTGATTCACCATAAAACTTTAGCTCTGTCCATTTGTAAACCCAGAGATGAAGTAAGGTTTCAGGTAAGTGGGCTGAATTCTTTGGATTCTTGGAAATCTTTGCTGATTTCCAAGTTTAAAGGCAGTTGGGTGACTGGCTCCACTTAGTGCTGAAATGCCATAGTGCAGCCTGCTTACCGTTCCACAATCATAAGAATCAAGGAAGGAGTGGACTAACTACAGGCCACTTTTCTGTTTAAGACAGGTGTGTGGCAATATTATTCAGAGAAGTTGTAGTTCAAATCCTTCAGGATTGGTGCTGAAAATAATAAAATCCGGGAGCAAGAAATATGAGGCCAGAAATGGAGTCAAGAGAAAGAGGAGAGTCTCTGGCTACTATGGTAAATTAGGTTCCTGGTCTGTATTTTATGCTTTCTAGATAATGTTGCAAATCCTTTTCAAATCAGTTGTCCGAATGCCATTGCTAAGACTTCATGGAGGAGGGGAAAGGGGCCTCGAGTCAGGCTACAATCAGAAACAGGATGTTCTCAGTAGCATCACTGTATTACCCCAAATTTTGAGTTTACAATATATCAAAAATTTTCATAGCAGATTATGGGGTTTTTAAGTTTTGTTTTATTTTTAATGTTTATGTATTTATTTTTAGAGAGAGAGAGAGAGAGAGGAGGGGAGGGGCACAGAGAGAGGGAGAGAGAGAATCCCAAGCAGACTCCATGCTATCAGCACAGAGCTGTACTTGTGGCTCAATCTCACGAACCATGAGATCATGACCTGAGCTGAAATCAAGAGTCGGAAGCTCAACCGACTAAGCCACTCAGGCGCTCGCAGCAGCTTTTCTTTGTGTGTAATGGGTGCTCCATTCATCTCACTGACTGATGAACACGGTGGGTGACCACTCTGGGCAAACAATCAGACTCTACAACTTGAATTACTTCCACATGACAGTTTATGTTGGTTTAGGAAACATATTGCATGGCTTTGGAAGAAAAATAATTTGATCCTGACATATTTATATTTTAACAGGGACAAAGCCTTTATTTTATATCTGAAAGACACAGGGGTCATGCTTATTACCAGGCAAATCCTTGGGTTTTCTGAATGAATAGAGTTATAGAAATGAGATTGCATCTGAGTAAATACATTAATCTGGTTCCAGGCTCAGTTTTTTGGCTAGTACAATTTCAATTGTTCATTGTTCTCCCTTGAATGGGCCTCTCTGTGTAATCATAAAAACATTTTCTTAACAACCATTACTAAATAATTAAAAGGATAGGAGACAGTGCCCTTGTGTTATGATATAGAGATAACTCTATAACCTTTATGGACAAGGTACTTTTTCATCTTATGACACTTAACTCATCTAATCTTTATGACTCCACAAGGTAAATATCATTAGCATTATCACTATCTTGCAGGTGAATTAACTGAGACTTAGAAAGGTTGGGTAATTTTCCAAGACCAAAAATAAAGGAAGGAGTAGGAAAGCAAGCCCTGTCCACCTCCGTCTCACCGTTTTTCCCTTCTCACACCTTGACCTTTCAGTGTAATTTGGGATAATCATAATGTTTGGATGATAAGAAGAAGGAAAGAAAAAAATTTTAAATGTCAACTGAGGAAGAATAAGCATTTAATTAAAACATCATCTCTTAGATGAGAGTGTCTGTCAGGTTTATATAAAAATTACATGTATAATGCTAGAAAATAAAAAAGTGCCTCCCACCCCCCAAATGGAAAAGAAGAGATAGGAGCATGTCAAAAAGACACAGAAGCTAACCTGAAAGAGCTCCCAATGGCTAAAGCTGGAATAATTTGATCAACAAAATATATAATGATGATATGATATTACAAACCAAAAAATAAAATAAATACCCTGAGTCCACACTGGCATAAATAAATGGTTGAAAAAAATGGACAATGGACAATTGTTCCTTATGGAAGAATTCCAATTAATTATGTAGAAAAAGCGAGGGAAAAGGAAATCGAAAATCACCATTAGAACCCACAGTAATAATTGCTAAGGGTAAGATTGATTGAATATTAAAACCATTGCATGAAGTAGTAAAATCTAAATAAAGTACAGAGTTTAGTTAACAGTAATGTGTTGATATTTGTTCAGCAGTTATGCAAATGCATATCTAAGATGTTAACAATAGGGGGAAATGGGGGAGGGGGATATGGGAATGCTACATACTATCTTTGCAACCTTTCTGTCAACCTAAAACTATTCTAAAATAAAAATAATTTTAGCAATGCAAAATTAATGGGTGATGGTTTAAGGAAAAACAAGATGTTGACATAGCCCTGAAATATTTTCCACAAAATATTTGTTAATTACAAAGAGAAAAAAATAGTAATCTGGCAGATATTATGTTAACAAATGTTCAAGGTCAATATCTCTAGTAATTAGACATAACAATATCACATAATCCTGACAAGACGTGCTGAGGGTACATAGCCCCTGTGAGATTTTTCTCAAAAATCTATATAACCTCAATCTAAGAATGAAAAAACATCAGACAAACCCCAAACGGGGGGCATTCTACAAAACTCCTGATTGGTACTATCCAAAAATGTCAAGATCATGAAAGGTAAGGAAAGATTGAGGAACTGTTAGAGACTGAAGGAGACTAAGACATGGTAAGTAAAGGCAATGTTGGAGCCTACATCAGATCCTGGAACAGAGGAAGGCTATCAGTGGAAAATTGGTGATAGTCAAATAAAATCTGTGCTTAAGTCAGTAGTATTGTGCCAATGTTAATTTCCCAGTTTTGATGAATACACCATGGTTACATGTTAATATTAGGGGAACTTAGGTGAAGGATACATAGTTGCTCAGTAGAGGAATATAGATTTGTACTATCTTTTCAACTCTTCTGTAAGTCTAAAATTATTTTAGGGGCACCTGGGTAGCTCAGTTGGTTGGGTGTCTGTCTTTGGCTCAGGTCATGATCCCACAGTTCATGAGTTCGAGCCCCACATTGGGCTCTGTGCTGACAGCTCAGAGCCTGGAGCCTTTTTCAGATTCTGTGTCTCCCTTTCTTGGCCCCTCCCCTGCTTGCACCCTGTCTCCCTTTCTCTCAGAAGTAAATAAACATTAAAATAAATAAATAAATAAATAAATAAATAAATAAATAAATAAATAAAATAATTTTAAAACTTAGAAAATTTAATTCAAATATAAAAATTAAATGATACACAAATTCGTTGTCTTCTGCTTCCTATGGCTGAACTGTGCCTTCTGGAGGGTCCTGTTAGGTTTTAATACTTTATGTAAAATGTGTCCCTTCTCCCTCATTTATTTATTTACTCACTTACTTATATCAGTGTGGACTTGTAGATATTTATTATATTATTTGGGTTATAATACAATACAATCATTATTTATTTTGTTGATCAATTTATTCCAGCATTAGCCATTGGTACAGTGTAACAAACGTGGTTCCCATGTATAAAATCTTCTCTTCAGAAAGACAAATACCATTAGGCCATAAGCTACTTGAGAGCAGGGATCATATCTTATTCATTTCTGTGTCCTGGATGCCTGGTGATGCCTTAATAAATACCTACTGAACTGAACTGACCTATGCTATATAGATATGTAATATATATACGCATATTCACACACACACACACACACACACACACATATATATATATATATAAAGAGGTGAAGAGGAAGCAAAAGATTACACAATAAAGACATGAGATTCTAAAACTGAAGAGCCAAATATAAAAATAAAACATTGCATGAATTAAATGAGTATGTTGTAGGGGCGCCTGGATGGCTCAGTCAGTTGAGCGGCCAACTTTGGCTCAGGTCACGATCTCACGGTCCGCGGGTTCGAGCCCCACATGGGGCTTTGTGCTGACAGCTCAGAGCCTGGAGCCTGTTTCAGATTCTCTGTCTCCCTCTCTCTCTCTCTGCCCCTCCCCCACTCACATTCTGTCTCTCTCCCTCAAAAATAGATAAACATTAAAAAAATAAAAAAATAAATGAGCATGTTGTATAAGTTCAGATGCTATAAATCCTTTCCTCTCTGTTAAGCTTTTAGGTTATTTGGCAGAACACATTTGCCTTTGCCACCTGGTGACAGGATGGCAGTAATAGCAGTGGCTGACAGACTCTCCACTTTTCTCCTGTGAGACACCTCCCACAAAGTGTTCAGTGTTCCCTATGTAACCATAAAAGAACATCTCGTGGTGGCTCCTGTGAGCTGACGGCAGCCATGGAGTCACTGAAAAGGGAAATCATGCAGCGGGAAATAATGGACTGCCTTTTGCACACCCACTTTGTCTTCAGCTCAGCATGAGTAAGAGAATAAGGACTAAAAGAGAGAAATGAATTCAGGAGTGAGCGTTTTGCCCCATTTTGCAGTGATAGATAGAAAAGGACAGATGGTGGATGGATCAGATGGGAGCTGTTTTTATCTTTTCTTTTTCTAGATCCTTTTCTTTATGTGTATCTGAATATGTGTGTATGTGAGTGTGTGAGAGATTCAGAGAATTGGGAGCGGACTGGAATTCACTTTTGAATGTGTGTAAGAGGCCATATGCAGTCACAGTTATACACATTTAGAGGTGTAGATAGATTTGGAGACAAAATTGCCTGCCTGCCAATTTTTCTAAATAAATATGTTCACAGATTTCATAGCATTAATGAGCTGCAAAATAACCACATATTGAAGCTGGATGCAGCTGTCTATACTGAGTGTGAGACTATTTTAAGTGAATATTAAACTACTAATATAAATTAGAGAGGCCAAATTCTCAAAGATGCTTAAATAAGAAGACAGAATGAATAGGAGTATATGGTTTGGATTTCAAATGTGAGATTCACAAGTATTTATTATAACTTTATAGTTTCCATATATGCTTTTCATGTGTGTAAGTTAAAATATATGCACTGAGTGTATGGTAAAAAAGATAATAATAAAAAAGTTTTTAATTAGTTTGTAGGCAACTACAAATGTTTAAAGTTTAAAAGGTGAGGCACAAACTATAGTTATGATACACGTGTAATGATGCTCACAGCTGCCAGATGCAATGTATGTAGCATTGTTGTGACAGTTTTGACTTAGCCTTAGGTTAAACTAAAAAATGCTTATCATGATGCCAACATACCTGTGCAGTGCTGAATTTTAACAGTAATTTTAGTAATAAAAATGTTTCTGTTATTATGGACTAAGAAAAATAGATGATTGATCAAGGTAGACAAAAATAAGCCTGAACCCTTCTAATGGCCCAATTCATAGATGTAGGTGGGGGTATACTCCAACTCAAGTCTGACTCCACAGCCCATGTTTTTTCCATTATATCATGTCCTTTCAAAGTGGTATTGCCATTAAAGTTCTAACTTAAACATCATCCCAGAGGAACTTAGCCGAAAGTCAGCCTTAGGAGAGAAAATGAAAGTGCCACTTGACAGGCTAGTTCTAAAAGTTATATAGAAGTGCAGGAGTGCCTGGGTGGCTCAGTTGGCTGAGCATCCAACTTCAGCTCAGGTCATGATCTCATGTTTTGTGGGTTTGAGCCCTACATCGGGCTCACTGCTGTCAGTGCGGACCCCACTTCAGATCCTCTGTTCCCCTCTCTGTCCCCTGCTCACACTCTTTCAAAAATTAATAAACATTTTAAAAAATAATAAAAGTTATATAGAAGTGCAAAGTAACAAAAATAGCCAAGACCTTTTTGAAGAACAACTAAAAAGGAGAACTTATTTTCCCGAGTATAAACACACAGTAGAGGGGTGCCTCGGTGGCTCAGTTAGTTAAGCGACTGACTCTTAAATTCTTTTTTTAAGTTTATTTATTTTTGACAGAGACAGATCGCAAGCATGAGCTGGGGAGGGGCAGAGAGAGAAGGAGACACACAATCCAAACAAAGCAGGCTCCAGGCTCCAAGCTGTCAGCACGGAGCCTGACTTGGGGCTCAAACTCACAAACCGTGAGATCCTGACTGACCTGGGCCGAAGTTGGACGTTTAACTGACTGAGCCACCCAGGCGCCCCTAAGTGACCAAATCTTGATTTCGGCTCAGGTCATGATGCTACGTTTTGTGAGATTGAGCCTGGTGCCCCGCTCTGAGCTGACAGTGTGGAGCCTGCTTAGGATTCTCTCCCTTCCTCTCTCTCTGCCCTCCCTCATTCTCTCAAAATAAATAAATACACATTTAAAAGATAAATAAATAAAAATAAATACATGGTAGAAAGCTATAGGAATGAAGACAGTGTGGTGTTGGTGCAAAGAAGGACAAACAGAATGAAATAGCTCACAGTTGATGGACATTTGGTTCTTAACAAAAGTGGTACTGCAGAGTAGTAGGGAAAGAGCAGCCTTTTCAATAAATAGGATATTTGAACAAGAATATTGGGGAGAAAAAAAAAGGGACATAACCCTTAACTTATACCATATACAAAAATCAATTCAAGGTGGATTGTAGATCTAAATTTGAAAGGCAAAAAATTAAAGTTCCTACAGAATAATAGAAATCTTCATGACTTGGTATAAGGGAAGCATTCCAAAACAGGATACATAAATTTAAAGTTAACAAATTTGACTCTGTTAAAATTAAGAACTTCCATTCATCAAAAGACATTATTAAGATAATAAAAAGACAAGCCACAAAAAAGGAAACAAAAATTTAATGTATAGAGTTGTTGAATCACTGTTATACATGTGAAACTAATGTAACATTGTGTGTCAATTATAAAACTTAAAAAAAGGAAAATAAATTTACAGCATATATAACTGACAAAGGGCTTGTATTCAAAATATATAAAGAACTGCTAGAAATAAGAAAAAGATAAACAATCCAATTGAAAATAGGCAAGAGATTGGGGCGCCTGGGTGGCTCAGTCGGTTAAGTGTCTGACTTCAGCTCAGGTTGTGATCTCATGGCTCGTGGGTTCGAGCCTGGCGTCAGGCTCTATGCTGACAGCTCAGAGCCTACAGTCTGTTTCAGAATATGTCTCCGGCTCTCTCTGCCCCTCCCCTGCTTGTGCTCTGTCTCTCTGTCTCTAAAATAATAAACATTAAAAAAATTTTTTTTAAAGAAAGAAAATAAGCAAGAGATTTTAAATAGGCATTTCTCAAAACAGGATATCAAATAGCCAATAAACATGAAAATTGCCCAACCGCATTAGTAATCCAGGAAATGCAAATTAAAACTACATTTGGATAGTATTGCATATCCACTAGAACAGCTAAAATTAAATACAATGACCATAACAACTGTTGGCAAAGATGTGACGCAGTGGAAACTCTCATATTCTGCTGGCAGAAGTGATACAACCAATGTGACTTTCTCAACCAAAGTTAAAGATGCACATACCCTATGACTCAGCAATTCAACACTCAGGTACCCATAGAAATGTGTGCACATAATAAACCAAAGAGACATGTACATAAATGTTCATGGAAGTATTATTTGTAATCTCTCTAAACTGGAAACAACCCAAGTATGGCATTGACAGCAGAATCGATAAATATGTAATGTGATGCTCTTATTCAATAAAATGATATACAGCAATGAAACTGAACAGACTACATCTACATGCAATGTTATGGATGAATCTCACAAACAAAATGTCTTGTTAAAGAAGCTAGATACAAAAGAATACATAATGTGTATTTCCATTTGTAGCAAGTTTGAAAAAATGGGCGAGACTAAACTATAATGTTTAAGAGTGCACACTTAGAAAAGTCAGGAAAATGGTTAGCTTTGGGAGAACGGAGGAGATCGTGATTGTGAGAAGGTTCTGGTAATGTTATTTTGCTTGAGCTGAGTAGTGGTTTACATGGGTGTTTGCTTAGTGGTAATTCTCTGAGCTATACATTTTTGTGTTGTGTACTTTCCTGATTGAATTATATTTTACAACAAAAAGGTTTAAAGAAAAAGGTTCAGAATCTTTTTATCCCCATAATTCCACCCAGGAAAAAAAGTATTGAATACTTTTGCACAAGTCTTGGTGCTCCTTTCTGAAGTGAAGAGTAGATTGGGAACAAAAATGAATGTCATGATTCTTGGCTTTGAGAAGCTTACAGTCTTATGGAGATGAGAGATACATAAAATATTACAAGGTAAAATTTAATTATCAACAAAGATACTGCTCTATTATTTGTACCTGTTGGGTTCCTACAAAACAATATCTAAAAATTGCATTGTAAAAGTGATCGTCTCAGGGCACCTGGGTGGCTCAGTCAATTAAGTGTCTGAATTTGGCTCAGGTCATAATTTCACAGTTCTTGAGTTTGAGCCCCACACTGGGCTCTGTGCTGCCAGCTCAGAGCCTACCTTGGATCCTCTGTCTTCCTCTCTCTGCCCCATCCCCTGAATGTTCTATCTCTCTCTCTCAAACATAAAATAAACATTAAAACGTAAAGTGACTGTTTTAATGGGGAGAATTGAGCCATCTCTTCGATAATTTCAGCAATAAAAATATTTTTGTTATTGTGGCCTAAAAAATAACAGGTTGGTTGACCAAAACAGACAAAAACAAACCTGAATCTTCCTCCTGGCCCTTTAGCTTCACACTCTGGAACTTCTCTATTTCTGTTATCATCTTTGGCCTGAAGTTTTCTAAGCATTTATTTTCCAGAAAGATAATTTTAAAAATCTTATTAACATTTACTTTAATGATACGAAATCCAACAGCTCTAATGATATTGCATGTCTTTTCAAAAAAAGTTACTACTCTCAACTTTTGCACAAGTCACAGCCTTTATTTTCCTAGCTCTACACAATGTTATCATTAAGCCAGCACTTCTAACACACATTATTATCACATTTGTTACCCATTGTTATGACATATGACGCAGGAGTGAAATATGATGCAAAACAAATTTACGCCCAGTTCACAAACAAGAGGCCAAGTAAGCTGTCAGCCATTCATTCAGCCTTATGTTCCTACATAACAAGCAGCAGCAATTGTGTCTCATGGCTGGATCATAGAATCTGTAGCCAGTCTAGGCACTGTGACTCACATTCCCTATGCATTTAATTATATCCAGTTTGCAAGACGAAAACCCACAGTAGGTAAAATGCCTATACACGTAAGTTGCTATGGAAACGTAGAGAAAGAAATGTTTAATTCCTTCTCGGAGGTGCCAGGGAAATTGAAGTTCAGGGAAGGTTTCACATTTGATCTGAATTTTGAGCAGGAGTAGAGAAGAGGGGGAGGCATCTCCAGGTTATGATGAGGTGGGAACAAAGGCAGAAAACATTGCCAGGGAAGTCCAGAGAACAGAAATTAAACTGTCATGATTGAAACAGGTGTTTTTGAAAGCCAGTTTTCAAAACCTTTTAAAATAATGCAAATATATGTCCATCTCATTGAGTAGAACTAGTATATCTAATTTCCTGAGAATAGATGCTGTTGCTCCCCAGTCACTTCTCAATGACATATTTATTTAGATGATTTCACTCTTGTTAATCTGCATTCATTTTCTTCCCATTAGACATTTTCCCCTTTATAAAAACTACTGTAATTCACAAAAGGTGCTGGCAGTCTCTGATAAAAATGTATTTCCATGAATGGGCTTTTGTGTGGTTTAGCAGCACAACACTGAACTTTAAGCAAGATATCTGGGTCCTGGTCCTGGCATGACCTTCAAAGGGCTCCATGAACCTGTGTAAGTCACTCAACCTGTTTTGACCTCAAGTTTTTTATCTGTATGACAAGATGATCTCCAAGATCCCTTCTACTGTAATGATCCTTTCGGATAGTGGACTGTGAGCTATTAAGCGGCCTAGTGTCCTAGTGTCCTAATCTCCTAGTGTCTGCCTAGGAGATTTGCCTCAGATGCCTGATGCAAGACAGAAATTAAAATATTTACTTTCTAAGAAAGAGGCTTTTGGGTAGAGTTCCCTAGATGGTTTTAAAGCATTAAGAAGAACCTCAATTTAGGTATGTGATAAACTATAATAGTAATGCTAATCTGTCATTAAAATTTAGTTAAATTAGATTCAGAAATCTGTAGGCTTGATTAATGCTATGCTGTTTTAGAAAATTATAGTAAAATATACATTACATGACTTATCTTTTTAACCATTTTTAAGTGAACAGTTCAGTAGCATTATGTATATTCACAATATTGTATAACCATCATGGCTGTTCTATTTTTTTTATTTCTTATTTATTTCTTTTGAGAGAGAGAGAATCCCAAGCAGGCTTCGTGCTGTCAGAGCAGAGCCTAATGTGGGGTTTCATCTGATGAACGGTGAGATCATGACCTGAGCCAAAATCAAGAGTCAGACACTTAACCAACTGAGCCACCCAGGTGCCCCGCCCACATCATGGCTGTTTACTAATGCTATGCTTCTGTATTTTGCTTTTGTTCCCCTAGTTTCTTTAGAAAATATTATTTTAAATACATTCTGTCCTTCTTTCAACTGAATTAAAAGAAAAAGGGACTTTTCTCAATTTTTTCTCAATTTGGGGGCCCTTTTCCCCCTCAGGGGGCATTTGGCAATGTCTGGAGATATTTTTGATTGTCACAACTGAGAGGTGGGAATGTTCTGACATTTAATTGCTACAAGCTAAGAATACTGCTAAATATCCTACAATGCTCAGGACAGGCCGCCACAACAAAAAATTAACTGTTCCAAAATGTCATTAGGGTTGCTTTTAAGAATCCTTGTTTAGCCATAAAAGAGAAAAATGAAATCTTGCCATTTGCAACAATATGGATGGACTTTGAGGGCACTATGCTAAGTGAAATACGTCAAATGGAGAAAAGACAAATACCATATGATTCCACTTGTATATTAGTGGAATCTAAGCCCTGCACTCTGCCCCCAAAACCCCAGACTCATAGTCTCATAGAACAGATTGGTGGTTGTCAGAGGTGGGGGGTGGTGAGTGAAATGGGTAAAGGTGGTCAAAAAGTACAAACTTCCAATTATAAAATAAATAAATCAAAGGGATGCACAGCGTGGTGACTTTAGTTAATAATATTACTGAAAGTTGCTAAGAGAGCAGACCTTAAAAGTTTTCATCACAAGAAAATAATTTTTTAACTATGTGGTAATGGATGTTAACTACACTTATTGTGGTGATCATTTTGCAATATATGCAAATATCAAATCATTATGTTGTTCACCTGAAACTAATATAATGCTATATGTCAATTATATCTCATTTAAAAAAGAAAAAAGAATCTTTCCTCTCTCAGAATCAATATGGGGCTCAATGTTTTTCAACTCAGCCTTGGGAGGCACGGTAGCAGCAAGAATGGGAAAGTTCTGAACCTAGTGAAATACAGCAAGGCTTGGGCAGATAAAGAGTAGAAATGAAATTAGGATGGACTGTGAACATTCCCTTTCCTCCTGGTGATCCCCTCAGTGCTCTGCTCTCTAATTCTGTGGTAGTGGTCATTTTATAACCCTTCTTGTAGTACAAGGTTTATTAATGGTACAAGTTATAATATTAAAAAGGCTGATCCAAAAGGCAGGAGACGTAAGCTGAGAAAGGCAGTTTTTAATTGCTCCTTCCTTTGGGATGAGTTTCTAAGAGGCAACCTCTCCTTGAAGTTTGGCTGCTATTACACCTTTATTACTCCCATCTCACCCCCAACTCACTAGTGATATATCTGGTTCTGGTTGTGGCTTGTTTGAGGTCTTTTTCCAAGAGAAATAAAACTTGGTTAAGTCCAACTGAACTCCCTACCAGAAAAAGTAAGCAGTAATTCCTTTTATAACCTTATTCTCGCTTATTTGCATTTGAATGTTTTTATGAGTGGGAAATGAAAAAACAGAATTGCAGCCTGTGCTGAGAATTATAGATAACCTTAGAAGAGTGTCACATTGGTGATCACCATTTTTCATGTGTCATAAAACAAAAACAGCCAAGAACTATTGGCTTATTAGAAAATTTTAGCGATAGCGTAAATGAAACATAATTAGAAAGGTAAATCTGCTACTGTAAAGAATGTGCATTGTAATCAACTTTCAATAGTTTAAAATGACCTATTTTTAGAATTCATATCACCGTTCTCCTCTATTAGTAAAGATAGGATTTAAAGCAACCCAACCTTTGGAGTTGGGGTTGGAGTTTACTTTGGCTACCATGTAAGCTGCCAGTTCAGTTTGTCTACATTTCCATGTAAGATCTATCTGTTAGGTCAGTTTTTATTTTTTTAATTTTAACTTTTTTTATTTTGTTAAGCTTTTATTTAAATTCTAGTTAGTAAACATGCAGTGTAATGTTAGTCTCAGGTGTACAATTTAGTGATTCAACACTTACATACAGCACTCCTTGCTCATCACAAGTGCACTCCTTAATCTCCATCACCTATTTCACCCATCCCGCCACCCACTTCCCCTCTTTTAACCATCAGTTTGTTCTCCATAGTTAAGGGTCTGTGTCTTGGTTTGCCTCTCTCTGTGTTAGATCAGTCTTTAAATTCCGGGACTTTCACCTGTATGTTAATTAGCTAGGATTTAAATAAAAACTTGAGGACAAAATACAAAAAATAAATTTCAGGACTTTGCTCATTTAAAGAGCAGGAATCATTTTGACCCCAGGTCTATGTTAGAAATTAGTTGAACTGTCCTTATGACACAAATATGGGGGAAATGGCCGGGTTGTTAGTTTCTGTATTTGATGGGTTTTTTTCCTTATTTATTTTGAGAGAGACAGAGAGAGTGCAGGGGATGATCAGAGAGAGAGGGACAATAGAATCCTAACTAGGCTGTGTGCTGTCAGTGTGGAGCCTGATGTGGGGCTTGACCTCACTGCTCTGAGACCATGACCCGCTGAGATGAAGCGTTGGACATTTAACTAACTGAGCCACTCAGGCACCCCTGTATTTGATGTTTTATGAAGTCTCAAATGATTGCTGTTAGAAGAAGATCACAACCTTTGACCTAAAGAGAAATATTTGTTTCTGGAATGAAGTTAAGAAACGAGGTAACTAGAGCAGCATTTCTCAAGGTATGTTCCACAGGACATTAATTCCAAGGAAGTTAGGAAATGCTATGGCAAAAAGGGGGTGGGGACTTAAAACCAAGGCCCAAATTAATTAATAGGTTTAATGACTTAAAATGTCAGCTCTTCAAGAGACAGACATTAAAGTGGTTTTTCAACATAGTCTCCATATTGTTTACTCAAGATAGCATTAAGTCCTGGATATTACATGCACTGGTTTAACAATCACCTACTCTTGGTGATCTTGCTCCTGGAATTTTGTCCAAGTTTCAAGCAGAACTGAAGATTGACCCCGCCCTGTCCTTAAGACATGATCTGGCTACTGCTGCTTGCCTCCCAGGTAACTAGCCTTCTTTTATTTTAATCAAGGTTGTCAGTGGAAGACATCCAATGACTACTTATTCCTTCTTATTTGGTGCACTAAAATGTAGGTTTCCTTTCTTCTCTACTAGAAATTTTATAAAGTAGTAAGCATGCAAACATTTTTGTAACATTGTGTTCTTCCTTTTCTTCTGATATAATTTATATGCATTATTTTGAGCTAAAAGAACAAACTAAGCATAAGCTAATACAACATTTTCCCAATGAAAGCTTGGTTCTCCAAGTGACAGTTTATGATGTCCACATGCTTCTAGATATGTGTCCACAGCCTCTGCCTGCTATCCAACACATGCAAAGGTTGTGCATTAATGCTCATACAAGCATTAGTCATAACAGTCAAAAAATGGAAACAAACTAAATATCCATCAACTGATGACATAAATAAAATGTGGCATATCCATACATTGGAATATTTGGCAATAAAAGTAGTAAAGTACTAATACATGCTATAAACATGGATAAATCTCAAACACAATATACTGAATGAAAAGAAGACAATCACAAAGGACCACATATTGTATGATTCAAGTTATATAAAATATCCAGAACAGGCAATCCATAGGGGAAAAAAAGAGAGGAAGAGAGAATGAGGAGAGACTGCTTATGGGATAATGAAAATGATATGGAATTACAAAGTGGTGATGGTTGCAAAACTCTGTAAATACACACAAAATCATTGAACTATACACTTTAAAATATGCACTTTATGGCATATAAATCATATTTCAATAAAGTTATCAAAAAATCAGTAGGTTTCTTTATTATAGAACTTCTTATATAGCCTTTAATATCTTAATGTAATTTGTGAATCTTTAAATAGAAAGCAGATAATGAAGTGTTTTCCAAAATGATTTGCTCCTTGGACTACCTCCCCATCTATTTTATGAGCATCCCATGGAAATGCTATTTCTATGTAGCCAATTAGGAGAACCCCTATCTAGGATAAATAAACAATCTTTAATTCCTAGCAAGAGGTAAATCCTTGTTAATCCCTGGGTAGCGTTTTGGGGGAATAGTTGAATGGATTTAGATGAGATGGGTCTGATCCTGCTACTTAAGCCAAAGTTATAGATAAATAATACTATAGCTAAGACATGTATCCAAACAAGCAATATTTCAAGTTAGTGAATTCTTAGACTTAATCTGCCTTCGCCCCCAAATTATCTCCTAGTGGAAAAGGAAGAAAAGTACTGGAGAGAGGTCTCCTGCTCCAAGCATTCTCAGGAGAGATGGACATCTGTCTTGCTTGGATAGATCCTTCTTGAGGAATAAAAGGCAGGTCAGGGTGTGAGGAACACCAAGCATGATGAAACTTTCCAGGCCTTACCTACCACCTCACTCTTCGACCAAGGGAATGGTTTGTGTCTTGTGACAAAGCTAGCTGACTAAACAAAGAATCTTGTTCCCTTTTCCGAAGGAATTCATTTTCCAATGCATCAGTCAGCCATCCTAATATTTTCCAGAAGTGAAGAACTGTCTGCACAGATGTTTCCTCCAGAAAAACCTCCCAGAGGGGGAGCAAAAAAAAAAAAAAAAAAAAAAAAAAAAAAAAAGGATAAAAAGGGAGTATTGATGGATGGCACTTCACATACTGATTATCAAAATATATCTTAATATTATTTCTCACATATTTCTTACACATTGGCAGGAGGAAGTTAAAGGCATTACATGGTATTCAGTCGAGAAAGTTGATTTTGTTATGATAGAGGATAAAGCCACAAGAATAAGTTAGCTGCATGGCTTAAGACTCAAAACAACTACATCCCCACACAGCTGTTGCATAGATTTGAGAGAGTAGAAAGATCCGAAATTATCAGATGAAAATCTTCAAGGACTGAGTGAAGTGATGTATAATTTTTCTCAACTGGAAAAACTTCTGCAATTATATATACAGTTAGAAGTTCACTTGCAACCTGGGTGGCTCAGTTGGTTGGATGCCTGACCAGTGCGGGTCATGGTCTCGTGGTTCGGGTTCTGGCCCCACATCAGGCCTGTGCTGATAGCTCAGAGCCTGGTGCATGCTTCACATTCTGTGTCTCCCTCTTTCTCTCCCCCTCCCCCGCTGATGCTCTCTCTCTCTCTCTCTCTCTCTCTCTCTCTCTCTCTCAAAAGTAAATAAACATTTAAAAAAAATTTTAAAAATTCACTTACAAAGAAACTTCTGATCAGTTCTCCAGAGTTTCGTATTTCAGTGAATGGGCCCATTGATGATCTGGTTGTCCAAATTAAAAACTTTTTCCCTGCCTCTAACATTTCTTGCCTGAATTATTGCAACAGTCTCCTAACTGGTCTTCTTGCCATCTATAACTTGTAAGCACAATCACACTTAGCTAGAGAAGTCTTTCTAAGTCATAAGTCTGACTGTGTCACTCTCAAAACTTTTTGATGGCTTTCTATTACTCTTAGTTAAAAATCCAGACCTTTTAGTAGGGGCTTCTCCGTCATCTAACTTTCACTTATCTCTTCATCCTCATCTCTTGCCACTTATTCTCTAGTTTCTATACCCAGGGGATACATGGTAGAGTGTACAAGATTATCTTCTGGGTGTGGGATGAAAATGTTTGAAATTTTATAGACTGAGAAGCAGGAACACAAACAGAAAGAGTGTCACAAATTAAGAGTCTGAAGTAAGCCAAGTCAAAACTATGTGCAAATGGAAGTTTAAAGGAAGCAAATGCTCTAGGAAGAAGGGTGTATTAGTGAGACATGAAGAAAGAGGATAGAGAGCAGCATCAGAAAGAATAGCTTGATCCTAGAGCTTGATTCCTGATAGGTGGATTTCTAGTTCCAGTTCCAATCTATACAATACACACTCCTTTTTCTTGAGACAATTTGAATGAGTCTTGTTTATATTTTTTAAGCGTTTGGGTGTGGGAGGAATGTCTGTTTCACGCAACCACAAGATTCTACTTTAAATACTTAGTGTGCATCTACAGGGATTTGTTAAACAAATAAATGCATCTTTCTATGCATTTACCAAAACTGAATATGTAGTGCTAAAACTTAACACAGAAGGTTGCTTACAAGATATTGTTAACTGAAAAAGCAGGTCAGTAAATGGCATGTATAATATTCCATTTTTGTTTTATATTTTATGTTTGTATATATGTAGATAGAAAAAAGTCTGGAAAAATCTATACTAAAATGTTAGCAGTAGTTACACTTGGATGGGTAGAATTATGGGCAATTTTCACTTTTGATTTTTCCAAAAGTGAAGTCCTTTTTGACCATCTCATTATTTTGTTGTTGTTCTGAGCATGCATTTCTTTCATAAGCTTGAAAGCTTAAACTATTAAATTATTTCCATTTCTAAAAGGAATAAAAAGGGAAAAACAGACGTTTAGTATTTTTCTTTTATGTGGTGGAAAGACTAAGGATGAGTTGACTACATCTAGAAGGAATAAATATTTTTTATTCATTCATCAAACATAATATATACTACCTGCAGATTTAGATGATGGGAAGATAAATAGGACAAAATCCTCATCTTAAGGATTTCACAGTCTAACAGGATGATAAATATGTAAACTAATAGCTATAATATAGGTATAATAAGTATAACATCAGACATGTACATTAGGTATAATAGAGGCACAGAGAAGGAACAATTCAGGAAAAGGCGTTTAAATAGGATCGTAAAGGACTTACACAATGATAAGGGAGTACATTCAAGGGGAGAAGAATAGAATGTACTAAAGCACGGAGGCATGAAATAGCACAGTGTGTATACAGTGTGACCTAGTCACCAACTGAAATAAGTTACTTGGCCACAGAAATTAATAAATTTTCTTTAAAGTCCCAATATATTTTTTTAAGTTGAGAGAGAGAGCGCGCACATGGGTGAGAGCAGGAGAGAGGCAGAGAGAGAGAGGGAGTGAGAATCTTAAGCAGGCTCAGTGCAGATCCTGATGTCGGGCTTGATCTCACAACCCTGAACTGAAACCAAGAGTTGGACATTTAACCAACCGAGCCACCCAGGCGCCCCCCAATAATTTTTTTAAGTAAACTCTACTCCATACGTGGAGCTCGAACTCATCACTTCAAGATCAAGAGTCACATGCTCTATTGACTGAGCCATCCGGGCACCCCAAAAGTCCCATTAATTTTTATTATGGATTTTAAATAATCCCAGCAATGTCCAATGCCAAAAGAAAGAACATTGTGTATACCAATATGAAATGTAACATATATATATATATATATATATATATATATATATATATAAAGAGAGAGAGAGAGAGACATATTTCAAAACATGTTAGTATTTCAAATTTACTACACTACCCTGCTTTAAACATGTGGTCTTTTGCAAGGGGAAATGTGGTCCTTTGTAAACCCTGGCTTCTGTTCTGTCTTGGCATGCAGTGTGCTACTTCTCCAAGATACTGACAAATCAAAACATAGCACCTGAACAGGAGCAATGAAGTGAGTTCAATCCATCATCATGTTTACTTGATATAGATCAGGGGATTGCACTGGTGAAAACAACACAAACAACATGCTGAACTAACAGATTTAGTGAAAAACTATGTAGGTTAAAAAAAGGCTTTTAGCTTCTACTTAAAGCTCAGGCAGTGGATAAACGAGGATTTGCTTAAAGGGCAATATATTACACATGACTTGCTCTGCTCATAACTGTGTCTTCTGCCTGAACATCAGCATGGGAGGATTTATTGTGATGCCACACTAGCATCGGCAGCAAGTACATTGGACTAGGGAACCAAAATAAATGTATTAAATAAAGGTTTGGAAAATTACAGGATGATCATTTGAAACCAGTCCCACATAAAGTCCCACTACTTTAAATGGGGCCACATTTAATTGGGTCACTCTACAGAACAATGTCTAGAAGAGAAAGCCATGAAGATCTAAAAGATTAGATGAACTGAGAAAACAAAAAATAGGGCAGAAACCTTGGGTTTTCTGCCAAGTCTCAAAAAAAATACATTGCAGCAGACTGTGCAAAAACATAACCATCTTTTCATTGATTGCCAAGAATCTAAGTCTGGTTTTTAAAAATTACAAGGAATCACAACCAAAATGTTAAGGAACAAGAACAATTACGTTTTAAAAGGGTATATGAGAAGCAGTGGTTAATCAGTGAAAAATATTTTTAAATCCCTACTATATGCCCATTCATTCACTTAAAACCTATTTTCTTAATATCTACTAGCTACTGTGCTACATGCTAAAATGAGAGAAAATAAAAGCATCAAAATCTGTGCTGAGGTTTACAGCTAACTGGCCAGTGAAGGAATTGAGTAATGATATAAAGCAGCATTATACTCTATGACCATTGACAAAATGATGCATTTTATAGACAATATGTTAGTAATTCATAAGAGCAAGATATGAGGTGACCTGGAACTTAGAAGAAGGTCTCAGAAAGGGCGGATTTGTGCTGAATCTTGAGGAAAGCTTGCATCCTGATCCCAGGTCTGCCATTAACTGGTAGAATAGAACAATTGTGAACAAGTCACATTATTTCTCCGGATTTTCATCTTCATCTATAAAATCAAAGTTTTAGATTAGGCAATCTCTAAATTCCCCTTCTGTTCTAAAATCCCATAATTCAAGAATATAAGAAAAAAAGCCTAAGGATGAAATGTTTAAGAGAACATTCAAAAAGTGTTTCAGACAAATCCAAAGAAACTGGGAAGAAAGAAGTGAGCAGTCATTGGCCAAGGGGAGGAAAGCCTAATCGTACGAGATCAAAACAAAATCACAGCCTATTGGTGATACTGTCTGTTAATGTGACCCTACAGAATAACATGTATTAAAAGCCTAGTAAGAGGGGTGCCTGGGTGGCTCAGTAGGTTAAGCACCTGACTTCAGCTCAGGTCATGATCTTGTGGTTTGTGAGTTTGAGCCCCACATTGGGCTCTGTGCTGACAACTCAGAGCCTGGAGCCTGTTTCAGATTCTGTGTCTCCCCCCCCCCCCCACCTCGCCCCTCTCTCTGCCCCTCCCATGCTCACGCTCTGTCTCTCTCTGTCTCCCAATAGCAAATAAATGTTGGAAAAAAAATTTTTAAAGTCTAGTAAGAGGATGATGTGTCACAGCAAATAAACTGTTATGATAGTAATCTAGAAAATACCATGAAGCACACTTAAGATGGGGGTCACTTTTACTTGAGAGCAGCAGGGGGTGGGAGGTGTCAAAATGTTTTAAAGGAGATGGACTATTTCTGTTAGGCATTGGTAAAGGAGGAAGAGACAGGAAGTTTCAGGAGAACCCTCTGCCCCTGCAGTATGCTCTGCAACTCCCCCTACCTACAACACTATCTGGCACACAACAGACACTCAATGAGTATTAGATTAATTAATCAAGCAATTAATTAATGCATACTCCATGATATAAAGGCTTAAATAAAGTAGGTTTCTAATAACCCAATGCCATAATAATGAGTTTTTAAAAATTTTATTTAAAAGCATTACTCACTTGGGGTGCCTGAGTGGCTTAGTCGATTAAGCATCGGACTTTGGCTCCGGTCATGATTTCATGGTTAGTGAGTTTGAGCCCCATATGGGGCTCTCTGCTGTCAACATAGAGCCCATTTCAGATCCTCTGTCTCCATCCTTCTCTTTCCCTCCCCTGCTTGTGCTCTCTTGTCTCTCTCAAAAATATATAAACATTTAAAAAATTTAAAAAAAGCATTTTCTTACTTTGTAATAACCTTTTGAATTAAGTAGTTTCTCAATTAACTATTATATTAACAATATAATTGTGATTGTATAAGTACTGAAAAATTTGTATCATTTTTATTAATGGTAAATAAAGTTATCAATAAAAGGTAGTGAAAGATTGAAGAAACTTGGAGAAGTATTCCAATATGAAATAACCAAAAAAGTGTCAGATATATAATATAGCTCAGGAAACAGAATATCCTTAGAGCTAGGGTGTAAGAAATAGAAGGAAACAATAAGTCTGGAGAGACTGATAGTGGCTAGGTTACAGTCCCACCAAAAATATGGGTCTCTGGACCCAAATTACCAATCTTTTGACTATAAGAACTTCTTTTTTAATGTCAGAAACTGTATGGATAATTATGTGATAGCAATTATACTTATAGTGTCCATTACGAAAATGTATAATGAAGGTTATGATGAAATTACTTTTATTTAAAAGTAATTTTAAATAAATTTCAATTGTGTTCATCACAATATCTTCTCAGACGTTTTAAAAAAGTAATGAGATTTTGTAGAAATTCTTCATTCAATGTATAGGCTGGTGAAGATACAGGTTTGTTCATGCCCTCCCCACAAACTGAAAACCATTACTACAGTAATATAATGGTGGCAGCATGTATTGAATACCTGCTAAGTGCCTGTTCTAAACATAGTACATATATTATTATTTTTTTCTTTTTTAAGTTTTAATTTAAATTTCACTAACATGTAGTGTAGTATTAGTTTAAATAGTAGAATTTTGTGATTCATTACTTACATACAACACCCAGGGCTCATCACAGCAAGTGCCCTCCTAAATACTCATCACCTATTTAACATGTCCTTGCACCCACCTCCCCTCCAGCAACCCTCAGTTTGTTTTCTATAGTAAGAGTCTCTTTTATGGTTTGCCAGTCTCTTTTTTTGCCCCGTGTTCATCTGTTTTGTTTCTTAATTTCCACATATGAGTGAAATCATATGGTATTTGTCTTTCTCTGACTTATTTCATTTAGTGTAATACACTCTAACTCCATCAACATCATTGTAAATGGTAAAATTACATTTTTTCTGATGGCTGAGTAATATTCCTATATATATATGTATATGGATAAAGAAGATGTTGTGTGTGTATATATACACATCTTCTTTATCCATTCATCAGTCAATGGACATTTGGACTCTTTCCATAATTTGGCTATTGTCAATAGCACTGCTGTAAACCATGGGGTTCCTGTGTCCTTTTGCATCAGTATTTTTGTATCCTTTTGGTAAATACATAGTAGTGCAACTGCTGGATCATAGGTTAGTTCTAATTTTTACTTTTTGAGGAGCTCCACACTGTTTTCCAGAGTGGGTGCGCCAGTTTGGATTCCACCAACAGTGCAAAAGTGTTCCCCTTTCTCCTCATCTTTGCCTACATTTAATTGTTTTCTGTGTTGTTCATTTTAGCCATTCTGACAGATGCGAGGTGAGGTCTCTGTGGTTTTGATTTGCATTTCCCTGATGATGGATGATGCTGAATGCCTTTTCCTGTGTCTGTTAGTCATTTAAATGTCTTCTTTGGAAAAATAGCTGTTCATGTCTCCTGCCATTTCTTAACTGGATTATTTGTTTTTTGAGTGTTGTGTTTGATTAGTTCTTTATAGATTTTGGACACTAACCCTTTATCAAATATGTAATTTGCAAATATCTTCTCCCATTCCATAGGTCGCCTTTTAGTTTTGTTGATTGTTTCCTTCACTGTGCAGAAGCTTTTTATCTTGATGATGTCCCAATAGTTCATGTTTGCTTTTGTTTCCCTTGCCTCTGGCAGCATGTCTAGTAAGAAGTTACTATGGCTGATGTCAAAGAGGTTGCTGCCTGTGTTCTTCTCCAGGATTTTGACAGTTTCCTGTCTCACATTTAGGTCTTTCATCCATTTTGAATTTATTTTTGTGTATGGTGTAAGAAAGTGGTCCAGTTGCATTCTTTTGCATGTTGTTGTCCAGTTTTTCCAGCACCATTTGTTGAAGAGATTGTCTTTTTTCCATTGGATATTCTTTCCTGTTTTGTCAAAGATTAGCTAACTATACAGTTGTGTGTTCATTTCTAGGTTTTCTATTCTGTTCCATTGATCTATGTGTCTGTTTTTGTGCCAATACCATACAGCTTTGTAATATAACTTGACCTTAAGTTCAGAATTGTGATGCCTCTTGCTTTGTATTTCTTTTTCAAGATTGCTTTGGCTATTTGGGGTCTTTTGTGGTTCCATACAAGTTTTAGGATTGTTTGCTCTAGCTCTGTGAAAAATGCTTGTGGTATTTTGGTAGGGATTGCGTTAAATGTGTAGATCGCTTTTGGCAGTATAGACATTTAAACAATATTTGCTTTCCAATCCATGAGCATGGGATGTTTTTCCACTTCTTTGTGTTATCTTCAATTCGTTTCCTAAGTATTCTATAGTTTTCAGAGTACAGATCTTTTACTTCTTTGGTTAAGTTTATTACTAGGTATCTTAAGGTTTTTTGTACAATTGTAAATGGGATCGATTCTTCATTTCTCTTTCTTATGTTTCATTATTGGTGTATAGAAATGCCACAGATTTCTGTATGTTGATTTTGTATCCTGTGACTTCATCAAATGTGTGTATCAGTTCTAGCAATATTTTCATGGAGTCATTCGGGTTTTATACATAGAGTATCATGTCATCTGCAAGTAGTGAAAGTTGACTTCTTCCTTGTTGATTTGGATGCCTTTTATTCTTTTTATTGTCTGATTGCTGAGGCTAGGACTTCCAGTAGTATTTTAAATAACAATGGTGAGATTGGACATCCCTATCTTATTATTGACTGTAGTGGAAAAGCTCTCAATTTTTCCCCATTGAGGATTATATTAGCTATGGATCTTTCATATATGGCCTTTATAATATTGAGATATATTCCCTCTATCCTTACTTGGTTATACTTTCTTTTATTAATGTGGTGTATCACGTTGATTTGTGAATATTGAACCACCCCTGCAGCCCAGGAATAAGTCCCACTTTATCATGGTGAATGATTCTTTTAATATACTGTTATATTTGATTTGCTAGTATTTTGCTGAGAATTTTTGCATCCATGTTCATGAGAGATATTGGCCTGTAATTCTTTTTAGTGGGGTCTTGTCTGGTTTTAGAATCAAGGTAATGCTGGCCTCATAGAATGAGTTTGGAAAATTTCCTTTCCTTTCTATTTTTTGGAACAGTTTCAGAAGAATAGGTATTAACTCTTCTTTAAATGTTTGGTAGAATTTTCCTAGGAATTTATCTGGCCCTGGGCTTTTGTTTGTTGGGAGATTTTTGATTATTGATTTAATTTCTTTGTTGGTTATCAGTCTGTTTAAGTTTTCTATTTCTTCCTGTTCAGTTTTGGTAGTTTATATGTTTCTAGGAATTTATTTTTTCCAGATTGCCCAATTTGTTGGCATATAATTTTTTATAATATTCTCTTTTAATTGTTTGTATTTCTGTGGTGTTAGTTGTGATTTCTCCTCTCTCATTTGTGATTTTATTTATTTGGGTCCTTTCTCTTTTCTTTTTGATAAGTCTAGCTAGGGATTTATCAATTTTATCAATTCTTTCAAATAACTAGCTCCTGGTTTCATTGATCTGTTCTACAATATTTTTGTTGTTGTTGTTGTTGTTGTTGTTGTTATTGTTTTGTTTGTATGTTTGTTTGTTTCTGTATCATTTATTTATGCTCTAACCTTTATTATTTCCCTTTTTCTACTGGCTTTAGGCTTCATTGGTTGTTCTTTTACTAACTCCTTTAGTTGTAAGTTTAGGTTGTGTATTTGATATTTTTCTTGCTTCTTGAGGTAGGCCTGTATTGCTATTTACTTCCCTCTTATGACCACTTTTGCTACATCCCAAAGGTTTTGGTCATGTGTTTTCATTATCATTTATTTATATGTATTTTTTTTCATTTCTTCTTTAATTTACTGGTTGACCCATTCATTAATTAGTAGGATGTTCTTTTTTTTTTTATTTTTTTTTAACGTTTATTTATTTTTCAGACAGAGAGAGACACAGCATGAATGGGGGAGGGGCAGAGAGAGAGGGAAACACAGAATCTGAAGCAGGCTCCAGGCTCTGAGCCATCAGCCCAGAGCCCGACGCGGGGCATGAACCCGCGGACCGAGAGATCGTGACCTGAGCCGAAGTCGGACGCTTAACCGACTGAGCCACCCAGGCGCCCCAGTAGGATGTTCTTTAACCTCCATGTATTTGTGGTCTTTCCAAATTTTTTTGTAGCTGACTTCAAGTTTCATCGCGCTGTGTTTGGAAAATATGCATGGTATGATCTCAATCTTTTTGTACTTATTGAGGCCTGATTTGTGATCCAGTATGTGATCTATTCTGGAGAATATCCTGTGTGCACTTGAAAAGAATGTGTATTCTGCTGCTTTTGGATGAAATGTTCTGAATATATCTGTTAAGTCCATCTGGTCCAGTGTGTCATTCAAAGCCATTGTTTCTTTGTTGATTGTCTTCTTATATGATCTGTCCATTGTTGTAAGTGGGGTATTAAAATTCTCTACTATTATTGTATTAGTATCAATTTATGACAATTTATGTTTGTCACTGTTTTATGTATTTGGGTGCTTCCAAGTTAATGTCATAAATATTTACAATTGTGAGATCTTCTTATTGGATAGACCCCTTTATTATGATAGTGCCCTTCTTCATCTCTTATTACAGTCTTTGGTTTAAAATCTAGTTTGTCTGGGGTCACCTGGGTGGCTCAGTTGTTGAGTGCCCGACTCTTGAGTTTTGCTCAGGTCATGATCCCAGGGTCTTGGGGTTAAGCCCAGTGTCAGGCTCTGCACTGAGTGTGAAGTCTGCTTGGGATTATCTCTCTCTCTCTCTCTCTCTCTCTCTGCCCCCTCCTCCACTCGCACTCCCTCTCTCTCTCTAAAACAGAACAAAACAAAACAAAACAAAACAAAACAAAACAAAAACCTAGTTTGTCTGATATAAATATGTCTACTCTGGCTTTCTTTTGACATCCATCATCATGATAAATTGTTCTCCATCCCCTCACTTTCAATCTTCAAATGTCTTTAGGTCTAAAGTGAATCTCTTGTAGGCAGCATATAGATGGATCTTTATTTTTGTATCCATTCTGATACCTTATGTCTTTTGATTGGAGCATTTAGTCCACTTACATTCAGAGTGATTATTGATAAATATGAATTTAGTTCCACTGTATTACCTGTTAAGTTGTTGTTTCTAGAAATTTTCTCTGTGTCTTTCTAGTCTTCATCATTTTTGGTGTTTCTCTCCCTTCAGAGTCCCCTTTAATATTTCTTGTAGGCTGGTTTAATGGTCATGAACTCCTTTAGTTTCTGCTTGTTTGGGAAACGCTTTATCTCTTCTTTCATTCTGAATGGCAGCTTTATTGGACAGAGTATTCTTGGCTGCATATATCTCTCATTCAACACATTGACTATATAATGCCACTCCCTTCTGGCCTGCCAAGTTTCTGCTGCTAACCTTATGTTTTTCCCTTGGTTTTTGTTTGTTTGTTTATCTTTGAGAGAGAACGAGTGATTAGGGAAGGGGAAGAGAGAGGTGGGGGGACAGAGAATCCAAAGTGGGCTCCATGCTGACAATAGTGATTCTGGTGTGGGGGCTCAAACTCACAAACTGCAAGATAATGACCTGAGCAGAAGTTGGACACTCAACCAACTGAGCCACCCAGGCACCCCTGTTTTTCCTTGTAAGATAGGGATTTCTTTTGCTGCTTTTAGCATTTTATTTTACCTGTATATTTGCAAATTTAATTGTGGGATTTCTTGGTGTTGGCCTGCTTTTATTGATTTTGATGAGAGTTCTCTGTGCCTCCTGGATTTGGGCGTCTGTTTCCGTCCCCAGATTAGGGAAGTTCTCAGCTATAATTTGCTCAAATAAACCTTTTGTCCCCCTTTCCCTCTCTTCTTCTTCTGGGACTTCTATGAGACGAATGTTATTATACTTTATGGAGTTGCTGAGTTCTCTAAGTCTACATTCATGATCCAATATTTTCTTTCCTTCTTTTCAGCTTCATTATTTTCCATAATTTTAATTTCTTAAAAAAATATTTTTAACGTTTATTTATTTTTGAGAGACAGAGAGAGACAGAGCACAAGCAGGGGAGGGACAGAGAGGAAAACACAGAATTGGAAGCAGGTTCCAGGCTCTGAGCTGTCAGCACAGAGCCTGACTCAGGACTTGAACCCACAAACCATGAGACCATGACCTGAGCTGAAGTCAAATACTCAACCGACTGAGCCACCCAGGCGCCCCTATAATTTTAATTTCTATATCACTTATTCATTCTTCTGCTTCTTCCATCTTGTGGTCATTACATCCAGTTAGTTTTGCATCTTGATTATAGCATTTTTAAATTTCAGCCTGACTATTTTTTAGGTCCTTTATCTCCGTGGTAAGGGATTCCCTGGTCTCTTCTATGCTTTTCTCAAGCCCCGCTAGTATCCTTATGACTGCTGCTTTATTTATGATTGCTGAAATTATGGATCAAGCAAATTACTTACATCTATTTTGATTAGATTCCTGGCCATGACCTCTTCTTGTTCTTTCTTTTGGGATGGTTTCCTCTGTGTTGGCATTTTGTCTACATCTCTGTCTTCTGATGTGTGTTAGGAAAGCCTGCTATGTTTCCTGCTCCTGAGAGTAAGGGCTTTATAAAGAAGCAGTCATATACTTTCCAGGGCCTGGCGCTTCAGAAGGTGTCTCTTGTGAATCCTGTGTGCACTCCACTGTTGTGTTTTGTCAGCTCTTTCCCTCAGGTCAGTTCTCAGTGGAGTTTCCCCTTGCTTGCAGTGGGAAGTGTTTTGACCTTGTTCAGAGTGTGGCAAGTTTTAACTAGGTGTGCTCTGGTCTGCTTGTTTAAAAAAGACCTGAAGCTATTTCCACTAGAGCTGAAGCTCTGCAGAATTCTATGGTCAGTAGACATGGTGCATGCAGGAGTTGGGCTGGGGGGGTGGGGGGTGGGGGGGGGTATGCTTGTCTCCTGCAGGAGGTGCCTGCTGTGCTGGTTCTCAGGAAAACTTGACAGAGAAGCAGCACCTATAGAGTGCAGGGGGGCGGGGCTTGGTATAAGTGGTTTAAGCAGGCCCTGTTGGTGCAGTGCTGCTTACTGAAATTAGTTTATGCTGAGGGGTTGGGTAGAGAAATGGTACCTGCCAGCTCCTTTGTCCCTGGAGAGGCAATGCCACCTCTCTCAGATGTGCTCCAAGAAAGGGAAACCATCTTTCCCAGTGCATCCAGGGGATCCTCAGAGGGTTACATTTGCTCCCAGGCTATCTGTCCTTCTCCACAGGAGCACTGAAGCACCCACAGGGCTCCACATCTGCCATGCCACAGACCTCTAAAACTCTAGTCCTTGAGCCCCATTGTTGTAAAAATTCACAAAAATTAGCCCCTTTCGTTTTCCCAGTCAATGGTTTTGGGCAAGTGTTTTCTGTGTGCCATCCCCTGTGCAATCCTCTCTCTCTCACACCTCTCTCCACAGCCAGGGCTCCTTCCCCTCCACAGCACCTGCGATTCACTTCTCTACCAAATCATGTCTCTGCATTTCTTACCTTCCATGATGTGGCCTCTTCTTTCTCTCTAGTTGTGCAGTTTGATCTGTCAGTCCTCAGATCTATTTGAGTATTCAGAATGATTTGATATTTATCTAGCTGAGTTCAAGGGACTAACCAAGCCTAGGGTCCTCCCACTACTCCACCATCTTCTTTTCTCCTTGGCATGGTATCTATATTAACTCACTTAATTCACACAACATCCTTATAAGATAGGCATTATTATTTTCCCCATATATGACAGAATTTGTTTTTGCTTCCCTATACTTTTCCTTCTTTTCCTTTACTAAGAGACCCTAATTTTCAACTGAAGACATTGTTGCTATAAGACTATATTTCCTTGCCTCTTTGGTCTCTAGGGGTTGGGGGGTGACTATGTGACTAGGTTCAAATCAATGAGAAGGAAGTGGAAATGCACATTTGGAGAAGTCTTCTTAAAAGTTGAAGGTAGGTGGGATGGTGCCCTTCTTCTTTTATGCTTCCTGGATCAAGAAAGTCACATCTGGAAGTGAAGACGAGGTCTGTACTGTAGAGATGACCACAGTGAGCTTGAAGGAGCCTGGCATACCAGTCTTGGATTGCTTGTGTCTGAATATATTTTATGTAAGAAAGAAAAAAAAATCCTATCTTGTTCAAGTTATTTCTCCCCCTTATATGGAGCCAAATTTAATCCTAACTCATATGCCATTTTGGAAATGGGAAACCTGGTGCACTGAAGTTGAGTATCTTGCCTGTGTTACAAAATTAATAAGAGGCAGAGACTTTTAACTCACACATTCTTACTCCAGAGCCCACATTACCCCTACAGTACATTGTCTCTTGCTATACAACCATAGGAAATGGGTTTGATGTAAGGAAGTAACTTAACAAAAGTGTGTTCTCTTGACTAGTATTCATTGTTGGTTGCCATGGGAACGGGGCATTCTGTTCACAAGGTGGTCCTCTTCAACCGAGGCAATTCTGAAAAGGGCTGATAGCTAAAGGCTCTCTGTTGGCAGCACTCCCAGCAGTTAGGGGAATAAGTCCTTCATGCCTGAAAGGGGATCTGGGTTGTGCATCATAGCATCCACCTCTCATGCATAACATCATACCCCCTCCTGTGCCTGTGGACAAATTACTAATTGATCATAGCATTCTTCCTCACTTAGCTCAGATACACTTTGTCAATTTTTTTATTTTTAGTACAGTAATTCAGGCATTGTTATTAATTGACTGGAGTTAGCACATAGCCTGTGGCCTTTTCCCCTTGCTATCCAAAACCTGGTTGATTTATGAATATAAAGGCCTGGACCCCTCCGACTCAGGACAACTCTGAAGGGCTGCAAAAGTTTAGAGCTCTATTGGCATTGGCTGAAGCTTTCACTGAGACTGCATAGCATTCCAACTCTCCCTCTGCCAATACCGTTTTCATCCTATTATGTTTTCTATTATGAATCTCCATCTCCATCTCAGAGCCTGTTTCCTGGGGAAAACAACCTGAAACACAATGTCTTTATTCACTTATTAACTGTTCTTAATTGGAAGGAAGATAATACATCTCAAGAAAAAGGAAACTCAGTTGTATTTGTTTGAGTCAACATTTTTTTTCTGTTTCTTGGTATCAGACTGACTACTGGCCATAGGAGAGCGTTTTATGCTGGGCCAATCATAATACCTTATCTCCCTGGCCACAGTGATGGGTATAAGTTGTGTGTAATGATCAGGCTTGGACAACCAGAATCCTTCCTTCATCATTTTTGTACTGAAAGCTAGAAGACAGACTTCCCTTGCTTTTCAGATCATGGAACTAGCAGGATGTGACCCTGGAGATGTTGGGGCCATATTTCTTGTCTGCAAAGAAAAGCACCATCTGAAGAAATAAAGAATAAAGCCAAGCAGGGGGGAGAAACAAAAAGACTGAATTATGGAAGCACTGAGTTCCCTATAGGTACCCCAGTTCCTGTTGCTCTTTCAATATTACCATGGACTATTCCAGTATGCTTCTAAAATATATATAACTCTTTGCTTTAACCAGTTTTGGTTGTTGTTTTTTTCCCATTTGCAATGGAAAGAACTTGCCTAACATATTTGTCTATTTTGTATTTCTATGAGCTGCCACCTTCTCTAATCTAGTCCTACCCAAAGTCATAAATATTGAGGAATAATGAGGTACCTGGCTGGCTCAGTTGGTAGAGCATGTGACTCTTGATCTTGGGGTTGTGAGGTTGAGCCCCACGTTGGGTGTAGAGATTGCTTAAAAGTAAAATCTTTAAAAGATATATTGAGGAATAAGCTATGAAATAATCCACTCCTCTGCTCAATTGCAGCATATAAAATTTTTTGAGTCAACATAAACTGAAGACATATGCCAAATAGTGTTCTGAGCTCAAAAAGGGTCTCGATTGCACAAGATAAATAAATGACATGATTGTTGCCCTTAAAGAAAACTCAATTTAAACACAAAATTCCTGTTATTCAACCTCACCTGCCACTTTATAATAGATGCTTACCCTGCAAATAAATCTTAAAACATTATTTCTCTGTGATTATACTGCCTTTTCAGCTATATGAACATATTTATGTCTACACATTATAACCTAAAAGATATCCCAAAAGATAGAAACTGGTGTTTGAAAAATAATTTTATTTTAGAGCAGTTTTAGAAATACAGAAAAATAGTGAAAATATTAAAGAACTCTCACATACCTCACATCCAATCTCCCCCATTATTAACACCCTATATGAGCATGGTACATCTATAACAATCAATTAATGCATTATTATTAACTAAAGTTCATATTTTATTCAAATTTCCTTCATCTTCCCCTAATGTCCTTTTTCTGTTCTAGGATCCTATCCAGGATACCACATTACATTTAGTAGTTATGTCTCCTCATGCTTCTTTTGCCTATGAAAGTTTCTCAGACTTTCCTTGTTTTTGATGACCTTGACACTTTGTAGGATTACTGGTCCAGTTGAGGCAATTGGAATTTGTGTGATATTTTTTCTAATGATTAGAGTTAAGAGTTTTGGGGAGGAAAACCACAGAGTGGTGCTCCCATCACATCATATCAAGGATACATACTAATAACATGACTTATCAATGTTGTTGCTAACCTTGATCACCTGGCTTAAGGAATTGACTTTTACTTGCATTTGTTTAATGCCTAATCCAGAACCATCTATAGGAAAGTGCTTATACACTGTCATGATGATATGTGGATTTGGTTCCTTTAGTAGGGAGAATAGCTTGAAGAGGTAACCATCAAAATGGAATAAAAAAATTTTTTCCCTGGGGGCAGAGTCGAAATAGGGTTGGTTTTTAAGATCAGCCCTGCCACTTGCCAGACATATCACTTTAAGCACATTACTTCTGCATGTGTAAAGTGGAATAATGGACTAAGAAACAAATAGTTCTTTTAAGCATCTATTTAAAAAATGTATGTGAATGTGTTTTGTACAATATTAAATTTTTATATGTCAGAATCCCATATAAAAATGAAAACATTTTTGCAAGAGTAATATCTTAAGCAGTTAATACTATTTTATAGTTAATTTTCAACTGCTGGCTACACAAAGCAAGGCCATTATGAAGTTGAGGAAAAGGATACATGGGAAGGGTCATTATAGTCAATGATCTTCTATTTTTGCTTTGCTCCCTTTTGCCAAAGTCTGCTTGTCATTTGAGAGTGAAGGGGATTTATGTGATCTCATGAAGCTGGAGCAAAGAATTCAAGTTTGATGTGAACTAAAGATTAATAATTTTGGCATTACTTGTTTTTATGTAACAATGAGAGAGAAATCATCACTCTTAAAGGTGCAATAATTCTTCCAGGCTACTAACTTCTAGGCAAGTTACTTCATTTTTGAAACGGACAGGATGCATAGGATAATTATTCAAAGATGACAAGTCTTTTTGCCCTGATTTGAATGAAAATACCAAAGTTTTTTTTCATTCTTGAGATTTTATTCTTATGGAAGTTCTTGAAACTGAAGTTTGAAAAATAAAGCAACTCCATCTTCTCCTTAAACAGCCAATAACTTAAAAAAATTTTTTTATGCCACGACAAAGGAAATCTGCAGAAAAAACAAAAGAGGTGGGGCTTTTTCTTCCTCATGGTGATTAATGCTGAACGTATAGCAACGGTTAGCCTGGTATAATGCAAAGAGCAATGAAGTTAAGGGCACAGTGATCTGGCTCCAAGTCTAACAAGTCCCAAACAAGATACGGGACTTTGAGAAAGTTTCTGGAACAGTTTTTTGTATTAGATTCCTCATCTGTATAACTGTGTTGTTGAGAAGATAACATGAGACTAGGCATGCAAAAATAATTTGTAAAAGAGCTATTTCTAATTCAGAGTGTGCTGTCAGTAATAACATTAGTTATCATTCATTGAGGTAGCTTCTGGACTTTCTATTTGGAAGCCTGTCTCAAAGCAAAAAGCAGCACTAAGTTTAAGAACTCACACATTCTGAAGTTCTTCCCTTCCGTGCAAGGAGTAACCTTGGAAACCTGGCTGGCACCACCCCGTTCAGTTATAAAGCTTAGTTTTTCTTGATTTGTCTTTGTAATATTGGGAGCACCACTATTTTATGGTATTTGTTGTTTATTCTCCACATCGTCAGCACAGACGAGAAAATCTATCTACTGAAGCAAGTACAGAGCCCTTCTAGTCGCCCTTTCTGCCGCATCTCACCGACTGTTATCCCTACAAAGCGGTCGCAACCGCAGATGTCCTCAAAGACGAAAACTCTCACGAGGGTCAGGGTAGGGTAGGCACTCCCTGGACGTTGGGTCAAGGGAATCAGGGTAAAAAATTGAAGGGATTCGAATTCAGGTACAAGAGCTAACACAAAGCGCCAAAATTAACACAACACTCTTCCCAACAGAGATAACACTCGCGAGATAAGACTGCAAAGGGCGAGAGAAACTCACTTTCTCGCGAGAAGAGGGGGCGTCGGCGGAAACTAGGCAATGGCCCCCTAAGCGACCCGGACCCAGCCAATGGGCGGGGCCAGAGTTAAATCCGCCCCCTTCCGGCACCTTTCCCCGCCCCCCAGCCCTGAGGTGTTGGGTCCCGGGTGCAGGCGGCTGAGTTCTCCTGGTTCTACCCGGATTGGGCAGGGTCGTTTTCAAAGCTTTGGGAACACGCTTTGGCCCGATTTGAGGAGGGGGGGGCGGGGAGGGGCCTGCGGCTTGCGGCCCCGCCCCCTTCTCCGGCTCTCAGGCGGGCAGATTGGCCCGCCTCCTCCTTCGGCCGGCCCTGGGGCCGCGTCCCCCAGGCAACTCAGCTACTGAGGCCTGAGATTCTGGCCGCAGGTGTCCGCGGCGAGGCCCCAGGGCTCAGCCTAGTTCGACCCCATGGTGGGTTTCGGGGCTAACCGGCGGGCCGGCCGCCTGCCCTCCTTCGTGTTGGTGGTGCTGCTGGTGGTGATCGCGGTCCTCGCCTTCAACTACTGGAGTATCTCCTCCCGCCACGTCCTGCTTCAGGAGGAGGTGGCGGAGCTGCAGGGCCAGGTCCAGCGCACCGAGGTGGCCCGTGGGCGCCTGGAGAAGCGCAATTCGGACCTCCTGCTCTTGGTGGACTCGCACAAGAAACAGATCGACCAGAAGGAGGCCGACTACGGCCGCCTCAGCAGCCGGCTGCAGGCCAGGGAGGGCCTGGGGAAAAGATGCGAGGATGACAAGGTAAGGACGAGCCCTCTCCTCTCAGTCCTCCTACTTTCCTTTAACCCGGCGTAGGGGCATTAGCCTACCGCGGCTGCTTTATGCCTTCCGGGATTGCAGCCTTGGAGGCTCCGCTTACCGCCAGTAAACCTTTTTCTATCAGACTTTTCCCGGTTTATCACTGCCACGTTCTCCAGTCGCTACCAGGCGAAACTGGCCACAAGTTCTGGTTCTCAAATGTGGCCTGTGTGTGGATACCGCCTTTTCTCCAAGCTCAGCTGCTGAGCTGGCAGTAGCAGTCATCTGGCCTATGTGGCTGCCTTAGGTTTACAGATACACAAATCTGGAGACTGCCAGGTTTGGTGTAGGTATTGTTGCCTTATCCTTATTCCGTGCACACTGATCAATATTAATTTCTTCGTTTAAAGAATGGGCCTCCTCAGACTCCTGTACCTATGTATATTTTAAGCAGTATGATTTTTATTAACCTCTGTAGGTGGATATATTAAGTAGTTGAAGAATCAGATGCTACAGCCTTTTTTTTTTTTTTTTTTTTTGGTGATCAAACGTTATGATAAATGGGCCCTGGAGCCGTATATGAGCCACACTTGTGACTTGGGCATAGTTAATCCAAAATTATGTACTCAATTTGAATTGTTGATGAAATTAGCCAAAAAGGAAGAATCTATAATAATGTTATAAGCAACAGAATCTCGTGTCAGTGTCCTTGCTATTCTTGAAAGAAATAAAAATGAAAATTTCCATGCTTAAGTAGCTCTTAGGGTTGGTGTTTTATGCAGATGGAATGCCATACAAAGTTTAAATTTAAAAAGTTTAAAGCTGTACTGTAACCAGACCTGCTACTAGTTTTTTTTCTCACCAGCATATTGGAGTTATATTATTATTTTTTATGTTAAATGTTTGTTTTTTGAGAGAGAGAGAGAGAGAGAGTGTGTGTGCCTGTGTCCACGCGCGCGCTCGCCCACGAATGAGCAGGGGAGAGGCAGAAAGAGAGAGAGAGAGAGAGAGAGAGAGAGAGAGAGAGTGAGAGAGTGAGAGAATCCCAAGTAGGCTCCGCACTGGCAGCGCAGAGCTGGTCGCGGGGCTCGAGCTCAGGAACCATGAGATCATGACCTGAGCTGACATCAAGAGTCCAACGCTCAACTCACTGAGCCACCCAGGCGCCCCTGAAGTTACATTATAAATTTATGACTTATGCCACTTCTGTTGGTATAGCAGAGTTGTGGAAATTTATGGGTGGACTAAGTAGATGCCTTTTTTTTTTTTTCTAGACCCTTCTTTGGTAATCTTCACATTGTTTTCTGTGTGTTCCTAAGCTTTTATTTTGTATATAAAAATCATTTATAGTAAGTCATTATAAATTAAAATCCCATGAGCTCCCAACTTCCCTATTGTCACCTGCCTACACCTTCTTATTACATGCAGATTGGGGCCCTTAGTTAATTGCCGCTCTGTAACCCTCTGCTTTCCCCCACAACAGACATCCTCTGACAGGAGCAACAGATCAGCAAATTTATACCCTTGCTATATACACTGAACTCTAAAGACTGAAAAATTCTCTTGAGTGGAGTAGGAAGAAATCTATGAAATTTTTGAGTATTAAAAGAAGGTCTTCAGATTTGGCTAGGCATTGCTATTCAAATTCTCTCCAAGCTGAGAGGAAAGATGACTTTTCTAGTCATTTATACTCTGGATTCCATTTCTTCCATCTACTGATCTGTTTTTATGTTTCTTTCAGTATGGTTTCACTTTTACCTTCAACCAGGTGCATGTGACCCCCATTCTAAATTTTTTTTTTTTTATTGCTCTATATGCTCCCTTCTCCCAACCAACCAATTTCTTTTTTTACTTTCACTGCTAAACTACAGTTATTGGTGGTCTCTAAATGCTTCATCTACTTCTTTTATCATTTCCATCCTAACCTTTTATATTCTGCCTGTCATCCTTCTTTTCTCCCCTTTCTCCTAAAGGTCACAAGTGACAGTTTTCCTAGTCCAATCAAAACACTTTTTATTCTCAATTTATTTAATATCTCAGTAGTTTAGTTTTGTTGATTGTCTCTTTAGAAACCATCTCCTTTCTTGCTTCTATAATATTGAATTATCCATATTTGCTTCCTACCTTCTTCACTGTATTCTTTATTGGATTTGTTTGTTTGTTTGTTTGTTTGCCTCCAGCCCCCTAATAATGGATTGTATTCTTGGGCCTTTGCCTTTGCCCCCCTTAGAGTAGTATTTCTCAAAATGGTGTTAAACAGAATACTTTCCTAGGAATTGTTTATAAGTGGTCAGGATTAAAAAAGGTAAGAGCTTTTTTCAAGATAAATGTTAAATACTGTAAGTAGAGGGGGCGCCTGAAGGGCTCAGTTGGTTAAGTGTCCTCCTGTTGATTTCAGTTCAGGTCATGATCTCATGGTTGGAGTCAGAGCTGACAGTGAGGAGTCTGCTTGGGATTCTCTCTCTCCCTCTTTCTCTCCTCCTCCTCTGCACTTGCTCGCTCTCTCTCAAAATAAATAAATAAACCTAAAGCACTGTAAATACTATAAGTAGAATATACTCTTCTTAGAGTTCATAATGCCTGCTGGTGTATAAAGGCTCTGAGAAATCTGTTGGTTAATAAGGCTGTTTAACTTTGTTTCACCTAGTCTCTCAGTTTATTTGATCACAGATTACTATTTTCATGGCCTACTTGTTATCATGGTACAGAAGAATCCAGCAAAGCATTGAGAAATGTTGCCCTAGGTATCTTAACTACTTCTGTTTAGTTAATTTTTTTTTTAACGTTTTATTTATTTTTGAGACAGAGAGAGACAGATCATGAACGGGGGAGGGGCAGAGAGAGAGGGAGACACAGAATGTGAAACAGGCTCCAGGCTCTGAGCCGTCAGCACAGAGCCCGACGCCGGGCTCGAACTCACAGACAGCGAGATTGTGACCTGAGCTGAAGTCGGATGTTCAACCGACTGAGCCACCCAGGTGCCCCTCTGTTTAGTTAATTTTATGCAACTGGCTCGCAAATCTAAATCTCTTACTTGTATGTCAGTTTCATATTTTGAGCTAGCGATAGCATCTTTGTTGGAGTGCTATGCATGTTTATTCTTTGAGCTGCTAACAGAAAGGGTCATGTTGGTCTAGATGAGCTGTAGATGAAATTTATCTGTTAGAGGTCTTTTGTTTATTGCCTCTACTCCCTTGATATCTGGGGAAGTATATGGTATCTTAAAAAACATTTCAAGCTTTGAAGACTGCAGATACAGCTTAGAATTCTAATTCAGTTTCTAACTGTGATGTTGGGCAAGTTATTTAACTACTTTGGATTCATTTCCTCATCTGTAAGATGGAGAGCTGAGTACTTACCTAGGTATTATACAGATCTGAGATCACATATATGTAGAAGTATCAAACTTGACATGTTACAGGTCAGATGGTAGAAAAAACAAAGCCTGAAACTTTCTTATTTTCTATAACAGATCTAAAATTCCCTCTGGATGGTGATAGTGTTGGAGGAAGAAGTAAATTGGACAATGAAAAGTGTCTCTTCTATTTTAAAACAGATTTGTTCATTTAATGTATTCTCTTGAGTAAAGGCTCTGCCTTTCAGGGTTTTTACCTATAGACACTGGTGGTGGCCTGCTCAGTATCCATTCACACCCCCCTTCATTTTTGCAGACCAGCCCTATTTTGTTTGGTATATATACTTGCCTTTGTGATTCAGGAGTAAGTCCTGATTGGTCTAAAGTGATTATGGTAATTTCATTATTCTTCCTACTGATTAATTTAGGAAGGAGCTTATGATGTGTGGCTGGTGAGTTGTGAGGGGAAGTTTCCTAATTCCTTAAAAGAATCGCACTTGCATCTCTATGGTATTCTTACCCCAAATCTAAAATCCTTAGTCTAATCACAAGAAAGCATGAGACAGACTCATACTGAGAGACAGTCTACAAAATATCTGACAAGAATCCTTCAAGAGTCTCACTTGAAGAGGTGGTCTTTTCTGCTGCCAGATGTTGTGCCTTCTGCATGTGATACCTGAAATGGAGACAACCAGAGTGCCAGGAGAGTTAGCTAGAGAATGAATGAGGCACTGAACATTATGGAGTAGAATGTTGCAATAGAATATTGGTACTTGTTATGTGAGATACAAAATGTTTCCTTATTGTTTAAGTCAGTCAAGTTGAGATTTCCTTAATTGCATCCTAAGGTGTCCTGTTAACATTCTCATTGTCAGGGTAGTGTCTGAGGGGTGGGTTAAGTTTCATATGTTCCCAAGGCAATGTGGGTAGTGACCTCAGATCTGCATATTTTGGGGGTCTTCAGTGGTCTTTATCTTATCAATAGTGTCTTTATCAAAGTATCAACAGTGGTGTTTGGATGACTGACACTAGGTACTTTTACTCTTTTTGAAGATCATGATCCTATGGAGGCATCACCTCCTGTATACTCCCCTCTTCCCAATAGATATTCCACACCAAAATTCTTTTGCCCTGCTGAGATGCCTTAGGTATGATGTGTGGATAGGGAGTGTTGGCAAGGTAGTCCCTTGCTCAGGCTTTCTTCTTCTTCTTTTCTTCTTCTTCTTCTTCTTCTTCTTCTTCTTCTTCTTCTTCTTCTTCTTCTTCTTCCTCTTCTTCTTCTTCTTCTTCTTCTTCTTCTTCTTCTTCTTCTTCCTCTTCTTCCTCTTCTTCTTCTTCTTCTTCTTCTTCTTCTTTTTAATTTTTTTAAACATTTATTTATTTTTGAGAGAGAGAGACAGAACGTGAGCAGGGGAGGAGCAGAGAGAGAGAGAGGGACACAGATCTGAAGCAGGCTCCAGGCTCTGAGCTGTCAGCACAGAGCCTGATGTGGGGCTCGAACTCACGAACCGTGAGATCATGACCTGAGCCAAAGTCGGACGCTCAACCAACTGAGCCACCCAGGCGCCCCTCTTCTTCTTTTTTTAATAAACATTTATTTTAGAACAATTTTAGATACATGGAATTATTGCAAGAGGGTTCCCATATACCCCACACCTAGTATTTCCTGTTATTAGCATCTTACATTGCTATGGTACATTTGTCATAATTATTGAACCCCTTTTGATACATTGCTATTAACTACAGTCTATACTTTATTCCAGTTTCCTCATTTTTTCCCTTATGTCCTTTTTCTGTTCCAGGATCCCATCCAGAGTACCACATTACATTGTCATTATGTGTCTGTAGGTTCCTTTTGGTTCTGACAGTTTATTCTTGATGACTTTGACAGTTTTGACAGGATTTCTGGTCAGATATTTCTCAACTGGGACTTGTCTGATGCTTTTCTCAGGATTAGATTGGGATTGTGGTTTTTATGGTTTTGGGGAAGAAGACCACAGAGGTAAAGTGTAATTCTTAATTACATCATATTAATGGTATATCTCTCAAAATGACTTATCACTGTTGATGTTAACCTTGATCACCTGGCTTGATCTGTTTGTCAGGTTTCTCTGCCTGTTTGTCAGGTTTCTCTACTGTAAAGTACCATAAAATTAGTCTTTTTTTTCTCCTTTTCCATAATGTACTCTTTGGAAGGAAGTTACTATGTGCAGCCCGCACTTAGTGGGAAATTATACTCTACCTCCTTAAGGTCAGAGTATCTACATAAATCATTTGGAATTCTTCTGTGTGGACCTTTGTCTCTTTTCCTTCATTTATTAATTTATTCAATCATTTATTTATATTAGTATGGACTCATGGATATTTATTTTATACTTTAAGTTATAATCCAATGCCATTGTATTTATTCTTTTGCTCAAATTGTTATAATTTTTACCACTGGGAGTTCTTTGAGTTGCCTTCTGTATCCCTTTTGACATAATACCCATCACTGTGACATGCTCCCTACTTGCTTTCTGGCACTACAAGATGCTTCCAGGCCATCTTATATATTTCCTGCCCCAGTCCTAGAATCAGCAATTTCTCCAAGGAATCTTTGTTCCTTTTATTGGAAAATAGTATTAGAGACTAAGATCTAGGTGCTAGGTGTGCTCACTGCTACTGTCAGGCTAGCTTTGCAAATCTAGGAATCCCTGCTCCAAAGGAATTAGAAAGGTGATGTTGGACTTCTTCCAATTTATTATACTATCCTGCCATTTTCAACCTGTTAGAATACAGAAATAACTTAAGGGAGCTTAAGTTGTCCAGTGAAGTAAGAAGCAAGCCCTACTTCTCTGGGATTCCCCCATATTTTATCTTATTTTTTGCCTTCTCCTAAAGGAGTCTCCCCTAGAGGGTTGTATTAGTTTGCTAGGACTCCCATATACAATGGTACAGACTGGATTGGTAAAAACAACAGAAATTTATGTTCTCACAGTTCTGGAGTCGGAAAGTCCAAGGCTGAAGTACAACAGATTGGTTTCGTCTAGGCCCTCTCTCCTTGGCTTACAGATGGCTGCCTCTTGCTGTTTTGTTATTACATGTTTGTTCCCCTTTGCACACGAATCCCTGGCATCTCTTCCTTCCAGTCACAGTGGGTTTAGGGCCCCACCCTAATGACCTCATGTTAACTTAATCACCTCTTTAAAGACCTTATTTCCAAATAGGTTACATTCTGAGGTTCTGGGATTTGAGGCTTCAATATATGGATTTGGGGGGAATCTGTGACACGCACAATGCCTTTTTTTCCTCTTTGTGTCAGAAAGGGCCTTCCTTCTCCTTCCTGTGTGTAAGAGCATTTTTCTGATCTGAACTTGAATTCTTCCAATGTATAATTTACATTAAAGCTGTATGGTCCACATGAGCCAAGTCAAGTTCTTGATAATTAAAAGGAGTCATTATAATGTAGAAACAGACCTTCCCCAAATTGTTGCATTATTACAAATGCAAAATAAAAAGTCAGTTTTGAGGTTTGAAGCGGAATAATAAATAGTCTCTTTTCCCTTTAACAACCACAATCTTCCCTGAGTCAGTATATACCTTTGTTTAAATAGGGAAAAGGTAATGTGCCAGAAAGGAGGATGAGAAACATATTACTTTTTTTTCCTCCAAAAAATATCCTTAGCATGTGTGTGTGTGTGTGTGTGTGTGTGTATACAACGCTCAGACACATACGAAATGTGTATATGTAAAACCTTGGCACAGTGGATGTCTATTGCTGTGGACTCAACTCTTGGCACTGCCATTTAGTATGTGTATAACCTTGGGCAAATGACTTAATTTCTCTGTGTCTCACTTTGCTCATCTGTAAAATGAGGACAATAATAGTTACCTCTCATTCTTAAAAGTTTAAATGAATAAATCATTAACATGCTCAGAATAATGCCTACTATATAGTAGAAAGAAAGAGAGATAGAAAGAAAAAGAAAGAAATGTTTTAGTAAGTGTTGTATTAGCCACTATTATTCCATATCTACTTCCTTATTCCACAGCTACATCCTGCCTTCTCTCCAGGATGAAGAGAGTTCCTGCCCAACATCCTGTCCCACCTCCAGCCTACCTGCCTCACCCTTTGGTCCTGGTTGTTTGACTTTTTCTCCTACCCCATTTCCTGGTCCATTTTTAGTTAGGCTTAGTTCACTCCTCCCATATTTTCCTTAACAGGCTCCCTGGAGGTCTGCCTGTTCCTCTGTGATTTAAGGATCAGCCTTCTACAGTTCTTCTAACATGCTGCACCTGGTAATTCCTGCCTTTGCCTCTGTTTCACCAGTCATAATCTGCCAAATTCTAGCTGTAATTTAATTGCTACTTCAAATTATTCATAAACCATACAAATTCATACTTCCTCTCCAAACTATATCCCTTTTATACTTTCTTGATCATGCAACCATTATTTAGAATGAAGTTAGGAAAAAAAAAAAAAAAAGACGGAGGTTAGAAATTTTGGTGTCGTCTTTGATTCCTAGCATCTCATATTCAGTGATTCAACATACAGAGGAGTTCCTTGATCAAATTGAGCTAAAAAACATCACTCTGGTAGCAGAATAGAGAATTGATTGACAAGGAAGCAGCAGTAGCTTCCTAACTAGTCTCCTTGCCTAGGTCTCTATTTCTTTCATTCAGTTCTCTCCCTTAAGCAAATCTGATCTTCCTCAAATCTTACTTTCAGAGGGCTTATATCATTGAATTAATTATGATGTCTAACCTTTAATGTCTTCCATGAAGTGGCTTTAACTACCTTGTCTCCCACTATCTCCTGACTCAAAATGTGATACAGACATGTTGTTTTGCTTACTTTTGTCTTCCCACCTGCCTTTCTGTGTCATGTTAATTCCTGTTTTTTGTACTTTTGTTCCTTTTCTTAGTCTCTTACCTCTTTTCTGTGTATGTATTCTATCATCTTTTGCCCAGCTTTTGATCTATGTCCGAGACTTCTGACCCAGGATATGCTTTTCCTTCCTTATACACTCTTTACGCTTACTGACTGAGCCACACTATTTATTTTGTTTTTCATTTTCACTAGTAGTTTCTTGTATGTTAATGTTGTCTTCTCAACAAAATTTTAAGTTCCTTGAGGAAGGAGCAGATTAAAATTTTTTTCCTGTGGGCTCTTTATTTTTTTCAATGCTTATTTATTTTTGAGAGAGACAGAGTGCAAGTGGGGGAGGGGCAGATAGAGAGGGAGACACAGAATCCAAAGCAGGCTCCAGGCTGCAAGCTGTCAGCAAGAGCCTGGGTGCGGGGCTCGAACCCATGAACTATGAGATCATGACCTGAGTTGAAGTTAGACGCTTAACCGACTGAGCCACCCAGGTGCCCCTCCTGTGGGTTCTTAATAGTCCATAGTGCTGATACATAGTGTTATGGGTTACTGGATTAGTGTGGACCCTAATCCAATGTCTTGTATCCTTATAAGAGGGCATTTGGACATGGTTACACAAAGACATACAGGAAAGAAGGCCATGAATTGATGGAGGCCTTGACTGGAGTGATAAATCTATAATCCTTGAATGACAAGGATTGCTAGCAATCACTAGAAGCTAAGAAAAAGGAAAGAAAGGATCTTTCCCTAGAATCTTCAAAGAGAAAGTGTGGCCCTCTTAATTTTAGACTTCTAGCCTCCAGAATTATGAGGAAATAAATTTCATTTGTTTTAAGTTTTAAGTGCCACTGAGTTTGTGGTGCTTTGTTATGACAGCGCTAGGAAAAAACTAATATAAGCGTTAATAAAAACTCCAGCAGACTTTTTGTTATTGAAACTGACAAGCTGATTCTAAAATGTATCTGAAGGGGCGCCTGGCTGGCTCAGTCGGTTGGGCATCCGACTTCGGCTCAGGTCATGATCTCGTGGTCTGTGGGTTCGAGCCCCGTGTCAGGCTCTGTGCTGACAGCTCAGAGCCTGGAGCCTGTTTCAGATTCTGTGTCTCCTTCTTTCTCTGACCCTCCCCTGTTCATGCTCTCTCTCTGTCTCAAAAATAAATAAATGTTAAAAAAGATTTTTTTTAAATAAAATGTATCTGAAAATGCAAACAACATAGAATAGCCAAAGCAGTTTACAAAAAAAAAAAAAAAGAACAAAGTTGGAATGGGGAAACAAAAGAACAATAACTGCCACCTTACAACATATACAAAATTAACTTGAATCACAGACCTAAATGTAAAAGGTGAAACTATGAATCTTTTAGAAGTTAACACAAGAGAAAATATTTGTGACTTAGGATAGGAATGGATTTTTGAGGGCACAAAAAGCATGAATGTAAGGAAAAATATTGGTAAATCAGACCATCAAAATTAAAAACTCAAAAAGCACTATTTTTTAAAAGAAAAAAAGCAAGACACAGATTGGAAGACATATTCACAGTATATTTAACAGACAGAAAAATTATTTAAGAATGTATAAAAACTTCCTAAATCTCCATAAAAAGAAGATAACCCATGGGGAAAATGGGTGAAGAAGAGTGGGAGGTACACTTCTGGTTATGGAATGAATAAGTCAAAGGGATTAAAAAGTACAGTGTAGGGAATATAGTCAATGGTAGTGTTATATAGCATTGTTTGGTGACAGATGGTAGCTATACCTGTCATGAACACAGCATAATTGTCCTGATGGTTTTGTTATATACTCGAAACTAATGTAACATTATGTGTCAATTACACTTCAATAATAAATTAATAAATAAATAAGACAACCCAATTTTTAAAAATGAGCAAATGATTTGAATGGATTTTTCATCAAAGAAGACTGGTGATGGCAAATAAGCATATGAAAAGGTGCTCAATGTCATTAGTCACCAAGAAAATTCAAATTAAAGCCACAGTGGGGCACTACTCTATACCCATTAAAATGGCCTACACTTTTTTAAAAGTTTATTTATTTATTTTGTGAGAGAGAGTGCGCATGTGAGGGGCATAGAGAGAGGGAGAGAGAGAATCCCAAACAAGCTCCTCACTATCAGTGCAGAGCCTGATGTGGGGCTCAAACTCATGAACTGTGAGATCATGACCTTAGCCGAAATCAAGAATCAGATGCTTAACCGACTAAGCCACCCAGGCACCCCTAAAATGACCTACATTAAAAAGACTTACAGTCTTTTCTCAAGGATGGTGCCAAAGGTGATGAAGGAAGCCCTGCCTCTTCCAAAGCTGAACCCAAAGCAAAGGCTTTGAAGGCCAAGATAGCAGTGCTGAAAGGCGTCCATAGTCACACGCAAAAAAGATCTGCACATCATCTACATTCAGTGGCCCAAGACCTTGCATCTCCAAAGACAGCTGAAATATCCTTGAAAGAGAGCCCCCAGGAGAAACAAGCTGACCACTATGCCATCATCAAGTTCCCCCTGACTACCAAGTCAGCCATGAAGAAAATAGAAAGCAACAACATACTTGTGTTCATTGTGGATGTCAAGGCCAACAAGCACCAGATCAGACAGGCTGTGGAGAAGCTCTGTGACATTGATGTGGCCAAGGTCAACACTCTGATAATCAGGCCCGATGGAGAAAAGAAGGCATATGTTCAACTGGCTCCTGACTATAACGGTTTGGATGTTGCAACAAAATTGGGATCATCTAAATTGAGTCCAGCTGGCTAAATCTAAATATAACCTTTTTCACCATAAAAAAAAAAAAAGTAAAAAAGACTTACAGTACTAAGTATTAGTGTGGATGTAGAACAACTACAATTCTCATCTGCTGGTGGGAGTATAAAAGTGTACAACCACTTTGGAAAACTGCTTAGCAGTTTCTTATAAAGTTAATTATATACTTACCATATGACCTAGCCCATTCCACTCCTAGGTATTTACCCAAGAGAAATAAAAACATATGACCACACAACAAAAAAATTATACACAAACATCCACAATAGCTATATTAACAAAAACCTTAAACTAGAAAAACCCAAATGTCAATCAGCAGGTGAATGGATGAACAAAATGTGATAAATCTGGAGAGTAAAATATTACTCAGCAATAAAAAGGAATGAATTACTGATACACTCAACAATATAGATGAATCCCCAAACCATTATGCTGAAAGAAGCCCAACATAGAACAGTACATACTTATGATTCCATTTATATAAGTATTGTAGAAAAAGGAAACTAATCTATGGTGATAGAAAACAGAACAGTTGTCACCTGAGGTCAGAGGTGGAGGAATGGATGACAAAGGAATGAAAGGAAACTTTGAGGGGGTGGTAAAAATGTTTTCTATCTTGATTGTAGTAGTGGTTACACAGTTGTATAAAGCTGTCAACTGTCATCAAATTATATGCTTTATATAGATGCAATCTGTGGTATGTAAATTATAGGGCAGTGAATTTGTTTAAAGATAATTAAAACATGTCGTGGAGATGACTGAGTGGCTCAGTTGTGAGCATCCAATTCTTCATTTCTGCTCAGGCTGTGATCCCAGGATCATGGGATTGAGTCTCACGTTGGGCTCTTTGCTGAGCTTGGAGCCTGCTTAAGATTCTCTCTTTTTCCCTCTGCTCCTCTCTGCTACCTGCATGCATTCTCTCTCTCTCTCTCTCTCTCTCTCTCTCTCTCTCTCTCTCTCTCCCCCTCTCCCTCTCTCCCTCTCTCCCTCTCTCCCTCTCTCTCCCTCTCTCTCAAAAAAAAAAATAATAAATAAATACATACATACATAAATATGTAAATGAATGAATGAATAAGACATGTCATAAAAGGAGGGCAAGAAGCCAGTCAATGCCTTCCTATTGCTCTTAACATAGCTTACAAATCTTTTTACAGTCTGACTCTAGCCTTACACTCCAGCATTCAAATATTATTAATTCTCCCTTTAGTTCCCTCCAGTGCACATACTGAACTTTTACATCCTGAAACCTCCAGGGCTTTTCCTATTCTGCTTTGAAACATTCAGTGTCCTCTGTTCAAAACTGTCTTCTCATCTTTTCTAAGCTTCTTATTCCTCCAAACCTCTGTCTCTTTCTTTACCTCATTTCAGCCTCATCTTTTTTTAGGACTCAGCTAAAACTGTCTTTCTCAAGAATGTCTTCCCCCAAACCCTTAGTTTGGGTTAGGTCTTCCCCTCATAGTCCCTGCTCAACTGTAAGCTCTCTAATCATGTATACTATGTCTGTCTCTCATTCACTGCTGTATCCACAGTACGTAGCATAGGTACTGCCCCCCAAAAGAAACTCAAACATTTGATGAATAAATGAAATTAGGGTTAAAGATGGAAGTACAGGGTATATAAACATTGAATAGGAGAGGGTTAGGATGAGAGAAAATGGGTGTTATTGAAGCTAAGGAATAAAAGTTTCAAGAAGGAAGGACAGATCAGTACAAAATTGCTAAAGAGAGTCTAGTTTAAAAGTGAAAAATGTTAGTTGATGAGGCTTTAGTTAATCATCAAATGGGAAAAAATTTTGCCTCAAGGTGAATTTAAATTAGATATATAGGATTGAAATTATAAGGTACAAGTATATCATTTTATATTAAATACAAAAATGCTTCCTATAGATAAGTTTTGAAGTCATCCTTGGGGGGAAGCACCTAGTTTGCCAGAGAGAAAGAATCAGGCATGGAAGGCAACTGAGGCAACATTGTTCAAAGGAGGAGCTACCTGACCAGGAAAAAAATAGGGCAAGAAAGTTAGATAAAGTTAGTTAGGAGTCAGAAAGAGAACCTTGAAGCACTGTGGGAAACTGAAATATACTGCATAACTAGACTGTGCCGAGAGGGAATGCTGGATTTTCAGTCAAAGGAAATGTTAATTTTCTTCCAAGGAATAGGCTAAAATGGGGAAACCTTAGGTCTTCAGCCACAAAAAATAGTTCTTGCTTAATGAAGTCACAGTTCACAAAGTTCTTATCACTCAGAGGACAGATACTACATGCTACACTATAAGAATTGTTTCTTTTCCTCTATGAATTGGGTAGAAGTAAGCTCTTGAATGTCCTTTTACCTTTTCTCTGCATAACTAAATCCTAGCCATCAATTTTCAAGAATCAATATAATTAACATGGGAGCAAATTGAAAGGAGAAATATGAAAATAAGAAAGGGAGACAAAAAAGAAAAGTAGGGACAGTTTTCTAAGATCTTAGTATATAGTAAGTGCTCAATACATTTTTGTCAATTTAATTAATATATTTGGGTTTTTGAAGAAAGCAATACAAGACCAAATTTCTTCAAGACTAACTGTACCATTGTACCCAGAAAAGAAAGGAACTAACATTATAAAATGGCAAACTCTGTACTGGTGGACAGACTTTTACATATTTTATTTCATTGATCCTCCTCATTTGATGAATGAAGAAACAGGCTTAAGAGAGATAAAAGAAGGGCAGAATTCTAAATTCAGGTCTGTTTGATTCTAACAACCCTTGTTCTTTCCAGTGAACTATATTGCCACACAGTATTTTATACATGTGTTTAAAAATATATAAAATTACATATATAAAATAAAATTATATAATATTATATAAGAGAAGTTATCTCTCCAACAAATTAAAGAAATTTTGAGTATTTACTATGTGTATTAGTTGCCCAGAGCTGCTGTAACAAAGTAGCACAAACTGGATGGCTTAAACCAACAGAGACTTGTTATCTTATGGTTTTGGAGAATGGAATTCCAAAATTAAGGTGTTGGCAGGGTTGTGCTCCCCCTGAAGCCTCTAGGGGTAAGATTCTTCTAGCTTCTGATAACATCAAGGGTTCCTTGGGTTGTGGCAGCGTAACTCTGGTCTGTCTCCATCTTCTATGGCTGTCTTTCCAATATGTCTGTGTGTCTTTGTTGTTTTATATGGTGTTTTCTTCCCTAATCTGTTTTCTCTTCTCATAAAGATACTGGTCATAATGGATTAAAGCCTATCCTAATCCAGTATAACTTCATTTTAACTTGATTACATCTGCAATGACTGTTTCTAAGTAAGGGTCATTCAAAGGTACTGGAGGGTTAGGACTTCAACCCTTTTGGGGACAGAGTTCAACCCACGGTAAATCTATAAATCAATTTGGAGTGAATTGAATCTTAATTCAATATTGAATATTTCAATCCATGTATATGGTGTTTCTCTATTTTTTAGCCTTCTTTAAATTCTTGCAACATTTTATATAAAATTCCCAGTATTTAGGACTCCTACATATTTTACTATACTTATTTCTAAGTATTTCATGTACTTGATGCTATCAAAAATGGAATTATATCTTTTATTCAGTTTTCTACTTGTTCTTTGCAAGTGTATAGAAATGCTCTTAATTTTTGTATATTGATCATTTTGCTGCACTAGAACTCATTAATTGTAGTATTAGTGGAATCTAAGGAATTCTAAGGAATCTACCAAAAAAAAAAAAAGCTGCAATACTCATTAGTAGTAGCTTTTTTTGTAGATTCTGTAGAATTCTCTATATGCATGATCATGTCATCTACAAATAAAGACAGTTTCCCCCCCTTGCCAATTGGATGGTTTTTATTTTATTTTTCCTTGTCTTACTGCACCAACTAGGACCTCTAGTACATTAAATAAAATTGGTGAGACTGGATAATCTTGGAGAAAATGCATTTGACAAAGTTTAATACCCATTTGTTGTAAAAACTCTAAGCAAAATTGGAATAGAAGGAAACTTCCTCAAATTCATAAGGGGTATCTATCAAAGCCCCACAGCTAACATATACTTAATGGCAAAAGACTAAATGCTTTCTCCTAAGACCAGAAGCATCAAGAGTTTTGAGTACTTGATCAGATTGAGCTTAAAAGATTACTCTGGCTACAGAATAGAGAATTTATTGGAGGGAAGATAATTATGTAATGGAAATAATTATAAGGTTTTTATTTAAAATTTTGTTTAGGGGCACCTGGGTGGCTCAGTTGGTGAAGCATCTGACTCTTGATCTCAGCTCAGGTCATGAACTCACGGTTGGGATTCTATCTCTCCTTCTTTCTGCCCCTCACCTGCATATGTGCTCTCTCTCTCAAAATAAATAAACTTAAAAATAATTTTTTTTTAAGTACTGCAGGTAAGACATAATGGAGTCTTTAACTAAACAAAGTGCAATTCTTAACCTGGTCAATACAAGCCTCAGGGAGCATTTTTGTTAGTGCTAATGATGGGGGAGCATTAATGGCATTTAGACATGGAGCTAGGAATGGTAGATGTTCTGTAATGGGAGGGAGAGTCCCAACAATGAGGAACTGTCCTGCTTCAAATGTCAGTAGCACCTTGATGGAGAAACACTGGGTTATTAAAGCATAGAAATAGAGTTAAGATTTTGTCATATATTTGATGTGCGATGGGCATTCAAAGATGGATCCCTTGATAATTGGTTTGTGCAACCCACCAGATGGTGGTGCTATGACTTGAGGTAGGAACCTTAGATTAGAAGTTAGTTTGAGGGGTGCCTGGGTGGCTCAGTCAGTTAAACGTCTGGCTCTTGGTTTTTGCTCAGGTCATGGTCTCACAGTTCATGGGTTTGAGCCCTGTGTCAGGCTCTGCACTGGCAGTGTGGAGCCTACTTGGGATTCTCTCTCTCTCTACCTCTCTTTCTGCCCCTTCCCAAATTGCACTGTCTCTGTCTCTCAAAAAAAATAAACTTAAAAAAAAAAAAAAGAAGTTAGTTTGAGAGGGACGCCTGGGTGGCTCAGTCAGTTAAATGTCCAACTTTTGTTTTCGGCTCAGGTCATGATCTCACGGTTCCTGGGATTGACCCCTGTGTTGGACTCTGCCCTGACAGCTTGGAGCCTACTGGAGATTTTCTCTCCCTCTCTCTCTCCCCCCCTCTCTCTCTAAAAATAAATAAAACATTAAAAAAAAAAAGCTAGTTCCAGAAAAGTACAAAGTTTGGTAAGTTGAGTTTGAGGAATCTGTGAAATATCAAGTAAGTAATTGGAAATATATTTCTGGGTCTCAATAGAAAGGATAGGCTAGGGACAGATTTAAATCTGTTATGGTTGTTGATGTCATAGGAATGGTAGGTTGTAGAATAAAACGGTGCATATGTAAGACAGAGCTTTGCGTCAGATAAGGGAATAGTAGAGGAGGAGCAGGTTTGAATGATTGAGAAAGAGTAGCCAGACAGAAAGGAAGAAAAAGCCCCAGATACTGTGGTGTCATATGTAGGCCAAGGGAAAGAGTTTTGAGAGAAAGTTGTCAGTATTAATTGCCATAATTATTTATTTATAATTGTCTCTCCATATCTAGATTGTGAGCCAGGCATGGCTATATGTTTTATTCATCTTTGTATTCACACGGTTCTTGGCATAACATTACTTAATAAATGTTCAAGATTCTTTTTTTTTTTTTTTAGAAAAGAGAGACAGAGTGTGAGCAGGGGAGGGGTAGAGAGACAGGGAGCTGAACTGTCAGCACAGAGCCTGGTGCGGGGCTTGAAACCACCAATGGTGAGATCATGACCTGAGCTGAAGTCAGACACTTAACCAACTGAGCCACCTGGGTACCCCTATACATGTTTAAGATTCTTGAGGGCAGGGTCCATCTCTCTTTATCTGCTATGTTTAGAGTACCTGGTTTACACCCAGTTAATAAATAATTACTGAATGGATGACCATATCTGCACATTTATACTGCATCTTTTATTTTGCACCTCTTTTTTTGTGTGTGTGTTTTCCAACTTTATATTGTGAATTTCTTCACTATAAAAATCTGTAAAGCATGTAAACATGTATATATTTGGTACTTGCCCTATGTGTGCAATATTTAAATAAGTAAATATTTGATGATTGATTCAGCAGTTTGTACTGCCTCTTAGCTAAAGTGTGCATAAATATGTGCTGGGGCTACCATAGATGTTATCCACATATCTGATTACACTACTTTCTGGAAGGCGTGATCAAAATATTCTGATGTAAAACTACTCATTATGAACCCTATCTTTCTAACATCCATGGAATGTATCTTTGTAATGTATGCTAGTACTTTAGATTAATATTTTGTTCATGTAGAAACCCAAAAATATTTTTCTGGTTCAATTTAATATTCAAACGAATAGAAGAAAACCTTGGGATTAATTTAGTGGGAGTATAGTGAAAAAAATTATTATATATTGCATATCTTCAGGGACTTGTTTCATAAACTGGAAGCTAACTTGAAATAAATTCACACAGGGTAAAATGAAATAAGTCATTTTACTGACATAGTGCTTTCTGATTTTTCAAAATTATGTTACATGCAGAAGTCATTTATTTGGGAAAGTATCTTCTATGTGCTAGGTTCTAGGCATAGAAAGATGATAAAATTCAATACTTGTCCTTAAGGAACTCAATCTAATGGGGGAGATGCACAGAGAGAAATAATCCATAATGCATGATTAATGCTATGATCGAACTATTTACAAAGGGGTTTGAAAGTACAAAAGAATAATTGATTAACTGCTCAGGAAGTGAAGAAAGAAAGGATTCACTGAAGATAAATCCTAATGGATGAAGAGTAGTTCACTAAACTTAGAAAGGGGGAAAGACAAAAGGAACATAAATGAAGGCAGGAAAGATTGAAAGTCTATTGTACCTTCACAGGTCAGGCAGTTCAATAGGAGAATGGCATGTGAGGTACATGGTGGTGAGAAGGAAGGAAATTTGTGGCTGGAGATGAAGGTGTTTAGGGCCAGACCCTTTATTAACATTTTTTTTTATTGTGGTAAAATATATATAACAAAATTTACTATTTTAACCATTTTTAAGTTTACAATTTAATGGCATTAAGTACTTTCACAATGATGTGTAACCATTACCACTATTTATTTCTAGAACTTTTATTTTAATGTTTTATTTGAAAGAGAGAGAGACAATCCGAAGCAGGCTCTGTAGTGACAGCAGAGAGCCTGATGCAGGGCTCAAACCCACAAACTGAGAGCGTGATCATGACCTGAGCCAAAGTCCGACACTTAACCAACTGAGCCACTCATGCGCCCCTATTTCTAGATCTTTTAAACCATCCCAAACCAAAACTCTGCACCCATCAGAGCAATAACTTTTCCCATATACCAGCCACTGGTAATCTCTATTCTACTTTTTGTCTCTCTAAATTTGTGTATTCCAGATACTTCATGTAACTGGAATTATACCGTATTTGTCCTTTTCTGTCTGGTTTATTTCACTTAGCATAATGTTTTCAAGGTTTATCCATGTTGTAGCATGTATCAGAACTTCATTCCTCTTTATGACGGAGTAATGTTACCATATATAATTCTGTTTATACATTATCTGTTGATGGACACTTAAGTTGTTTCTACCTTTTGGCTGTTGTGAATAATAATACTACTTTGAACATTGGTATAGAAGTATCTGTTTGAACCTCTGTTTTCAGTTCTTCTGGGTATTTACCTAGGAGTGGAATTGGTGGGTCATATGGTAATTCTATGTTTAACTTTTTGAGAAACCACCAAACTGTTTTTCCCAGTAGCTGCAACCAGTGTACATGGTCACTAGCAATGCACAAAGGTTCCAGTTTATTTATCCTCATTGACACATGTTTTGTTTGTTTGTTTGTTTGTTTTGTTTTTGATAATAGCCATCGTACTGGATATGAAGTGGTACCCATTGTGCTTTTGATTTGCATTTCTCTAATGTCTAACAATGTTGAATATTTTTTCATGTGCTTCTTGGCCATTTTTATCTTTGGAGAAGGATTTGTTCAAGTCCTTTGCCCATTTTTAATTAGATTATTTGTTTTTGCTGAGTTGTAGGAGTTCTTTATATGTTCTAGATATTAAACCCTTATCAGATATATATTTGCAGATATTTTCTCCCTTCTGTGCATTATCTTTTCATTCTGTTGATACCATCCTTTGATGCACAACAGTTTTAAAATTTATTTTAAGTTTATTTATTTTGAGAGAGAGAAAAAAAAAAAGCATGAGTGGGGGAGGGGCAGAGAGAGAGGAAGAGAGAATCCCAAGCATGCCCTGTGCTGTCAGCACAGAGCCTGATGTGGAGCTTGATCTCATTAACTGTGAGATCATGACCTGAGCCGAAGTCAAGAGTTGGATGCTCAACTGACTGATCCACCCAGGTACCCCAGTTTAAATTTTTTTTAAGTTCACTTATTTATTTTAAGAGAGAAAGAAAGTACAAGTGCATGTGCACCCTTGTGTGCACCTGAGCGGAGGAGGGGCAGAGAGAGAGAGGGAGAGAGAGGATCCCATGCAGGCTCCTCATTGTCCACATAGAACCTGACACAGGGCTTGAACTCACAAACCATGAGATCATGACCTGAGCTGAAATCAAGAGTCTGACACTGAACCAACTGAGACACCCAGGCACCCCACCAAAGTTTTTAATTTTGATGCAATTCAATTGTATCTATTTTTTCTTTTGTTGCCTATGCTTTTGTTGTCATATTTAAGAAACCACTCCCAGGGGTACCTGGGTGGCTCAGTTGTTTGAGTGTCTGACTTCAGCTCCAATCACGATATCACGGTTTGTGAGTTTGAGTGCCACATCGGGCTTGCTGCTGTCAGCATGGAACCCGCTTTGGATCTTATGTCCCCCTCTCTGTCTTCGCATTCCCATTGAGTTCTCTCTCTCTCTCTCTCTCTCTCTCTCTCTCTCTCTCTCTCAAAAATAAATGAAAAACACTTTAAAAAAAAAAAACCACTCCCAAATCAGAAATCATGAAGATCTATCCCTATGTTTTTGTCTTAAGAATTTTATAGTTTTAGCTCTTAAATTTAGGTTTTTGATCCATTTTAGTTAATTTTCTTTTGTGGTTAATTTTCTTCTTACCTTAGAAGGTAAGCATCTAACTTCATTCTTTTTATTTATTTTTTTAACTTCATTCTTTTGCATGTGGTTATATAGTTGTCCTGACACCATTTGTTGAAGAAATTATTATTCTCCCCATTGAATGGTCTTAGCATTCTTATTGAAAAGCCTGTTGAACATATATGGGGGGTTATTTCTGGGCTCTCTAGGGCCAGACTCTTAAGTCTAAAATGCCATACTAAGGAGTTTTGATTTCACCTTGCAGGTCATAGGGAACAATATAATTCAATTTGTTTTTTGAAAAGATAGTCATGAGTGTAGTAAAGGATGATTGTAGAAAAAAGAAAATGAAACCAAGATCAGTTAGGAAATACATCACACAGACATTTAGGCAAGAACTGTGGGTCTGTATTTACAATGGCAGCAAGAATAGAGAATAATAGAGTCGAAAGACTGGTAAGTTTGATATTTATAGCTAAACTCCAAGGTAGATAGGACTTGCAATTCCATTTTATAGATGAGAAAATTAAAATTTTTAAAAGTTATTTACCTCTGGTCTCTAGTACCTGAAGTTGGAACTAAAACCTGGTTTTATAATTCTGGTTCATAATTCTGGTTTTATAATTCAGTGGTTCATAGTTCAGTGGTTTTCTTACCATACCATTGTTACTTTCTCAGATGGAGAATTATAATAAATGGTGGGGAACAAGAAGTTAGTTTTGGGACTGGTCATATTTAACATCTTTAATGAATGACTTAGAAAAAGTTCACAGTGTACAGATGGCATTCTTAAAGGGGAAGGGTCATGAACAGAAAAATCATCAACTGTGCATTGGGAAAAACGTTGAAGCTTTAGTGGAGGCATTTAGGAGAAAATAATCCAAAATGTACTTACTTATAGGATAAGTAGCTCTGAGCTATCAAAAAAAGAAATTGGCAGGACACCTCCGTGGCTCAGTCGGTAAGTGTCTTGACTCTTGATTTTAGCTCAGGTCATGATTTCACTCACAGTTCCTGGGATCGAGCCCTTCATCAGGCTTTGTGCTGACAGCACAGAGCCTGCTTGGGATTCTCTCTCTCTCCCTCTCTTTTCCCTTCCCTCTCTCTGTCTCTCTCTTGTTCTCAAAATAAATAAATAAACTTAAAAAAAAAAAAAAAAAGGAATCAGGAATAAAATAATATGCTAGGAAATTCTGTGAAATTCCCAGTGTATTATTTTAGCCAAAAAGGCTAAATTTGAGGTACCACCATGCTAGGTACTGGGAACAGTAAAGATCTTCTACCAGCTAACATTTGTTAAGCACTTACTATGTGCCAGGCACTGTTGCAATCACTTTATCTCAGGCCTGTGAAGCAGATAATATTCTCATTTTACAGATGAGGAAACCAAAGCACAGAGAAGTTTAATAAGCAGTATGTCCAAGATAATAATAAGTTATGGATTCAGAATTCAGACCCAGGCAGTTTAACCTTAGAGCCTGTTCTTTCAAGCACTACATTACTGGGTTCTGCATAATCACAGTCTTTCCTTATGTGCAACCCTTTGTTCAGTATTAATTACATGATAGAGGCTTAATAAAGATACAAAGAACAACTGACATCAAGGAACGAAAGGGCGGTTACTAGAGATCCATCTAAAAAGACGTGAAAAAGCATATAACTAAAAATATGGATGTATACTTTCCATACCAAATTCAGCAAGGTGGTTTTATGTTTATACACATCCTACTTATTAAGACCCATTCTGAGAGCTTATGCTGGTGTCTTAATGCCATATGATATCTTTTACCTTAACTAAAAGAAAGGAAGAAACTGTTTTACAGGTTAGTGGGGAAAATTTCTTAACAAGTTTTACTTCTTTAAATGGTGCTTCCCCCCAAAACAAAAGACATTTACTCCTCAAATATTGTTATGGTGCCTGGAATGCCTTCAATTGGAGATTTGTTTGAGTTAACAGCATAGTGTCCATATTTCCCAAATTCAGGACACTATGTCTGAAAAAGAAATAAAAAAAAAAAAACTGTGGTGAAAAACCATGTAACAGAAAATTGACTATCTTAATCATTTTTAAGTGTGCTGTAATGTTAGCTATGTTGTGCATAATGTTGTGCAACAGATCTCTAGAACCTTTTCATCTTGCAAAACGGAAGCTCTATACCTATTGAACAAAGCTCTCCTTTTCCCTTCTCCTTAGCCCCTGGCTGAAAAAGAATTTTCTTGATTTGAGAAAAAATTTTAATATAAAAACTATTACAGTGGCATAAAATTAAATGTTTAATTGCACAGATAAGGAATCCCCTTCATTAACAGAAGAAAATTATATTAAATTGGAACCTTTAGAAAATCTAGGACACATACTCACTCAAGGCCCTGAGAACTAAAGTGAGCTTTCTAGTACAATTACTTCTGGGGAACTAGCATCAGAGAACTAAGGGCTGACTCTGCCATCACTTTTTTATTTGAAAGTAATGAGTGTGATCAGCCGAGGTAACTTTCACAGAACTTGTGCTGAAACCCAGTTTTGGCCTCCTGCTAGGTAGAAAGATTATTGTTGGAAGTCTAAGTCTTGTAGCTTATTCTGGACAGCTTAAACACATTCCCTTAAATCCACTCTAATCAGGCTTTTGCCCTCACCAGACCAAGTGTGGTTCAGTATTTGAGACTTGGCTAAAATCCAGTAGTCAATTCTTAGTTATCATTTTGCTTCACCTATGAGCAACATTTGATACAGTTGATTACTACGTCCTCTTCCTTGAAACATGTTCTTCATTTTGGCTTTCAGGGAATATTGCTTTCTTTCCACCTCACTAGCCATTCCTTCTCATTCTCTTTTCTGGTTCCTCCTCAGATAGAATGCTCCAAGGCTTAGTCCTTGAACCTTTTCTTTATCAAACTCAGTTCCATAGAGAGCTCATCCTGCCACTTCTTTAAAAATCATCTATACACTGATGATTTCCAAATTTATATCTTTTACCAAGACTGTTCTCTTAAATTCCAGTCTTGATAGACAACTCTCTACTCATCATCTCCTCATGGATGGCAAATATGGTTTTGGACTTAACCAGTCCAGAGCCAACTCCCTGATCTTTCTGCTACCCCAAAACTTCTATTCACAGTCTTTCTCAGCCCAGTGAATGGCAACTCCTTCCTGTCAGCTTCTCAAGCCAGAAACTTTGGAGTCATTCTTGACTTTTTCTCACCCCCGTGTCCAATTTACCAGCAATTCTTGTTGGCGTAGCTTCAAAATATATCCAGAATCCAGACACTTGTCTCTCTACCACCTTTACCGTTCTGGTCTAAATTATCATCATTTCTTGCCTAAATTATTGGTTATAGTTTAACTAGCCTCCTTTCTTCTGTCCTTGCTCCTACTTCAATCTGTTTTCAACACAGCATTATATTAAAATGTCAATTAGGTTATGTTCTTTGTTTGCCCAAAATGCCCTGCTGGCTTCCATCTCAATTGCAGAAAAAGTCCCAAGTCTTTCCAGTGGTCCATGGGCTCTAGACCATCTGCTTCCCTCACAGTTCTCTGTCATCTCCTACTACCCTTCTTGTTGCTCACTTCATTCACACCAAACTAGCCATTTTGATCAGTTCTTGAAGTATCAGTCATTCTCCTGCAATAGGGCTTTTACACTGGCTGTACCCTCTGCCTAGGACATTCTTTTCCCAGATAGCTGCATGGTAATTCTCACTCTTGAAAGTCTTCGTTCAAATTTACGCCTTTTTGTTAAAGCCTTCCCCTCTTCTCCATCTCTAATGTATTTTTTCCACAGCACTTAGCACTTCCTATTCTATTGTATGACTTCTTTTATCATAATAAGTAAATATTGTATATTAAGTATTGTAATCCCCCAACAACAGAAGGGATTTTTGTTTATTTTTGTGATTTGCTGTCTCCCCAATGCTTAGATCAATGATATGCATGAAATAGGTACTCAATAAATATATGTTGAATAAATTAATATAGGAAGGAATTAAATGCATACTCAAGACCTAAAATGGGATTTGGCAGCAGTGGTGGGTTGTCTTGGCAGGAGGTGGCTGGGACATGCTAAATTAGAGGGGACCTGGCAGTGGAAGATGTGATGAGGACCTAATAGCATAAAAAATTGGGAAAATTTGGAGGGATGAGAGATAGTGAATATAATGAAATTTTTATCTGTAGAAATTAACATCATGCTCTCGTAGAGTCAATTTAAGTTTTGGTTTTTATTTTAAAGGAGGGAATGAAATTTGTTGTAGTAAAAAGGAAAGGAAAGGACATTCTGTTTGCTGATGATGCTTGGATATAGGGAGGAGTAGTTTAAATTATATATGGTTAAAACTAGCTTCACTCTGTCCAGGAGACCATTTCTGGTAATTGGTTAAAATGGCACCCACCTTCTGAAAGACATTAAATGCTTGGTAGAAGAGTTTTGGATTCCACACTATGGGTAATAGTATTCTATTAGTGGATTTTGACTAAAAGAAAGATTTGATAGAAAACAAGTTTTTGCAAAGCTGTTTCTCACTACCATTTGGAAATTGATAAAAGTGGGAAAAGACTAATGGTAAATTAAATTTCTTCATTTATTTGTTCAGTAATGTTGAGTGCCTAAAGTGTGCCAGGAAATAAAGGGGTGACCAAACAAGTAAGATCTCTGCTCTTATTTGTAGATCAAGGCAGTTGCCATGAACATAGAGAAAGAGTTAAGGGTCAGATATGAAAGAAGTTGCAAAAAAAGAATTGGCTGGACTTGGTGATAGTTTGTGTGGAGTGTGAATGCATGCAGTTCTAGGCACTAGTGGGATAGTTAATAAGATGAGGAGAAAGAAGAGGCAGGAGAACCAGAAGGATGATGATGTCACTGAAGGTAGTGGAAGCTGAGAAGGGCTTCTAATTTGTGGAGAAACTATTTTGATTTTTTACACTTCAAGTTTTAAGGATTAGTGAGATGTATAAGTGGAAATGCTTTATGAACTGGGTATGGCAGATGGGGGGAGACTCTTGCTATCATACTTTTTTTTTTTAAGTAGACTTCACACCTGTGCACAGCCCAACACAGGTCTTGAGCGTACGACCATGAGATCAAACCCCAGCTGAGATCGAGTGTGATGCTTAACCAACTGAGCCACCCAGACTCTCATACTTTCTAAGTCTGCCTTGCTTTCCCTACTCACCTCTCATTCTCTCCTTCCCTTTCATAGTCCTCCACCTGCACCCTCTTCTGTGGCTTAAAATTTATCACTCAACTTGTCCTTTGTGGGTTGACTGAAGGCACTGCTCTGTATCTTCCTCATTCTAGGGTCTAGGCAGACTAAGCAGCCCCCATCCAAAACATTGGTTGCTATGGTAGAATGACAGAGCGGCAAATTGTGCTCCTTATCATTACTTATGTCTGGAAGTGATTCGTGTCATTTTGCTCATATTCATTGCCTTTCCCTCATCCCAACTTCAAAGAAATCAGGAGGGACAGTCCTACAGAGTGCCTAGGATGAGAATTAGAAATATTTGCCAACACTAATGATAATTAAAGACCTTGATTTTTAATTCATTCTGACATAAATTTGACATAGGATTCATATCCTTGAGATTCAAAGTTTGTGAACTACAGGGGCACCTGGCTGGCTCAGTTGATAGAGCTTGTGACTCTTGATCTCGGGGTTGTGAGTTCAAGCTCCACATTGTGTGTATAGGTTGCATAATAAAAAACATTTTTTTTAAAGTTTGTGAACTTCAAACTTGCATATTCTTAGGAGAATGTATCAAAAAAGAGATTAGAACTGCTGAATGAACTGTACTTGTTTTTCACAAGTACACCTGGACCACTTATCCTTTCCTTCTTCCATTCCAGAAGCCTTGTTCACTCTTTACTTTCCTCCCTATCCAGCTGAGATTTGATGGTCTGTTGTTTCAGCTTAGTTTCTTGCTATTATTCTCTCTTTTACGTATCTATTTTAAACCTAGCTGGAGAAAATCATATAGCCAGACTGGTATTTGTAGAAATTTATGATCAGCTGCCCCAACTGGGCTTTCAATAGCACCTTACAAATTACAGTAGTCTAGACACCTATCGATTCCAGCATCTTTCAAACTTCTCCTCTCCTCAAGCCTCCCCCACTTCCTATCCCCCATTTAAATTCCTCTTCCCCTAACTCCAGCCCAACATGTGATCTTGTATCCTTTTTGACAAAATTGGACAGGAACTGATAAAACTTTTATTACCAAATCTGCAGGCATACCTACGTTTCTACCAATATGTCTTCCTTCCTTGTTGGATTAAAAAAAGTTTCCTGGGGCGCCTGGGTGGCTCAGTCGGTTAAGCGTCCGACTTCAGCTCAGGTCACGATCTCACAGTCCGTGAGTTTGAGCCCCGCGTCGGGCTCTGGGCTGATGGCTCAGAGCCTGGAGCCTGCTTCTGATTCTGTGTCTCCCTCTCTCTCTGCCCCTCCCCCGTTCATGCTCTGTCTCTCTCTGTCTCAAAAATAAATAAACGTTAAAAAAAAAATTAAAAAAAAAATAATAAAAAATAAAAAAAGGTTCCTACTTTCTCCAGGACCAGCCTCGGTACCTGTTTTCTGAATCTAATTTCCTCCATCTTTTCAAAGATCTTGTACTATTATTAATCCAGTCTCCTTATATTCAATCTCTGTCTCTATTTACTCTTCAGCACTTAGTGTTCACGTGTAAGAGAGTATATATGAGCAGGGGAGGGGCAGAGAGAGAAGAAGAGAGAGAATCTCAAGCAGGCTCCGCACTCAGTGCAGAACCTGACACACGGCTCGATCCCACGACCCTGGGATCATGACTAAGCCAAAATTAAGAGTCAGATGCTCAACCAACTGAGCCACTTAAGTGCCACTCCCAGTCAGATTTCTTGAAAACAGAATTGTCTTTGCTCATATCTGGATTTTATCTTCCTGTTACTAATATTTCAACATCTTTTACCCAGTGCACTGTGCTCTTGGCTTCCATGATGCCAGACTCTCCTGTTTTCCTTTTCTCAGTTCTTCTTAGTCTTCTTTGCTTAGTCTTAGTCTTCTTTGCTTCTTCTTTGATGCACCTCTATTTATCATTAAGTATTATAGTTCATAGTTTTCTTTTTTGTCTTCAGATTTTATTTTTTTAAGTAATCTCTGTACCCAACATGGGGCTCAAACTCACAACCCCAAGATCAAGACTCCACCGACTGAGCCAGTCAGGCACCACTAGTTCATAGTTTCCTGTCTAAGATCCTCTTCTCTACTTATTCTGCTCTCTTCGTAAGTGCTCATACTCATTCAGAAAACTTCAATTATGCTGATGACTCCAAATGTGTATTCTTTACCCAGATCTCTCTCTTGTTTCTTGTGTATTGCTATATTTCTAGGCCTTCAACAGTATCTTCCACTTACTAGGTGTTTCATAAATGTTTCTCTTGTGACTGGCTGACAAATGAATGAATAAACAAACATAGTTTGTTTCATGGTGGTGATTCTTTGTAATTCTTCTTAATAGACCAGGACCAAATACTTTATATCCCTAGGCCTAGCACATAGTGGATACTTAGTAAATGCTTTATAAATGACTGAATAAAAATGAATGGGTGAATAAAAGAACTTTGTGATGATTCATTATAGCCAACCAACACCAAACACCTTGATTATTCTTTTTAAAAATGTAACTGGGTATAGCTTAAACTAATACTTGCTTCAAGAGAGACTAATTCTTTAACAGATCAAGTAAAAGTTGCAAGTGTGTTTGAAATGTTGACTGAATAACATGTGTGTAATATAATATTAGTAAGAAAAGAAGTTTAATCACTTAGCTGATCTAGTATATGCACAATGGTCATGAACACAGACTCTTATGTGGGACTGCTTGGGAGAATATCTGGTATCTACTGTAGGCATATGAAATAGAGTACAGTTTCCTTGTCTGTAGAATGTAAAGCCCACCTCATAGGATGGTTATGAGGATTTAATGCAGTGATACTTATAAAACACTTAGCAGAGATCTGGCACAAAATAAAAATTAAAAAATTTAAACATTTAATACCCATCAGTTATTATTAATATATCATTTTGATCCAGCTGCTATAGGTCCCAGCCAAAGACATAGTATAGATGAGTAACTGCTAAACCTGGCTGCTTATCAGAATCACTTGAGCTTTAAAAAAAAAAAAAAAAAAAGATTTCACGGGATGCCAGAGTGGCTTAATCGGTTAAGTGTCTGACTTCAGCTCAGGTCATGCTCTCACGGTTCGTGAGTTCGAGCCCCACATCAAGTTCTGTGCTGACATCTCAGAGCCTGGAGCCTGTTTCAGATTCTGTGTCTCCCTCTCTCTCTCTGCCTCTCCCCTGCTTACACTCTGTCCCTCTTTCTCTCAAAAATAAATAAAGTTAAAAAAAATAAACATTTAAAAAAAGATTTAAATGGGGACGGGGGACGTGGTGCCTGGCTGGCTCAGTTGGAGGTACATGTATCTCTTGATCTCCAGGTTGTGAGTTCGAGCCCCATGTTGGGTGTAGAGATTACTTACATAAATAAATATTAAAAAAAGAAAAAAAGATTTCTGGGCTGATCCCCAGACTATTATAAATCACACTGGAGTGGGGTGGAGGAGGTAAGAATATGTATTTCTTACAGCTCCCTAGGTGATTCTGAGGATCATCCAGGTTTGGTAGTTATGTTACAGAAGATAGAATTGTCTCTAGAAATCATGTGAGTATGAGATATAAATGGGAAAAATGTTTCTGGTATGGAGAAAAAAGGAGCCAGAAATCTGTAAAAAGCTAATTATATATAACCTTTGGGATCAATGGTCAAAGTTGTGCTGATTGTCCAAGAACAGGTCATAATGAAAGTGAAGCATACACAGCTGAGCCATTTTCAAGGTCCCAGAATGAAAAGAAAAGCAGAGCCACTGAGCTGGTAACAGCTGCCAAAATTAATTCAGAGTAGCCATGTGGGATGGGAAAGCACTAAATGAACTTCAGAAAGAGGTGGTAAAAATATAAAGATTATGTTTTAGGTATTGGAGGAAGAAAGATTAGAGGAAAATAGATGAAATAGCTGAGGACGAGTGAGAAGTGCTGTAGGAAAATATCAAGAGAAGATGATTCTTACTAAAAAAAAGAGGTAAAGAACATATGTCTTGGAAGAGAGAAAAAGAAAGGTCTCAGGAATGACATTAAAAACATTTTAAGAGATTAACATGGAAAAGGCCAAAGACAGCATACATAATCAGCCAATTATAGATGGACTGCAAACCCTAGAGAGACCAGTATTACAGAAGGGGAAAGGTGAAGTAAAGCTAAGGCAATGAAGTTGATAACAAAGGGAAATAAATGAGGGAGTTTAGAAGAAGTCTTGAAGGATAATTAGAATTATACAAATATGAGGGGCACCTGGGTGGCTCAGTTAGTTGGGCATCCGGCTCTCTATTTCAGCTCAGGTCATGATCCCAGGGTTGTGGGATTGAGCCCTGTGTTGGGCTCCATGCTGAGTGTCGAGCCTGCTTGAGATTCTCCCTCTGCCCCTCTTTCCTGCTCGCACACTCTCTCTCTTAAAAAAAAGAAAAAGAATTACATAAATGTGAATAAAGTACCATTTAAGGTAGAAGAATATGTAGTACACAGTATAAAACTTGAAAATCTAAGGAATGATTCAGCAAACATTTATTGAGATGGACACACAGGGATGAATGAGAAATGCAGTCAGTGCCTGTTGTCATGGAATTCTCATTTTTTTAATGTTTACTTATTTATTTTGAGAGAGAGAGAGCATGCACACACAAGTGGGGGAGGGACAGAGAGAGAGAGAGAGAGAGAGAGAGAACCCCAAGCAGGCTCCATGAGCTCCATGAGATCATAACCTGAGCCAAAATCAAGAGTTGGACACTTAATTGACTGAGCCGCTCAGGCACCCTGGAATTCCCATTTCTGATAAACCTTGGGGGTAGAAGAGAAACAGGGTGACATTCTTACTAGAAATAGAACTGCATGTGATAAAAGAATGTTTTGTTTTTGACCAGACTGAATATGAGGCTCTTCCCAGTAGAGTTGAGTCGGGCAAGGCATTTTGAGCATTTTGGGTTTTTGAAGGATACATTGGAATCTGGATTGGAATCTGTCTGACCATAGATGTAAATTAGGCAAGGGAATGTGTGTCTGTCTCTCTGTCTATCTACACACACTGATCTCTCATCCCCAAAGAAATTTGAAAGAGAAATCATTTCATATGTTATAATATATTATAAATAAGGATATTTTGGCAAAAGTCTGAAAGTGATCAAAAGGGACCTGTGAAGCCGGACGAGAATCATTTCATAAAATAAGGATTAAATAATACTTCTTAGAGTTTATGTACTGTTAGCTGTCTGGAATATACAAAAAAAAAAAAAAAGAAAGTATTCCCTATTACATTGCCAGTTCAACCGAGTTTTTGTGGCAGAGTGAAATATTTTTTTTCCAATCATGCAATAGTGAGAATCAAATTAGTTTCTCAACAACTGGGAAGTTTTGGCAGAGTCATTTAGAAAATAAGCAAATTCATGTTAGAGCACAAGGAAATTAAAACTATGAGGAAGAATGATCAAAAGGGAAGCCAAGCTTCCTTTTGAAGGTGTTGAGATGCTGGAAGTATTAAAACAAGTGAAGGCTCTCAGAGGAAGGGTTAAAACCAAAGGAGTTAAAGAACTAAAGAGACCTGTCTGTATGAAGAAAGGATTAATGAAAAGCATGAAAGGAAAGGAAAACAAAGTTGAAGAAATTAGAGCAAATAAAAAAAATCAGAAACAAAATGAAAAAGTCTTCATAAACAGACTCAAGATGGTAGAAAACATAAGATTAAAGCCAAAATTAAGTCATTGCTTTATATTCTTACATTTTGCAACAGTACAAAGGAGTGTCACAGTAGCTAAAAACACATTCAGATTTCCTTAAAAGGATAACATTGAATGTAAGAAGAATTCCTTATGAAACTGTTTCAGGAGGTAGATGAGAATTTGGGGGATGAGGTATACATATGGGGAGAAGAGGGGTCAGATGCCTATAATATTGCACTGTGAAAAAGATAAACAGTTTAGTAGCAGACATCTAGATTCTAAAAGTGAGGAGCATAGTAAAATTGCTGTAGAGGAAAGAGAACTTCTAGGTTTAATGATCTCCCACCTGGGCTCTGTGAGGTCTTTGAGCAAATCCTTGGCACTTCTGTTCAAAGGCATATGGAAGGTGAGATAACTTGCACAATGTTAATAGGTACAAGTAATAATAATAACTTGCACTAGTGTTAATAGGACGTGAGAGAAATTGGGAACTGGTACTTGCTGGTAATACTAAACACTAAATATAAGATTATTGTGAGAATTGTGCTGGAAAGATTGACAGGAATAATAGAGAACATGAGATGCCAAGGGAACAATATGCCATGAGGGGGGTCCGAAAAGCTAACTGAAAAATCCTTACATGGCAAAGGAATGGGGTGGAAAATAAATTCATTATGCTTGGCTTAAGAAAGGGCTTTTATTTAGACAAGCTATGATTTTCTCTTGAGTGCCACGTAAAATATATTGTTCCAGAGCAGCTTTTGAAATGTGAGGGCTTTACATATGAGCCATTGGGATCAGTGTCTCCATTCTCAGTAAGGAAGATTGAAGAGAAAATTAAAATGATAAAAATAAAGCAGTACTGCCCATATAATTCTATACTATTTTTGTGGTCTGTGGATTGAATTTCCCTTCCTTCATTAAAAAATTTTAAAAGTATATAAGGATACAAAGGAGACAGTGCAGGGAAGCTGAGGCCACTCATAGCCTAGCATTTAAGAATAGCATATCTGTAGCAATTTCAAAAGGAAGTTTAAAATAAAGAGTGCAGAGACGTTGGGATAGCCTAGCATTTAAGAATAGCATATCTGTAGCAATTTCAAAAGCAAGTTTAAAATAAAGAATGCAGAGACGTTGGGATAACATCATAAAAATGGATTAAAAACAGAGTAATACAAACTTATTGAAAGCAAGAATAAAAGATGGTTATGTTCTTTGGAGGGGCAAAAAAAAATTAGATCATGAAAATAAAGGAAGTGGGAAAAAAAAGTAAACATAGGCTAATTGCACATTATTGGAGAGCAGTTTTTAGTGATCATCTGATCACATAGCATTTGGTGTCCGTTTCTCCTGCTGCCTCTGCAGCTTTCCATCAGTGATCTCATTCCTGTGGCTTTAATTGCTATTCATATGCTAATGACTCTCAAATCGTTGGTGCCCAAGCTCCAGACCTATATATCCAGCTGACTACAAGATCTCTTCTCAGGTGTGTCACAAGTGCCTCATATTCAACAGGTCCAAATCTGTAAAAATCATCCCCCCACTCTCCCTCCCACCCCAAGTCTATTTCTCCTGTTTCCCTCTTGTGGAGTACTGCCACCTTACTCATCTAGTTTCCTACTTTAGAAATCTAAACATCATCCTTGCTGTTTCTTCTTTTACCCTTGTATCTAATCAATCAGCAAGATATTCATTCTTTCCCTTTAATAGTTCCCATGTATATTTATCTCTCTGTTCTCATTCTATTAGTTTAGACCAGAGGTTGGCAAACTTTTTCTATAAAGGACCGAATGGTAAATACGTTAGGCTTTGCAGGCCATATGGTCTTTGTCACAATCACTGTAGCTCCAAAGCAGCCGGACACAATATGTAAATGAACGGGTGTAGCTGTTTTCCATAAAACTTTATTTATAGACACTGAAATTCACATTGTGTATAATTCACAAAATATTCTTCTTCTTTTGCTTTCCTCCCACCCCTGTCCCAACCATTTTAAAATGTAAAAACCATCCTTAGTTTGTCATCCCTATGAAAACAGAAGCAGGCCAGATATGGCTCACAGGCCATAATTTGCCCACCCCTGTCTTAGACCACCATTTTCTCACCTGAAATACAACAGTAGTCTTCTACTCTCCTACCTGGTCTCCCTCTAGTCTTGTCCCTCTGGTCCACTTCTCTTACTGAAGCCAGGTTGACTTTTCTAAATTGCAAATTGGATTGCTCTACCTTGCTTGAAGTCCTTTAAAGGTTGACCATAGCCATGGGAATGTACCCACATTTTTTGGCAAGACCCTTCATAATGTGGACCTTGCTTACCTTTCTAGCCATGTTTCCTTGCCACATGTTTCTAGCAGCTTCCGCTGCTTAGAACTGCTTGCAGTTTCTGTAGTGTGTAGTATTTTTCACTTCTAAGTTTTGACACATCCCTTGAATATCTTTCCTCCTTACCCTCTGCCTACTTCACCTGGAAAAACACTACTCTTCCTACTGGACACATTTTAGCTATCATCTCCAGAAGCCTTTCCTCACTCCCCTAAGGTGTTTTATCCCCTAAGGATTTAAGTGCTTCTACTAAGTTCTCTTGTCATATCTGCAGAACCTAATAATAGCATTTATTTTGCTATATTATAATTAACTATTTGATTGCTTCCCCAAAATAATAAACTCCTTGAGTGCCTAGAATTTGTCCATTATTTTATTCCCAGTTTCACGTATGGTGCCTTATAATACCCTCGGCACTTCCATTTCTATCTTTTTGCATTAAAAAAATTGAGATATGGGAATGCAAGCTGGTGCAGCCACTCTGGAAAACAGTATGGAGGTTCCTCAAAGAATTAAAAATAGAACTACCCTACCACCCAGCAATTGCATTACTAGTTATCTATCTAAGGGATACAGGTGTGCTGTTTCGAAGAGGCACATGCACCTCAATGTTTATAGCAGCACTATCAACAATAGCCAAAATATGGACAGAGCCCAAATGTCCATCGATGGATGAACGGATAAAGAAGATGTGGTGTGTGTGTGTGTGTGTGTGTGTATATATATATATATATATATATATATATATATATATATATATATATATATAATGGAGTATTACTCAGCAATCAAAAAGAATGAAATCTTGCCATTTGCAACTATGTGGATGGAACTGGAGTGTATTATCTAAGCGGAATTAGTCAGAGAAAGATAAATATCATATGACTTCACTCATGAGGACTCTAAGATACAAAACAGATGAACATAAGGGAAGGGAAACAAAAATAATATAAAAACAGGGAGGGGGACAAAACATAAGAGACTCTTAAAATATGGAGAACAGAGGGTTACTAGAGGGATTGTGGGAGGGGGGATGGGCTAAATGGGTAAGGGGCATTAAGGAATCTACTCCTGAAATCATTGTTGTACTATATGCTAACTAATTTGGATGTAAATTTTAAAAAATTTAAATTAAAAAAATAATAAAATAAAATAGAGATATTCATATATCATAAAACTTACCCTTTTAAAGTATACACTTCAGTTTAGTTTTTAGTATATTGACAATACTGTGCAGCTATCACCACTAATTCAAGAACATTTTTTTTAAAGATTTTTTTTTAAGTGATCTCTACACCCAGCGTGGGGCTAGAACCCACAACACCAAGACCAGGAATCACGTGCTCTACCATTTGAGCCAGCCAGGTGCCCCCAGAACATTCTCATCACCACAAAAAGAAACCCCATGTCCTTTTGTGACTAGCTTCTTTTACTTAGCATATATGTTTTCAAGGCTTATCCATATTGTAGCAGGTAACAGTACTTCATTCCTTTTTATGACTGAATATCAACATTATATTTTAAGCTTCATTCTTCAAAGCTGCCAGGACTCTAGGGGAAGACCCAGTTAAGGCTGAAGGGCCCCTCCATGGTCTTTTTTCTCCAACCATCTTTCACACTGCTTTTCCTCCTGTATCATGTGCTATAGCCAAACAATATTTTGATCATATTTTCATACATGTCTCATGTTTTCTTGCCTTTGTACCTTTTCTTATGTTATCCTCTCTATCTGGAATGCCCTTTTCTACCTATTTACAATTTTTCCTAGCCTTCAATGACTAATTCAGGTAAAAATTCCTTCCCTGAAGCTTTCCTTGATCAGATCAGCTAAGAACCATCTCTGAATTCCTACAGTAAGTATACTGCTTTAGGTGCTAAACTTGCCTACTGATTCCTTGAGACTGCTCTCATGTTTTCCAATTTTTTTATACTCTCCCATTAGTACCTTGGTACAGTAATTTTTTAAAATGTAAATGAAAATGGCATGACCACTTTGGAAAAGGAGGAACCTCACTCTTGCACATTTATCCCAGAGAAATATCCTAGAAAACTAATATTCATGTAAAAATCAGTATACTGTTTTTTATAGCAGCTGTATTTGTAATAGCCAAAAAGTTGAAACCACCAACATGTTATACAGTAGTTGAATACTAAAGCAAACTGTAGTACATTCATATCATGGAATACTACTCAGTAATAAAGAGGAATGAACTATTGATATATGCAGCAACTATATGTTATACTGAGTAAAAAGAAATCTTAAAAGGCCACATATTATATGATTCCATTTATATAACATTCTTGAAATGACAAAATTGCAGAGTTGGGAAACAAATTAGTATTTACCAGGGTTTAGAAATAGTGTGAGGAAGGAGGATAGATTTGAATATAAAGGATAGTATGAGGGATATCTTTGCAATGATAGAATAGTTCTGAATCTTTGTTTTGGTGGTGGTTACGTGAGTGTGTGTGTGTGTGTGTGTGTGTGTGTGTGTGTGTGTGTGTGACTGTGTGTGTGTGTGTAAAAATGACATAGAATTATACATACACATTGTACCAGTGTCAGATTCCTGGTTTTGATGTTGTGTTATAGTTAGATAGGATGTATGTATTGGGGGAATTGGGTGAAGTGTATATGGGACTTCTCTGTGCTATCTTTGCAATTTCTTACAAATCTATAATTATTTTGAACTAAGAAGCTTAAAACTTTCTCTTTAGAGATTGAAAAGGTATTTATCATAATCATTTTGGCACTCATGGTCCTGCTTCTGATCACTATGAATCTGTGTATACTTTCAAAGTCAATTTACTTTTGAGGTTGACAAGAGAACCTGTTTGTAGTGATATTGTTGTTACATTTTACAATTGATACCTGTTTAAGCAAGATCTGGGACAGTGGTTCTTTGTGGATGACATCCTGGCTTTCAAAGACCTTGTCTTAATTTTTAAATTAAGTGCTAAGTTAAATTAAATTAGTTTGAGTCATATTTTGTTACAGTTTTAAGTTCCTATTGTTCTTGTCTACTGGATCTTGAAGGACAATGACCACAACAACAAGTCCTATGTAGTATCTGTTATCGTATGAGAGCTTGATAAGCATCAGTTACTTTTGATTTTGCATTAACTGATTCAAACAATTAATTCTTATTTTAACATAGAGTTAGTAAGAGGTTTCTTCTGGTAAGATTTTGAAAAAAGATACCATTAAGCAATGTTCAACTCAAATTTTTAAATGTTTGAAAGTTATTAGACTATATATTAAGTAAAATGAATATTCTTTTGCGAATTTAAAGTATTACAAAATCAAAATTTCTCTCTAATTCTTTTTGGAAAGAGGTGGGTATATATAACTTAAGGATTTTTCTTTTGTATTTATGATCAAACTTAAAGTGAATATCAGCAAAAAAGAGGAAATATGAGCAAAACTCCATATTCTGTAGTAAAATGAAAATTTTTTTTTTCAGATTAAACTACAGAGCAACATATCATATCAGATGGCAGATATACATCATTTAAAGGGTAAGAAAATTAATTACAGATTAAAGATAAACAAAGGTCACTAAATGTCTAATATCCTCAACAATTAAGAAATAGCTAGACAGCTAAATGAAATAAAAATTTTTGAACAAAGCTCCTTTGATGGCAAAATGTTTACTTTTTCTTAAGATATCATAAAAGAATTTTAATGTTGCTTTATACACATTAAAAGTTAAAATTTGTATTTTAATCTTGTATATAGACAGATTTCATACAATGAAATGTTACTGAAAGAAGCCTCAAAGAAAATTGAGGTATAGCTTCAAAAGCTATCAAATTTCTAGGGAAAGGGTAAGGGGTAATCCCTCTGTATTGTGTCCAACTGCTAAATAATCCATTCAGGTCTAGAGATGCTTTAGATGGGTCCTCCAGGCTTCATGTTTACCCTGGGAACAGAAAGAAACTCAGAACAGAAAGAAAACCTGGAAAGAAACCAGGAAGAAACCTGTAGATAGATAGATAGATAGATAGATAGATAGATAGATAGATAGATAGATAGATAGATATACTGTGTGTGTATTTGTGTGTGTGTGTGTATTTTTTCACTTAGATGAAGTGATAGGAAATGACTAAAGGTTTTATAAGAAATAATAGGTACGGTGAACAAGCTCTATGCTTTGCTTACATTACTTCATACCATCACCTGCCTGTGGAGTTTGGGACCTGAAGAGGACCCCTCTTCTCCCTCACACCCTTTGGTTACAACACTGTATGTATGTATGTATGTGTGTATATATATGGTGTTTATTTATTTATGAGAGATGTGTGCACACATGAGCGAGGAAAGGGCAGAAAGAAAGAATTTCTGGCGGACTCCGCACTGTCAGCACAGAGCCAGAACTTGAACTCGTGAACTGTGAGATCATGAGCTGAGCTGAAATCAAGATTGTCAGATGCTCAACTTACTGAGCCACCCAGGCACCCCTGTGATAAATATAACTCTATATTTATTTTGTTGTTTTTACATGTTTCTTTCTTTATTTTTAGAGAGAGAGTGCATGCATGCACATGGGTACATCACACACACACACACACACACACACACACACACACACACACACACACAACCAGGGCATGTAGAGCAGAGAGGGAGAGGGAAAGAGAGAATCCCAAGCAGGCTCCATGCAGTCATTGCAGAGCCCGGTGGACACTCACTGTGAGATCATGACCTGAGCTGAAATCAAGAGTCAGATCCTTAACCAACTGAGCCATCCAGGTGCCCCAACACTGTATATTTTAAAACTTGGCAGGCAGTGACTCTAAGTTTTTGTGTGTGGGTAATACATGCTCTGTAATTTCATAAATATATCTTTATTCTATTACAATTTTGACCCTCTTTAGGTGGAATTTGATAATAGATTTTTATGATCCTCTTGAAGAAGCCAACCTGAGCTGGCTTTGTAATTTATTGAAGTTTTTGCTTCTCACCTAGCAAATTATTAGGAATGTCTTATAACCTGAAAATAGAAATTATGATTATTTTTACTATGATGTAGAACAGCTTTGACATTCTCTTAAAAATTCACTTCCTGGGTGGCCACATTTGTTTTTGCTGCATTTGTGTCCGTGTTCTACTCTTTATGACTCACAGGATACATTAGGATGACACAGAAGATGCCACTCTGTCAGTGCTGTTTCCTGCTTGCTATTTTTACAAATGAGTCTGCTTGTCATCAAAGTATGTTTCTATTAAATAATAATAGATCAGTTGAATAAGAAGTCCAGTGCCTTCTGCTAGTCTACCTTATAAAAAATGACAGCCCATGTTACTGAGTAAAAGTCTTTATTGTACAGTGTGCATTGAAGTCGATCCCAAGATATTTTGAAAATTTTTTTATGATGCTCTTCAGCAGAATAAAAGGCTTTGATTTGAATTCATACCTCTACAAATTTTGGGTTTAGTGCAGTTACTCAAGCTTGCACTCTTAAGATTGAATTTCCTTTTAATGTGACTTTTGCTCCTTAGGAACTATTTTCGACTGAAGCAAACTTCTTGACAAGTCAACTATAAAATCCAGATTGGACTATTTTCTTTGAAAAATTAAAAAAAAATTTTTTTTAATGTTTGTTTATTTTTGAGAGAGAGACAGAGTATAAGCAGGGGAGGGGCAGAGACAGAGGGAGACACAGAAACTAAAGCAGGCTCCAGGCTCTGAGCTGTCAGCACAGAGCCCGATGTGAAGCTTGAACTCATGAGCAGTGAGATCATGACCTGAGCCAAAGTCGGATGCTTAACTGACTGAGCCACCTAGGCACCCTCGTTGAAATTAATACTAGATATGATGGAATTAATACACACTAAGACCTAAACCTTATGGTAGCTATTTTTTTGGGAAATGAAAGGAATGAGAGTTAGTTTTTGATCCCTGAGTTAACAAATTAACGTTCTAGTATACACCAATTTATCTTGAATGGCTCACCTTATTTTTATGCCTATTGCTGAGAAAATTTGAAATCAAAATTTTCTAGAAGTAAATTTTTTTTCTTTTTTTTGCTTTGAAAATTGGTCCTAGGCAACCCCTTTCTTAACTACATCCCTAATCTTTTGAAGTTAAATTGAAGGAGTATGGCCAGGCCTTTCTGTAACATACCCTGATGTTACTGTCAGAAGTAGAACATCCTGCACAATCAACTGTGGACCTGATCGTATGTTAAGTCACTTTGAGAATCCTGGTGTGGTGACCTGGAGCAGCCCCAGTAGACACAAGAGTATATTTGGGTCCAAAATAAAGAAAACACAAGGCAATCAGTTGAAAGTAAAATTGTGATGTAGGAAAACTTTGTCTTTAGTATTGCTCTCTGATCTGTTTATGTTTCCCCCTTTCAGGTCTTTGTATTGACTGGCTCAAATGACCAATTAGCTCCCTGCTTTATATAATCTTTTCTCTGTTTAAACAGGAAAGGTTTCGATGTTTTACATGGACTCACTCATATTGACGTTTTTGTTTTGTCAATTGTATTTTAAGCCTTTTATCTCAATTTAGAAATAAAACTTTACTTCTTGATAAAGGAATTACAAATGTTGTCAGTGACAAGCTTTGTGGGGAGAAGAGAACCATCCCAAATCTTAAAATCATAGTGAGCCTCAGGTTCATTCTGAAGGTAAACTTAGCTACTTCATTTATTTTACTGTGTAGGAAAAAGCCTGCATGAGTCCTAAAGCCCACCAATTGAGAGCCATTCTCTAGTAGCTGTTAGGTGGTGCTCTTTTTCTTTTTTTCTTTTTTCTTTTTTTTTTAATTGCAGTAACTTTAGTTTCAGAACCTTTCCTGCCTGAACACAGGTTCACTGAACTGGCTAACTCTATGTGTAAGCTACAAGGCCTTTTGTCACTGCCTCCTGCCGAGATCTCATTGTCTCTGTAGAATTGATATCCATGGCTGAGGCCATAGTTTCTGCTACCTCTAGTTGTCTAAATCTTAGGAGATGGGGCCAGGGACCAAGTAACAAACAGAATGTTTTATTCAGGGATACCTGGTATCATATTTGCTACTTTTATCTGAGGTGGAGTTAGTGGATGAAAAACTTTGGAGATCAGCCATGTTTACATATTGGAGAATTAATAGAGTAAAAAGGAATTTAAAATGTGGCTTGATTAAACTTAGAGAAAGGAATGGTGGTTACCGGGGGTTCGAGGGGTGGGGAAAGTGAGATGTTGGTTGAAGTATACAAACTCTCAGTTGTAAGATGAGTAAGTCTTGGGGATATAATAAACAATGTGGTGACTATGGTTAACAGCATTATATTATGTACCCGAAGATTGCTAAGAGAGTATATCTTAAATGATGATTATATGAGATGATGGAGGTGCTAGCTATTGCTTCAGTAGTAATTTCACAGTGTACAAGCGAATTAAATCAACATGTCGTATAGCTTACACTTATAAAATGTTATATCTAAAACATTTTTTTAAATAAAATAAGTGGCTTGAATGTATAAACATAATTATCAACTACAAGCATTTTATGTGAATCATTAACTTTTCACATTTGATTATTATACAAAAACTATTATTATGCATATTGTTTAACTATTTATCTGCCTCAACAAATATTCACCCAACTTTAAAATTTTTATTTGTTGTCATTGTCACAGTTATGATTCTACAATAAAATTTAGAAAATAGAGAAAAAAAAATACGCTCAGAATCCTACCACTAAACATAATCACTGGTAATACTTTGATGGATTTTTATTCTAATCTAGTTTTTTTACATGGATATAATTACATTGTAAATATTTGTTTACATTTGCTTTTTAAAAACTTAAATCCCAAGTATTTTTAGAGTGCCTTTAAAGTAATAAGACTAATTTTAGAAGTCTTCCATGAAAAGTAGATTTTATAATATTTGTACATTATGGTTACATACATTTTAGTCTTAATAGATGTTACCTATACCAAAAAGACCTCTGTTGCCATTTATACAAATTAAGACTTCTTTTTTTTTTTTTTAACTGGAAACTTTACTGTTACTTTTTTTTTTTAATTAAGACTTCCTTCTACTTTAGCTTACTTCTAAGGCTATTAGCTAATTTTTAAATCATGTATTTAAGAAACTGATATTTCTCTTCTCTGGCTGAATTACTTTTATTTGTAGGGTCACATGAAGAGGGACCAACTCTAGAAAATGTGGGGCCTGTGGTTATGTATTAAATGTTCACAAAAGAGCATCTGGCCCCACTTTTAATCTACTGTCCAGCTTAGAATTTCATGTTATTCGTTACAACTAAAACTTTCAGCTCTTGTCCAGGAATTATGAGCTTTGAGAATGCAATAGGGGTATATGGGGACCTAGCATTAGTAGCAAAACTAGAAATGAGATCTCACGTAATTGGCACCTTAAACTGGGAGTCAAATGTGATTTAGAATGAAAAAGAAACCTTGAATTCTTTATCCGTAGCCAATATATCTAAAAAACATGATTTCCCCCCACCTTTATAAACATTTTTATTTATTCTTGAGAGATAGAGCGTGAGTGAGGGAGGAGCAGAGAGAGAGGGAGACACAGAATCCAAAGCAGGCTCCAGGTTCTGAGCCATCAGCACAGAGCCCGATGTGGGGCTCGAACCCATGAACCGTGAGATCGTGACCTAAGCTGAAGTCAAATGCTTAACTGACTGAGCCACCGATGAGCACCCCCCTCCCAACTTTATAAAGCAGATAGGTTTATACAGTTAGGTAGGATTGGGTGCCTGGGTGGCTCAGTCAGTTAAGTGTCCAACTCTCAGTTTCAGCTCAGGTTATGATCTCACGGTTTCTTGAGTTTGAGGCCCACATCGGGCTGTGCACTGATGGTACGGAGCCTGTTTAAGATTCTGTCTCTCTCTCTCCCTCTCTCTCTGTCCCTCCCCTACTCATGCTGTCTCTGTCTCTCTCAAAATAAATAAACTTGAAAAAAAAATTTTTTTAAGTAGGATTTTGTTGTTGTTGTCACTGTTTCCACAAGTTAATATGTATCTACATAATATGACAAGATGTATAATTTTTTAATATTTCTGATTGATATAGAAACCACTGAGGCTATCTTATTTTTTTAAACAAATTTTATTGTCTATGCATATGTTATAAAAGGCAATTAGATTTATATAATTTATATAATTTAATATATATTTATTTATATAAATATAATTTATATAATTTAATTTATATATAATTTGTTTATATAATTTAATTTATATATTTTATATATAATTTATATAATTTAACTTAATTTTTATAATTTATACAATTCATATATTTTAATATATAATTTATATAATTTAATTTATATAATTTATGTAATTTAATATATTTATATAATTTATATATTTATATATAATTTATATAAATTTATATAATATATATTTATAATATATTTATATATTTATAATTTATATTTAATTTATATAGTTTAATTCCCTGAGAGTTTGAGTAAAGAAATTGAGAAGTGTATATAAGTTTTAAAAACCCCATAACTTCTCAATCAGAAACATTAGAGTAAGTAAATTTTATTCCTTTGATTCTTACATCGTGTGGATAGAGCAACTTGCTGAGCTTCGTCAGGAGTTTCTTCGACAAGAAGACCAGCTTCAGGACTATAGGAAGAACACTACTTACCTTGTGAAGAGGTTAGAATATGAGAGGTGAGATGCCATATAGCAACAAATAGTTATGAATCTGGAATATGTGTCCCACATTTGGACAATTTATTTCTTCCTCTCTGGCTTCTGTTTTTCTTCTTTAATTTTCTTAGGTCTTTTAAGTTCCTTTTCTCTTGTCTTCCTATGCCTCTTTGAAATCCAAACTCTTATTTTGGTATGTTAAACACCATGGGAATACCTTTTAGAAGATGTGTTTAGTCTGCCCATATAGTGGAGTACATTGTGAGTCAGAAAATCTTGCAAGGCCTGAGTTTCATTGCATTAAGTGTGCAAAGACTGAAAGAAGATTCTGTGGTTCTTTTTGAGGGGCATCCAGAAGATGAAGCCAATGCTGAGAGAAGTCCCCAGAATAAGCTGAGGGACTGGCACCAGCTGCTTCTTCTGTTTGGCATTTCAGTCCCCTCTTGTACATCTCTGCACTAAGTTGGTGGTAAGGTCAGGGAACCTCTTTGTAGCAATCACTCTTTAAAAATCTTTGTTACATCTTTAATCCATTTTATAGTAAAGGGTATTTTTTAGGACTGCATACCAAAAATTAGAAAGATTCACCATATTTTAGAACACCGTTTATCCATTTCTGATTTGTTACTCTTATAGGTTATCAGTATATTAACCTGACAGTATTCAATAATTTTCAGCATATCAATAGGATTAAAGAGTTAGCATATTCAGAGGTAATATATTATTCCAGCATGTTAATGTACCAAAGTTTGTTTAATCTCTCCCAATTGCTGGACTGTTGTAGTTTTCCTTATCTTACTGTTATGAATATCAGCTATAAAAATCTTTACGCAAAAAGGATTTTTCCCTCTTATGTTATTTCACTGGTGTATATTCTCAAATATAGAATTCCTGAGACAGAATTTTTTATTGTTTTGTTGCTTTTATCACATATGTGAAAGATTGCTTTCTATAATGGTTGTGCTAATTTATAATGTCAATGTTTCCCCATAGCCCCACCAACATTAGTTTCTACAATTTGGACTTAATTTTGCTAGTATAGAATAAAATACTATCATATATACATATAGGAAGTTTAATTGCATTTTTAATGGTTTAAGTTAACATTTTTCTGTAAATTTTTTAACTACTTGTTTCTTTTTGCATGAATGATATATTTGTATTCTTTGACCACTTGTCCAGTGGAAATTCCCAATCTTTATCTATTTTGTTCTTTCACATTTTCTCTTGATGACTCCATTCTGTCTTATTTATTGGTTTCTTTCATTCTAGCTCTTCTTATGGTTCATAGACTCTTACTATTGTGTTGAAAATGAGAACTGTTGGATGAATCGTCTGCTGCCACTCCTTATCACCTCTTATAATTCTAGGTTTTCTCAATTATTACTGTATTTTGGTCTCATGGTTTTCTCTTCTGTGACTGAAGTTGGCTTTGATAATTATTTCTTTATAAATAAGATTTATAAAAATAGTTTTTATCTTTGTAATTTCTGTTAATTAGCCTTAACAGTATTTTTTATACTCTATTAAAGATTCAAATATTCTAGGAATTTTGACTGTGATCTATTTTTATGCCTGCTTTGTCCTTTTGTGCCCACTCTGCTGCTAACTGAATGCTTTATAAATGTATATTTTCCACTGCTAGACAACTTTGAGAAGTCAATCCAAGATAATATAGCCTAAAAGAATGACTTTGTAATTTAGTTTTCAGTGTGGCCAACAGATCAAGGAGTTAAGAGCACAGCATGAAGAAAATATTAAAAAGTTAGCAGACCAGTTTTTGCAGGAACAAAAGGTAAATTTTTTTTAACAAAAGGTAAATTTAAAAAATACTTAAATCAAAATACATTCTTGTTATAAATCTTGTAATTTAAATATGTGCTTTTAAAATAAAAATATGTACTTTTGTCATAAAACATTATATTTTTAAGTATTCTAGCCTGCCTAATTAAAAAAAATGACTTACAGTGTTTTTATTGTTGAGTGAATTAGACATTTGCAAAAAGACAATGTCAACTCTTAAAACCAATTTTGAGCTAAATGTTTTTCTTTTTTAAAATTTTTTTAATGTTTATTTTTGAGAGAGAGAGAGACAGAGCGAGAGCATGTGAGGGGCAGAGAGAGAGGGAGTCACAGAATCTGAAGCAGGCTCCAGGTTCTGAGCTGTCAGCACAGAGCCCGACACAGGGCTGGAACCCACAAACCACGAGATCATGACCTGAGCCGAAGTCGGACACTCAACCGACTAAGCCACCCAGGAGCCCCAATTTTGAGTTAAATGTTTTTATCTGACTTTTAAAAATAATTTTTGCTATTAATATATTTCTCAGATGGTAAAGTGGATACAACTTTACTGACAAATCTTTTTTTTTTTAATTTACGTTTATTTATTTATTTGAGAGAGAAAAGCACACATGAGCAGGGAAGGGGCAAAGAGAGAGAGAGGGAAAATCCCAAGTAGGCTCCATGCTATCAGTGCAGAGCCCACTGTGAGGCTCAATCCCATGATCCGTGAGCTCATACCCTGAGCCAAAATCAAGAGTCAGGCATTTAACCAACTGAGCCACCCAGGCGCCTCTGGACGTTAGATTCGAAAGCAGTTTGTAAACAGTGAAGCACAGTGCAAATGTTTATTGTTAATTTTGTCTGCCAGACACACTGGAATACCTGTACCTGATTGTCAAAACACTTTTTTCTTCTTTATTGTGACAAATTCTTACAGTTTGGCTCTTGTTTTTCCAAATTTCCTGTCGATTTTTTTAATGTTACTGTTTTTTATAACGTTACTAATGGTTACATTGCATGCTGTTTTAGAGTTGACAAAACATTTCTATATACATTAAGTAATTAAGTACAAGGACCTATGTGGCAACATTAGCATGTGTATTTAACTCCTTGCCTCTCCCATTTTTTCACTGAGGCCACTCAACCAGTATAAAAGACAAAACTGGTTCACCGATAGAATTGAGTCAGGCCTAACCAGGTCCAAAGATTGAAGTTTCCAAGGAGATGATAGGGTTAGACGCATGTTGAAAGGAATACTGACTGGGGCGCCTGGGTGGCTCAGTCGGTTAAGCGGCCGACTTCGACTCAGGTCATGATCTCACGGTTCGTGAGTTCGAGCCCCACGTCGGGCTCTGTGCTGACAGCTCAGAGCCTGGAGCCTGTTTCAGATTCTGTGTCTCCCTCTGTCTGACCCTCCCCCGTTCATGCTCTGTCTCTCTCTGTCTCAAAAATAAATAAACGTTAAAAAAAAAAAAAAAAGAAAGGAATACTGACCTGTGTATTGTTCTGCCATTACTTCCTTTGCTTGGGTGGCCAGTGCACCTAGGAGGAAATTTGCCTGTTTTCTACCCTTGCTGTTTCTGCTACTGGAAAAGCTTGACAATGTCATTAACCATCTTATCACACTTAAGGGGGCTTCCATGTGCCAACCTCCTGTAGTCTGCCATCCTGCTCGATTACAACACAGGCCTATAGAGAACTCACCCTGCCCACAGCCCCTAGGACAATGCCCAACCGTAGGCCAGTGCTCAGCAAGACTATCTTCTTGCAGAATCATTCCCTCAGCATAGCCAGAGAGAATTACCTCTGCCTAACATCTTAGACCATTTACTATAATTAGAAACTTTAAAAAGTGTTAGTCTTTGATTTTTTATTAGGTATAAAAACTGAACAGAAAATAATATATCCCACATCTTCAAGTGTTTGGAATTTGGACCCATAGTATATGTTTCAAAAAATGAGCTGTTTCAGAACATTTAATTAGTAGTTGTGTTAATTGTTTAATCTTGAACTGAAAAATATTGACTGTTACCAAATCTTTAACAGCAGGAGACAAACAAGTTTGATTCAAAAGATGGAAACGAGTTGGGAATAAACAATCATGCAGTACCTAAAAACATTCCAAAAGTACCTGAGAATGCTGCAGATAAGAATGAAGAACCCTCAAGCAATCATATTCCACATGGGAAAGGTATTACTATTATTTTGTTTTGTATTAATAGGATATTGACTTTTTGGATATTCTCATTTTGAAGTGAGCATTTTCAGTCATAAAGAATACTGTTTGATTTTAGTTCAGTTTTGAATAGGTGTCAGTGCTGTTTCACATTTGAATATTTTGACAGACGAAAAAAAGAGTAAATTGTTTCAGAGTTATAGCTATGTCCAAAGCAAGATATAAAGATATGCAGTCAGTGTAGCCTGTTGCTTTAGAAACTGATTATTACATTCCTTCAAATCACTTTGAATTTATATAAGGAAAACTAAAGAATTATATCTTTCGTTACTTGGGCAGAACAAATCAAACAAGGTGGTGATGCGGGAATGCCTGGAATAGAAGAGAATGACCTTGCAAAAGTTGAAGATCTTCCTACCAGTAAGTAAAAGTTATCAGACTATTTACCCTACTCTCTTTTTGAGTAAAAATCATAATCACTTGGGAAAAGTCCTAGGTCTCTGGAAGATTGATGTGTCTGTTAATTAACTACCTATTAATTGCCCAGACTTGTTTAGGATGCAATTGTTTTAAAAAATTTTGCTAAAATGTATAAAGTCCTTGTTTTTGCCTTGATAAGAGTGAACCATATTTGAACATTTTCTTGATTCAAAGTTACTGCTTAGACAGTTAAACTATGTCAGAGCCATTTGTGATTACTAAAAGTGAGTATACCTCATTTCTATGAGACCAAATGTTCCCAGATTGCTGTGTTGTTGGTGTGCTTTAATAAGGCATGGTAATACCCTTATATAGGTTTTTAGGACTTTGCTTGTCCTTTCAGTTATTTACGCCACAGTTTAAATAGTTTATTCCTGGGGCACCTGTGTGGCTCAGTAGATAAAGCATCTGACTTCAGCTCAGGTCATGATCTCACGGTTAGTGAGTTTGAGCCCCAGGTCGGTCTGTGTGCTGACAGCTCAGAGCCTGGAGCCTGCTTCAGATTCTGTGTCTTCCTCTCTCTCTGCCCCTCCCCAACTTGCACTCTGTCTCTCTCTCTCTGTCTCTCAAAAATAAAAACTAGGGGTGCCTAGGTGGCTCAGTTGGTTAAGCATTCAACTTTGGCCCAGGTCACGATCTGGCAGTTTGTGAGTTTGAGCCCCACCTCAGGCTCTGTGCTGACAGCTCTGAGCCTGGAGCCTGCTTTGGATTCTGTGTCTCCTTCTCTCTCTGTCCCTCCCCCACTCTCACTCTGTCTCTCTGTCTCTCTCTCAAAAATAAATAAACTTTAAAAAATTAAAAAAAAATAAATGAATAAATAAATAGTTCCCTATTTTTTCTTTTTCTTCTTTTATGGTCACTTCTGTTCAGTGTCTGTTTCTTTCTTCATTAATGTGTCTGCTCCTTATCCATTTCCACTTGAGGTCTGAATCACTCCTGGTATCCTAGTCCTGTTCAGTGTTTGGGTTTTTTTTTTTTTCCATGTCTCTTTGTTTTTCTTACCATTTCTATGTTTCTTTGTTACCATAGATACCTCTCCCTGCTGACTCCAATTTATTATGTTGAAAAATTGGAAATAACAGCATGTCTTTGATTTTTCCTGACTGTTTTTATTCCTTTTCAATCTTAGGGTTCCCTTGTGTGGTTATAGCTCACTGTATGTGGCTGAAATTGCTGTGTGTCTGAGGTCCAAATGAAAGACTATTAGTCCTTTCATTTGTATGGTTGTTTTCTCAGATTCTTTTCTGTCCATATTCTTTTGGGTTTCCAATTCATAGTATATGCCCCTAAAATAAAGACAAGGACAAGAGCAATACCAGGAATTTAAAAATACAGAGTCAGGGACTCCTGGGTAGCTCAGTTGCTTAAGCATCCGACTTTGGCATGGGTTATGATCTCATGGCTTTTGAGTTCGAGCCCTGTGCTAAAAGTGTGGAACCTGCTTGAGATTCTCTCTTCCCTGTCTCTCTGCCCCTTCTCTGCTTGTGCATGTTCTCTCTCTCTCTCTCAAAATAAATAAATAAATACTTTTTAAAAATACAGAGTTAGAATGAGCATGATTTGTTTGTGAAGCAATGAAGTTATCCAGTGATTCTTAAAATGTGGTCCTTGGCAGTAGTATCCTAAGATTACTTTGTTAGAAATGTAATGTTAGATTCTTAGGTCCCATTTTAGACATACTGAATGAGAAATTCATGGGATGGAGCCTAGCAATCTCTGTGTTTTAACAAGCTTTCCAGGTGAATCTGATCTATGCTAAGGTTTTAGAACCACTGGCTCAACATTAATTTGATGTTGAGAACAAGGACCATGTATTATTCTGAATTTTGTAGTACTTACTCTAGTCTTAGACTCACTAAGTTTTAGCTTGATTAATCTTCTTTACATTGCCCTTAGTTACTCTCTTTTAAATTTTTTTTAAGTGTTCTATTATTTATTTTTGAAAGAGAGAGAGACTGAGTGTGAGCAGGGAAGGTGCATAGAGAGAGGGAAACACACAGTCCACAGCAGGCTCCAGGCTCTGAGCTGTCAACACAGAGCCTGATGCAGGGATCAAACTCATAAGCGGTGAGAGAGATCATGACCCGAGTGAGCCGCCCAGGCGTCCCACCCTTAGTTATTTTTTAAGCTTCTCCCAAAGTTTTGCCAAGGATAAACTGCAGGTTTCTAGTATATAGAAATACCCAATTCAGATATGTGAGCAAGCATGCATTTATTTTTCATGTCACATATATATACAAAAATATGTTTGTGTTGAAATTTATAAATTTCAACCTTTTTGTCTAGTTTTCAAGCTAAAATGTTACCATTGCTAGTCTAAGTGTGTAGTGTCTCAATTTATTTTCTCATTGGTCCACTGTCATAATTTATTACCTGGCCACCAAAGATTCCAGAATTAGAGTAACATGAAAGGGGAATGCAAGAGGTCTTAGATCTCTTATCTAGACCATTTTTAGGTATATTGTCCTTATCAGACAGAGGTTTTCAGACGTCTTTCACATATGAATTGCTTTAATAGGGCAAAAATCCTATCTTGCTGCTTCTGCTTGATTAAAAAAAGCACACAGGGGCGCCTGGGTAGCTCAGTCAGTTAAGCGTCTGACTTTGGCCCAGGTCATGATCTCATGATTCGTGAGTTGACGCCCCACATCAGGCTCTGTGCTGACAGCTCAGAGCCTGGAGCCTGCTTTGGATTCTGTGTCTCCTTCTCTTTCTCTGCCCCTCCCCTGCTTGCACTCTGTTTTTCTCTCTCTCTAAAAAGTAAACATTAAAAAAAATTTCTTTTTAAAGCACACAACCATTTCATTAGAATGAATAGAGATGAATAATACTTTTGATAAGATGCCAACAAATTCATGTCTGATTTTTACGGTATGAATTAGCCGTATTGATTCATATAATGGTCGTAGCACTAGAGTTTAGAATGGAAAGAACACAAAAAATGTATACATTTTGTGTAAATTATCATTGATACTAAAATTATCTGTATATGTAGACACTGTCTACACTGTCATGGCATTTAGAGGCTTCCTCTGGATTAATTTTTCTTTATCTTTGATTTTCTGTAGTTTGAAATAATATGCTGTGATGTAGTTTTTTGGGGGCATGTAGTTTGCTTGGTGTTCTCTGAGCTTCCTGGATCTATGATTTGGTGTCTGACATTGATTTGGGGGGATTCTCAGTCATTATTGTTTTAAATATTCCTTCTGATCTTTTTTCTCTTCTCCTTCTAGTATTCCCATTATGCATGTGTTTACACTTATATTTGTCTTAGATATTATTATTTTTTTTCCCATTATTCTCTTTGCTTTTCAGTTTTTGAGGATCTTCTTGATATACCCTGTAACTCAGAGATTCTTTCCTCAGCCGTGTCCAGTCTACAATGAGCCCATCAAAGGCATTCTTCATTTCTGTTATAGTGTTTTTTTATCTATAACATTTCTTTTTGGTTCTTTCTAAGATTTCCATCTCTCTGCTTACATTGCCTATTTGTTCTTGCATCCTTTGTACTTTATCCATTAGAGTCTTTAGCACATTAATCATAGTTGTTGGTATGCCTTGTAATTTTTGCTTGATAGTCAGACATGATGTACCAGGTAATAGTAACTGCTATAAGTAAGCCTTTAGTAATGTGGTAGTCAGGTGTGGGCGAAGGGGAAGTCTTCTATAGTCCTGTGATTTCTAATCTTTTACAGTGAGTCTATGCCTCTGGACTGTGAACTTCACAAGTTTTTCTCAGTATTTTGCCTTCTCCTGAGGTGGGACAGGAAGGCTGGAGGGGGCTGAAGTTTGGTATTTTTCTTCAGGTCACTTAGGCTCTGATAAAGCCCCAGGAGGTTAGGCTCTATTTAACTAGTTTCTCCCAAGCGCAGGCCTTTTTAAGGAGAACCAAGTGCTCTGGTGTATTTCTAAATGGTTCCTTTTCCCCTCTTCCTGCCTGAGGGAATTTTTCCCCCAATATTTACTACAGGAATGTAGTTGAGCCCCTGAAGGTAAATCTCACAATATTGTAGGGAGCCTCCCTATGACTGGGTCCCCCCAAAATCTTTCTCTCTGAGTTGTTGACACTGAGCCTCCAGTGAGTTGTCCAAACTGAGCATCAGTTACAGTTCAGGTTTTCCTACCCTGGCACTTTCTGCTCCTGAATCTCTTTTGTATGTCATGACTCCCTATATTCACCTTTCTGTGTCTCCGTTCTTAGGGATAGTTGGTTTGCCCTGTGTCCTCTTCTCTTACCCAAAAAGAATTGTTGATTTTTCAGCCTATTTATTAGCTTTTCACTTGTTGTTAGGTTAGAGTGGCAACTTCTAAGCTCCTTACATGTATACAGAACCAGAAACCAGAAGTCCTTTGGATTAATTTTTGAACCTCTTTAAACTGTTGGTGCTTTGCTTTGAAGATCATTGTTCATAACAGTTATCCTTAATTATTTAGATAAGTATTTTGAGTATACAGATTATTATGATATAGTAACTGGTGAAAAGAAACCTTGAGGTGTGTAATCAGTCAGATGCCTACACAAAGGAAAGCCCTATCATATCTTTGTACCTTGAGCTCCTAGCGTGGTGCTTTACACATAACAGGGTCCCAGTAAATGTGTATGGTTGAATTACCAGAATATCCTTAATGGTGAGGCAATGGTATCTGGAATTAAACTGCCTGAATTCAAACCCTTGACTCCCATCTTTTAACAAGTGTGTGACAACTATTTATTTACTCTTATCCTTATCTATGAAATAGGATAACAGTTCCAACCTCATAGCATGAATGTGAGATTTAAATGTAAAGCACTTAGGACAGTGACTGGCACATAGCCAGTGCTATCTAAATTTTAGTTACTATTGTTATTATGATGATTGTTGCACATCATTAGAAACATATTTGTTACCTTCTTGTCATTCCTTTTACTGAGTGTTGTCTTTTCTCTGTGATGTAGTCTATGCCAAAATTCTCAATGCCTGTACAAATTCTGGTGTATATGTGGAGTCCCTTATAGGCAGTAACCCCACAGAAGAAGTAGAGGAGAAACAAGTCCTTGTCATTTTAAAACAGATTTGTATGTGTTACTGACTTTTATTTATGATAGCCAGGGCTATACTAGAAACCATAGCAGAGCAGTGCTGAACTATCTTAAAATGTGGCTCTGAAACAGTCAAGGGAGTATGTATATCATGTGCTTATGATTAGCACAGTGTTTCAACTTCTCAGCTCTCCAAACCATAGAGCCAAACCCCAGTGGGCTTTGTTTGTTTTTAATGTTGATTTGAGTTGGTTACCAAGATCTTACAGGAATCTTATCATTTAACCCATACTGTTCTTTACCTGGATATTTACCTTTATGGTATGTAGGTCCCTGTGATGTTAGACAGTTACACATTTAGATCACTAGTTTTAAACTTTTTTAGATTAAAGAACATTCCAAGCATACAGGAAACTAGGATAATATAGTAGCCAAGTACCTACTGCCCCCCCAGAAGAAAACCACAAAAATAACATAACATTTTGCCACATTTGTTTCAGATATTTCTGTTATTGATGTTATTGTTAAAGAAATAAAACATTACTGATAAGTTGAAGCCTCCCTGTGTACCCACCAGATCCTATTCCCGCCTCTTCTTCCCCAGAGGTAACTACTATGCTGAGATTGGTGTGTATCAATTTCCATATATGTTTTTAGACTTTTACTGCATTTGTAAGCATCTATAAAACTATAAAGTATTATTTTGTTTGCTGCCTCAAACTTTAAATAAATGGTGTCTTATTGTGTATATTATTCTATACCTTGTTTTTTTCCCCCTCAATATTATGCTTTTGTGACTTACCCATATTATTCCTGTGGCTTTCTAACAGTTATAATTATTTCATTGTATAAATATACCATAACTTATCCATTCACCTATAATAAACATTAAGGCCACTTTTAGTTTTTTGTTATTTCAAACAATACCACAGTGGACACTCTTGTTTATGTCTTCTTATGTACATGAAAGTCTCTAGATACTGATATTTGACTAGTAACATTGAGCTATAAAGGTGAGGCTGCTGCTGGCTAGAAAATGTGACTAGGGATCTAGCTGTCCCAGGCCCTAAGAGTTGAGGAGATCAATAGCTCAATACACTGGTAACCCATAAACAATTCTTAGCACAATGGTTGCAAAACTGTGTACAAGGATATGAAATTAAAATAATTCTTGCATCGGGGCACTTGGGTGGCTCAGTTGGTTAAGCATCTGACTTCAGCTCAGGTCATGATCTCACAGTTTGTGGGTTCGAGCCCCACATCGGGCTCTGTGCTGACAGCTTGGAGCCTGGAGCCTGCTTTGGATTCTGTGTATTTTCCCTCTGTCTCTCTCTGCCCCTCCCTTACTCATGCACGCTCTCTCTCTCTCTCTCTCTCTCTCTCTCTCTCTTCCTCCCTCCCTCCCTCCCTCCCTTCCTCAAAAATAAATAAACTTCAAAAAAAAAATTTTAAAGAATTCTTGCATCATAGAATATCGTCAACTTCTTAATATCAGTTTATACTTCTACTAGTAATATATGACAGTATCTGTTTGTCCACATCCTCACTAAGATTCAGTTTGCTATACTTTAATTTTTTTGCCAATCTGACAGTTATTAAATGCTATCTTATTTTAGCTTAAATGTGCTATGGTACTAGTGACATTAAGCATCTTTTCACATATTTATTAGCCATTCTGGTTTCCTTCTTCTATGAATTACCTGGTAATCATTTTTGCCCATTTTTCTATTGGATTTTTGCTATTTTCCTTACTGATCTTTGAGTGTTCTTTAGTAGTTTGTAATGCAAGTATCTTCACCATGTCATGAATATCAATAGAGAAAAAAATCTTATTTATTACTTGGAAACTTTTTTCTAGTTTTAAGGTCCAGTTAATCCCATAGTAAAAATTGCCTCTAATGATTTACTTTGGGGAAAATTCTGGTAGATACAAAAATTTTTATGTACCTGAAAAATTAGAAGTTCTTTTCTAATTAATAACTTAGAAAAAGTTATTCCTTTTGGTTTTTTAATATGCGTTAGATAGAGCTACTCAAGATAATTAATTTTCTGGAATAGAGGTTTTTGACCTTGGCTATATATTGGAATCACTGGGGAGTTAAAAAAAAAATTTCATGCATGTGTCTCACTCCAGAGATTTTGATGTGTTTGGTCTGAAATGCAGCTTGGCCACTGAATGTGTAAGTATTCCTTAGGTGATTGTATTATGTAACTAAGGTTGAAAACCACTTCTCTTGGAGGATTTTTCTATATCTGCACTGTCTAATATAATAGCCACTAGTCACATGTATTTATTTTTACATCAAACTTAAATAATACTAAAAAGTCAGTTCCTCAGTCAAACTAGCGACACTTCAAGTGCTTAAGGATCGCCTGTGGCTAGCGGCTACTGTACTGGACAGTGCAAGTATAGAACATTTTCATCATTGCATCAGTGCTGCTCTAGATGGTAATATTGATTACCTCTGGGAAAGAAGACTGAGGACAGAGATAAAAAGGTGATTTACTTTTCAACATACAATCTTTTGAACTTTTGGATTTATATTTCAAAATTTCAAAAGTTTCTTAATTTGATAAATTACCTATTCAAGAACTAAATAATTTTTTAAAAATGAAAGACAGGTACAAAAATGAACTACTAGGACCTCATCAAAATAAAAAGCTTCTGCACAGCAAAGGAAACCATCAGCAAAACTAAAAGGCAACCGACAGAATGGGAGAAGATATTTGCAAATGACCTATCAGATAAAGGGTTAGTATCCAAAATCTACAAAGAACTTATCAAATTCAACATCCAAAAAACAAATCATCCAGTGAAGAAATGGGCAAAAGACATGAATAGACACTTCTCCAAAGAAGACATCCAGATGGCCAACCGACACATGAAAAAATGCTCAACATCACTCATCATCAGGGAAATACAAATCAAAACCACAATGAGATACCACCTTACACCTGTCAGAATGGCTAACATTAACAACTCAGGCAACAACAGATGTTGACGAGGATGCAGAGAAAGAGGATCTCTTTTGCATTGTTGGTGGGAATGCAAGCTGGTGCAGCCACTCTGGAGAACAGTATGGATGTTCCTCAAAAAACTAAAAATGGAACTACCCTACGACCCAGCAATTGCACTACTAGGCATTTATCCACGGGATACAGGTGTGCTGTCTCAAAGGGACACATGCACCCCCATGTTTATAGAAGCACTATCAACAATAGCCAAAGTATGGAAAGAGCCCAAATGTCCATCGATGGATGAATGGATAAAGAAGATGTGGTATATATATACAATGGAGTATTACTTGGCAATCAAAAAGAATGAAATCTTGCCATTTGGAACTATGTGGATGGAACTGGAGGGTACTATGCTAAGTGAAATTAGAGAAAGACGAAAATCAAATGACTTCACTCATATTTGGACTTTAAGATACAAAACAGATGAACATAAGGGAAGGGAAACAAAAATAATATAAAAACAAGGAGAGGGACAAAACAGAAGAGACTCATAAATATAGAAAACAAACTGAGGGTTGCTGGAGGGGTTGTGGGAGGGGGGATGGGCTAAATGGGTAAGGGGCATTAAGGAATCTACTCCTGAAATCATTGTTTCACTATATGCTAACTAATTTGGATGTAAATTTTAAAAAATAAAAAATAAAGTTAAAAATTAAAGAGAGGTAGTTATAGTGATGTTTGAGAGGAAAAAAAAGATTTTGTTTTAAAGAGGAAATGTAGTTAGTGTTTTTGTTTTGGTTTTGGTTAAGATTCTTTCTCTAATGATTAGAGCTTTTAGAAGAAATATCTAAATTTAAATACATCAAAAGTTTTTACCAGGAGGGGCGCCTGGGTGGCTTAGTCGCTTAAGCATCCAACTTCAGCTCAGGTCATGATCTTGCGGTTCATGAGTTCCAGTCCCGTGTCTGGCTCTGTGCTGACAGCTCAGAGTTTGGAGCCTGCTTCGGATTCTGTGTCTCCCTCTTCTCTCTGCCCCTCCCCCACTCGTGCTTTCTCTCTCTCTCTCTCTCTCTCTCTCTCTCTCTCTCTCTCTCTCACATAAATAAATAAAGTTAAAAACTTTTATCAAATTAAATCACTGTAGATATACTTAAATAAATTTATCTCTTAGACATCCTGTAAGACAGGAATTGGCAAACTATAGCTTGGTTGGCCTGTTTTCACAAATAGTTTTATTGAAACATTACCTTGTTCATTTATTTATGTTTTGTCTATGGCTGCTTTTGTAGTAGAACAGCAGAGTTGAGTACGGCCTCCAAGCCTAAAATATTCACTATCTGACCCTTCAAGAAAAAAGTTTCAAAGAAACAAATTATATAAAATTGGGCTTTTTTTTTCTTAAATTAGCATATCAAATTTTATTCCTGGAAATTGCTACCAAGAATATATAAACTTCTAATGGTACTTTGGTTTGTAATTGAAAGACATTTCTTTCAGGGCGCTGGGGTGGCTCAGTCAGTTAAGTATCCAACTTTTGACTTTGGCTCAGATCATGATCTCATGGTTCATGGGTTCCAGCCCCGCATCAGGTTCTGCATTGACAGAGCCTGCTTGGGATTGTCTCTCTCTTCCTCTCTCTCTACCCCTCACCCCCCTCAAAATAAATAAATAAACTTAAAAAAAGAAAGACCTTTCTTTCATTGTCATATTTTATGAAGCCACAATTTATAGTAGCCACAATTAGGAATAAAGGAATCAAAATAGGGTCTTGAATTAGAAAATACCCAGGGAGAATAGGATAGTTAGCATCCATTGGGTTTGAGGGTTTAATTGCTGCCTGTTTCTCTCATTTTTTAAAAACTACACTTCTAAAGTATTGTGTTTTAGTGGTTATTCCAGGGATTGCTATATGCACCCTTTATATGACATGGTCTATTTAGAAATTATCTTGTAGTACTTCATGTGAAATGTTAGAACTTTACAAAGATATAATTCCATTTACCTTGCCTCATCCATTATGCTATTATTGTTATATATTTTACTTAGATATAAGTCCCAATATTTTCAGCATTATTTCTGCTTTAAAAAGCCTTTTAAGGGGCATCTGGGTGGCTCAGTTGGTTGAGTGGCTGATTCTTGATTTTGGCTCAGATCATGATTCAGGAGCCAGCCCTATGTCAAGCTCCATGCTGTGCATGGAGCCCGCTTGTGATTCTCTTTCTCTCTCTCTACCCCTCTCCCCAACTCACGCTCTCTGTCTAAAAAAAAGAAAAGAAAGAAAAAAAAGCCTTTTAAGAAAATAGGAGAAGAGAATATTATGGTGTCTTATATTTACCACATGTTTAACTTTTCCAGTGATGTTCATTCCTTCCTGTGGATATTAATTTCTATCTTGATTATTATTTTCCTTTCAGCCAGGAGAACTTCCTTCAGCACTTCTTGAAATGCTGGTCTTCTAACAACACATTTTTCCAACTTAGTTTATCTGAAAACTCTTTTATTTCATATTCATTTTTGAGGGATATTTAAAAAAAATTTCTTTAATGCTTACTTATTTTTGAGAGGCAGAGTGCAAGCAGGGGAGGGACAGAGAAAGACAAGGAGACACAGAATCCAGAGTAGGCTCCAGGCCCTGAGCTGTCAGCACAGAGTCTGACACAGGGCTCGAACCCACAAACTGTGAGATCATGACCTGGGCCAAAGTCGGACACTCAACCGATTGAGCCACCCAGGTGCCCCGAAAACATCATTTTTAATAATCTCTTTTGACATGTACCTATATTGCTCAGAAAGCTGAGATGGTTCCACTGGCCAATATTTGAATAATTATAAGCATGTTCTATCTGTTCATTTATGCAGAGCAAAGTAACATAAGAATGTTACATCATTGTTTTGTATTTAATGTTCAGCTTCGGGACGATTAATATTTCTATGGGCACTTACCAAATAGCGTTTCATCACTTCCCAAAATGTTACTATAAGTAAACATTCATTAGGACTCATCTAAGTGTGATCAAACTATGTAATCAGGAGGCTCAAAAAATTGGTTAGGGCCAGTAGCTTTACATTTAAATGTTTCTGTTTTTTCAACATGAACCTTGGATTCTTTCTTCATTCTAAGGATTAATACTTAACTTTGACTCTAAAATACTTCAGTGTACATAAAACACCTATTTGCTAGGCTTGTATCATAATGCAGTAGCTAATATTCTCACTTGGTCTCCAAATCTATCATGCAGGATAAATGGCATTATCCCTGTTTTTCAGATGAAGACTGGGGCTTTGAGAAATTAGTCACTAATCCAAAATCATACGGTTGATAAATTACAGAGTCATGATTTGAACCCTGGTCTGTCTGACTCCAAAGCTCATGCTTTTTATTCTGTCTTTGACTCTTTTGGTGATACAACAGAACCACTTCTGGAGCTTTTAATAAATATAGATACCTAGGTACCACCCCCCATGTTCAGTATGTCTAGGGTGGTATCTGTATTACTAAAGTGCTCCCAGAATAGAGGTCCATTGCTTATTTATACCATATTACTTTTCCATAGTCATAGTCACTGGATTGTGAAGCTTTTCTGTAAGACAGAAACTGGAAGATTTGAACAATTTTAAGGACCTGAGCTGAAGTCAGACGCACAACCGACTGAGCCACCCAGGCGCCCCGCATCTAATAGGCATTTAATAAATATTGTTGAATGATTGAATTTCCATATTGATAACTCTCCTTTTTAAAAAAGTGTAAAACCCGGGGCCTTAGTCATAGGATAAAAGCTTTGTGCTCCAAGTTTCTTTGTATCCTGTGTTTTGTCTTTATCATTACTAGGCTTTGTCATTTTATCTTTGGTACTTTTCCTTAATAATGGCAATTATTGTTTGCAGTCTTTTTAGTGTCTAATTTTTCCCCCACACTTCTATTGTCTTTAAGCTCACATTTATTATTTTATTTCTCTTAATTTAAGAAGTGCCTGTAGCTATAGCCCAGTGCTTAGTACTTCCTTGAGAATTTATCATGTAGGTATAAAAATGCTCAACACAAAATTGTTTATAATGACAAATTGAGAGCTATATAAGCATTATAAAGAGGGTTAATTCGTTAAATTTGTTATATCCATAAAGTGTGATATGTAGTTGTTAAAAAGAATAATGTGGAGCTGTATTTATTAACATAAAAATATATCTATGATTTTTTTAATGAAAAAAGCAGGTTACAAGAAAGCAAGAATAATATTTCATTTTTGTGGAATAAACATTAGATACTTATATGTGTATAGAAAAAAGTCTGTAGAACTTTTCTATAGATAATTGGAGAGTGAGATTAGCATTCTACCTGTCTCCAGGCTCACTAGTAGTTTTCTAGGTCTTCATCTGTTTTGGTACCACTGAATATAAGTATGCATTCTGACCCCTGGGGAAGCCTTTAACTATCTTGCCCTGGTATAAGTAAATTACCTTTTTCCTTAGTTCAACAAAAACAAGGCTTGAGGTTTTTTTAAAGGAAATTTGCAAGGAAACAAAAAAGGAAAGTGAACAAAAAGTCAATGTAAAAACATAGAAACCAAAATGTTTATAGAACACACATTTCTTTTTCCTAAGTAGTAAAAGTCTGTTCACCAGCTAGCTTTGCTGATGCAGTTTATGGGTCTCCAAGATCCCTGTGGCAGTTCTTTACCCAGATCTTTCTAGCTACATTGGAAGTTTTTGTTTGTATTTTTTCATTTTTTTTAATTACTTTTTTAGTTGAAGTATACGTAACATTAAAATGGAAGTTTTGGTGCGCCTGGGTGGCTCAGTCGGTTAAGCGTCTGACTTTGGCTCAGGTCACAATCTCTCAGTCCGTGAGTTCGAGCCCCGCGTCGGGCTCTGGGCTGATGGCTCAGAGCCTGGAGCCTGCTTCGGATTCTGTGTCTCCCTCTCTCTGACCCTCCCCCGTTCATGCTCTGTCTCTCCCTGTCTCAAAAATAAATAAAACGTTAAAAATAAATAAATAAATTATAAAATGGAAGTTTTGATTCAGCATTACCATTTGGGAATGTTATAGAAGAAAATGGGATAACAAAGAAAAATATGTATAAAATATTAAAAATCAGATTATAAGGTTGTTTGTATGATAGGATCCTACTTTTGTTTAAGGTGTATTGTATAATGTACAGCAAAAAAAAAAAAACAACCCACAAAACATTAGAGAGGTGGTCTTGAAATGATAACAGTGGTTATAGCTAATTTTAAATTCCTTCATGCTTTTTGATTTTCTAAATTTTCTCTGGGAACATGTGTTATTCATATCAAACTTATAAGGCTCCATATTACTACTCTGTTTATGCTATATCAGTTCTAAACTCCTCTGGGTATTTTACAGAGGCTCTTTTTAATCCTGCATTTTTTATTTTTTGTCACCTATATGAATCATAGCTTTGCCTCCAAATATTCACCTTGTTCTTGAGCATGAGGCAATATTATATAAAGCTAAGGACATTTATAATTACTTCTTATTTAGTAGTGAAGATGCCCTCTTTTGCCTTTCGGTTTGAGTAGTGCTGGACAGAGCTAGGCTCCAACAGTGATTAACAGATTTGTGGATTGTGACTGACTTCTCTTTCCAAATATATCTACCAGATGCTTAGTGTCCTCAGAGTCTGTTAGCAAATCAAAATTGTGTTAATTAAACCCAGCAAAGTATTGCTCTTTTAAGATGTTAGCTGATTGTTATTTAGCTGTCTTATGTGCAGAAGTGAGTGTTGGACATTGAAGCTAGAAATAGGAACAAGGTAATAGGAATATCATGAGATATAGAAAATCTCAACTTTCTGTAAATTTGAATAGGTTGCTTTCTTAGAGTGAATTTTAAACTCCTTGGGGCTTTAAGTTTAGAAATCTATGTAATAATAAATGAAATACACTCATTGAAATAAACTTTCAGGATTGTGAAAATAATCCAAGTATACTAGTTAGAATTGATTAGGCTGTGATATATTAACAAAGAGCCCCCAGACTGCAGTGGCTTAAAACAAGAAAGATTTATTTATTGTTCATATTACAGCCTGATGCAGGTCAGATGATGATTTGTAGCTCTCCTCCAAGCAGTGTCTCTTTCCAGCATATGATATCATCTTCATATGTAGCATCCTTAGTTGTGGCAGAAAGGGAAGAGAGATCTTATGTGATTTGCACAGATTTTATCATCATACATGGAAGTGGTATGTTCAGTTTCACTTACATCCTCACAGTCAGAACCTAGTCTTTTGGCTCCTAAGTGTAAAGAAGGCTGATCTTCCTCTGTGCCCAGGAAAAATCTGATGAAATAGGAAAACACAGCATTGTCTCTGCCACTGTCTCCGTTTCCTTCTTTGCTCTCTGACTTTCTATCATGTTAAGCTGCCCAAGGAAGCAATGGAATTAGTGGTAGTGAGTGGAACATGATCTTTCCCTGTTGTCTTCATTTTGTAAAGGAGAATAAAGTCGTCACTAGAAGTGTGTACATCTTTATTAGTAAAGCTCTTGGTACAAAACGTAAATGTTCCCTCTTCAAAAATAAAATTCAACTTGTTCCATCAGTTATGTGTAGTTTTTATTTAAAATCTGAGCATCTCAGAGTAACATATTCTCATTGCTTCACCTAATCTGTAAATGTCTATTTTTATTTATAAATAAATATATACTATCCATAGAAAAAGATCTTCTTGTATGTGAACAGATTCATTTATTTATTTATTCATCAAATCTTAGGTGAGCTTTTGTGATGTGCCATTTATTCTAGGTGTTGGGGATATAGTGGTGAACAAAATGTAGAGTTCTAACTATTTTATATTCTGGTCAGATTTACTGATCACCAAAACTGGTGATGTGTAATACAATGTATCAATTACTAGCCATAAATTAGTTAATATGCCAACTGTAAAGATTACAAAATTAAAATAAGCATCATAGGATTAGTGCAGTGTAAATAGGTTCATGGTGGTTGGTTTTTATTTTTTTTAATTTTATTTTTTCATAGTGGTTGGTTTTTAAAAAACATAATATCGATAGGAATAATATGGATCTTTTTTTCTTTCAGCTTTAAAGAAACCCTCTATTTCTGTTGCTCAGTATGAAAGTCATCAAGCAATCTCCCATATTCCAACTGGACAACCTCTCTCCCCAAATATGGTTCCAGGTGTGAAGTCTTATTCTCTTTCTTTTTAATTTCTTTTTTTTTTTAATGTTTATTTATTTTTGAGAGAAAGAGAAAGAGAGAGCAAGCACAAGCAGTGGAGGAGCAGAGAGAGGGACAGAGAATCTGAAGCGGGCTCTGTGCTGACAGCAGCAAGCCCAATGTGGGGCTCGAACTTAGCAACCGTGTAATCATGACCTCAGCCAAAGCTGGACTCTCACCAGACTGAGCCACCCAGGTGCCCCTGAAGTCTTAGCCTTAAAATTCCTTTTGAAAACCATTTTACTGGTCAAGTATTGTTGTATAGGGAATAAAACATGTCATTTAACAGCATGGTGAAGTAGCATTCATTCTTCTAGTTAATGTTAAATATTTTGCAATGATTGATCAAAACTCAGGGACAGATAATCATTTAAAAATGCAGTTTGTTGGGGGCATGTAGGTGGTTCAGTCAGCTAAGCATCTGACTTGATTTTGGCTAAGGTCATGATCTCTCAGTTTGTGAGATTGAGCCCAGTGTCAAACTTCGCTGACAGTGTCGAGCCTGCTTGGAATTTGATAGGTCCTTCTCTCTCTGCCCCTCCCCCCACCTCAATAAATAAATAAACTTAAAAAACTAAAAATAAAATTTCACTTTGTCTAAAGCATTTTTAAGAGCAAAAGAACTATTTGTTCTGCCACTCTGGACTATATTCCCTTTCATCTCTGCCAGTCTATATGTATTTACTCTCTTCAAAATGTGTTCAAATTTATTTCACAGAGGCCTTCTATTAACTACTACATCCATCTATATTCCACTCCCTATTCCATACTTATGAATGTATGTTTGTTTTCTACTGAATACCTATTTGATTTTATAGAAATGTTCCCCTAAAATGAGAATTGATGTGATTAAAGTTAATTATAATAAGGATCTAAATGAAGGCTTTGACGAGGGAAAAGGGGACTGGGGAAGAGAAAAGTTATATCCAGGAGTTGCCAATAAGAAAGAATCAAGAGTTGGGGCTCAGTCAGTTAAGTATCTGACTCTTGATTTCCGCTCAGGTCATGATCTCATGATTCTTGAGATTGAGCCCTGCTTTGGGCTCTGTGCTTACAGTGAGAACCCTGCTTGGGATTCTCTCTCTCCGCCCCTCCCCCTGCTTGCACGTGCACTCTCTCTCTCTCTCTCTCTCAAAATAAGTAAATAAACTTAAAAAAAAAAAGAATCAAGAGTTAACATGGGGCACCTGGCGGCTCAGTCAGACAAGCATGCAACTCTTGATCTCCGGGTCCTGAATTCAAGCCCCATACTGGGTATAGAGATTACTTAAAAATAAATAAACTAAAAAAAAAGTTAACAGTTGTGAGTCACGGTGTAGGTGAAAATGACTTAGAGGCTAGAGATTTCTGATAGCAATGTAGAGTTAGAAAAACTTAGGGAAGAAAAAGATACAAGTCTCAATGCCAGTTAAATCTTCAGGTTTCTACTATGTATCACTTTGGCTGATAGGTTTATTTATAATCAATACCAGAGATACTTACCTAAGAATGATTAGTAAACTTCACACAGCTAAAATCACATTGGCTGTAAGATTTGATTAAAGATTTGATAATAAAGCCAAAAAAAAAAAAGCTACCTGACTACTCAATATCAAACAACAGTGTGTTTTACGTTTTCTAAGCAGGTCTTGTGAAATTCTTTTGCAAAATAGGACCTTAATTTGATGTTTTTATGCCATAGATTCTCATGGACACCACAATGGAAATCCTGGAACTTCAAAGCAGAACCCTTCCAATCCTCTTCAGCGTTTAATTCCAGGCCCGAACTTGGAAAGTATACCCAGAATTCAAGCAGATATACTAAAGCAGGCTACCAAGGATAGAGTCGGTGATTTCCATAAGTTGAAGCAAAGTAAGAATCAGTTGATGAATGTTATGCTGAAAAGATTTCTTTAAATATAATATGTTTATAAGGCTCAATTAAGGTCTTCATTATTATAATGTCTAATGAATGTATAGTAAACTTATATGCATACAAAGAGAAAGTGTGATGGTGGTAAAAATTAAAAGGAAAGCAAGTTTTAAATGGATAGAGATATTTTATTTTATTTTTTTAAGTTTATTTATTTTAAGAGAGAGAGAGTGCGAAAGCATGCTCAAGCAGGGGAGGGGCAGAGAGAGAGGGAGAGAGAGAATCCCAGGCAGGCTCACTCAGTGCTGTCATTGCAGAGCCCAACACAGGGCTTGATCTCACAAACTGCAGAAATCAAGAGTTGGAGACTTAGGGTGCCTGGATGGCTCAGTTGGTTAAACATTCAACTTTGGTTCAGGTCATGATCTCAAGGCTCCTGAGTTCAGGCCCTGCATCAGGTTCTCTGCTGTCGGTGTGGAACCTGCTTCAGATCCTCTGTCCACCTTTCTTTGCCCCTCTCCCACTCTCTCTCTGTCTTGCGCACACGTGCACGCATGTGCTCTCTCTCTCTCTCAAAAATAAACATAAAAAAAAAAAAGAGTCAGAGGCTCAATCTACTGAGTCTGGATAGAGATATTTTAAAGAAGTCTTTAAAAATCTTCTCACGTTCTCCACTATTAAATAATAAACTTCAGGTGAGTTGACATTTTAAAAATGCTATTAGTTCTTATAACTAAAAAATTTTTGGAGAAGTGAGAAAAGATATATTTTGTTAGGCTAATGAATTAAAAGTTTGACTAGGAGGAGAAGATAAATAGTTTTGAAAAATGGATTCTGGGAGATATAAAGACCTAGGGACTTCCATAATAGAAGGCTCAATGCTCCTTCCTTTTGCATTCCTTTCCATTGCAATTTGCTTCATTTAGGTATTAGGAGAAAAGTGAAAGAAATTGAACAAATTCATAGTAATGTGTACTAAAATATCACTCCTTAATTATCTCAGAGGTATCAATTTTGATAGGTGGACAATACCTTTTAATTTGTATAACTCTCTAATTGGCAGATTCTTAGGAAATATAAGAAAAATTCTGGTAGTCGAGAGGGTTTGGACCAGACAGTGTCTCTTAGGTCAGTTCCCTTAAACTACACTTTTCACTGCTTCTGCTTTACAAAGCTTTTTCCCTTCAACTTCTTTTGTTGTTGTTGTTGTTTATTTTTATTTTTCCTTAACAGTATATTTTGGAGTATATTCCATACCTGTATATAAAAATTTACTTCAACTAATGGCTGTATCATGTTCCATTATACATGTTTGTAGTATTTTATTGAACTCATCCCCTCTTAGTAGACATGTTAACTCCTTTCAATATTCTCTACTGTGCTGCAATGAAGGATTCATAAAAACAAAGGCAAACTGCAGCTTGTAGACATTCTGTCTGTTCAGACGTGGAAGGGTCTGAACAGACAATGTCTACAAGCTGCAGTTTGCCTTTGTTTGCTTTCCATGATGGCTTCTATGGCAACAACTATTCAGAGCAGTGTTGCACAGTTATTTGTGCGCAGGTTGCTCATACAGTGAGGACTGCAACGTTACATTTTTTAAATCTCTTCAGAGTATTTTTAATTGGTCTTCTGGCAGTTCATATTTCTTCATCTATATGAAGATATACTTTGCATCCATTTAACTGACTTTCCTTCCTTGATATTTTAAAGTGTATCCTTGTATGTCTACTGAAGTATCATATGAAAAACATTTTTATTAAATAAATGTGGCTAATGTTTTAAATATATTGAAATTTTTTTTTCTCAAAATCTTGAAGAATTGGCCTGAAAACTTCTACCTTACCAGAAAGAGGTGTATAGTAAGGACAAAACAAAGTATCTTAATTCAATATCTTAATTCACTTAATACTTTCTACTAAACTTATAGTTTACCCTATAAAACCTTTTATCATTGCCATACCTGTATTTTTTTAATGATATTTGGATAAAGAATGTGATTGGAAATAATTGCCAGGAAATTATTATTCTCTACAACTTCTTTAAAAGAGCCTGTTGAGTCTTAAACTCTTACTCCAAATTCTTTTCAGTGTATATATAAAGTTGAAATCATTGGGAGCACTGTTTTGTGATTTACATTGGCATTATCTTTACATACATTTTAACCTATCAAATAGTTACACAGTTGTCATTTTAAATAGACATATACATATATACACACATATAGACACATGCATATATTCGATTGTGTTTAGGCAATAATAATAGTTCAGTTAGCTCTACTCTTTTATTGGTTATTTAAAGTATTTCATATTTTCTCATGTTAGTTGTCATGACTATGAGTACCTTTTTTTCAAATTATTTCCTGCTTACACTTTTGTGTTCCTTTATTTTTTTTAAGTTTATTTATTTATTTTTGAGAGAGAGAGAAAGAGAGAGAAAGAGAGGGAGATTGTGAGGGGGAGAGGCAGAAAGAGGGAGACCCAGAATCCCAAGTATGCTCCCCCATGTCAGTGCAGAACTGGTGTGGGGCTGAAACTCACTGACTGTGAGATCATGACCTGAGCCAAAATCAAGAGTCGGACACTTAAACGACTGACCCACTTGGGCACCCCAAGTGTATTCCTTTAAAAGTAGTTCCCAAACTGAAATTACTAGGTCAAAGTACTTGACCAGTTTTATAGTTCCTATTACATATTTTCAGACTGTTCTGTAGAACAGTTTCACAGTGTCATTGGACATGTTTAAATTTATTTCTGTATGGCCTGGCCACATTGGCTTTTTAACTCTAAGGCATTTAGAATATAATGATTCCTTAAATATTTTTTAATAAGCATTTACTTTCTGGTGGCCTCTCCATTTTTATATGAGGAATTTTACTATAATTATTTGTTGGTATATAATCTGTGCATCCATTTGACCACTTAGCCTGACAGCTTTGGAGTTTGATCCTGTATCTTTGTGTCAAATCTTTATAAATAAATCAGATGTTAACCTCTTATCAGTTATCTTTACTACAGTTTTACTTTTCCGTTGCCTTTCCTGATATGAGATTTTATTATATTTAATCATCATGCAAAATATTTTAATTAAAAATAATTTTTAAATTTTGTGGAAAAACGTACAATTCACCGAAGTGTACAATTCATTGGCATTTAATACATTCATAATGTTAGGTGATCATCACAACTATCTAGTTCCAGAATGTTTTCATCAACCCCCCAAAAAAACCCTGTACCTAGTAAGCAGTCACTCCCTGTTCTCTCCTACCCACAGTCCCTGGCAAAGACTAATCTGCTTTCTGACTCTATGGATTCATCTGTTCTGAATCTTTCATATAAATGGAATCATACAACACGTGACGTTTTGTGTCTGGCTACTTTTACTTAGCATGATGTTTTCAAAGTTCATTCTATTGTAGCATATATCAATACTTTATTTTTTATGGCTAAATAATATTCAGTTGTATGAATACATTTTGCTTATCTATTCATCTGTTGGTGGACATTTGAATTGTTTCCACTTTTTGGCTATTATGAATAGTGTTGTATGAACATTCATTTACAAATTTTTGTTGAACACCTATTTTCGATTCTTTCAAGTATATACCTAGATGTGGAATCACAGGGTCATATGGTAATTCTGTGTTTAGCTTTATTAAGGAACTGCCAAACTATTCTCCACAGTGGCTCTACCATTTTACAGTCCTACCTGCAATGCATGACAATTCCAATTTCTCCACGTGCTTGCCAACACTTAATACTTCTTGGGTATTTTTTATTTTTCACTATTGCCATCCTAGTGGGTGTGAAGTGGTATCTCATTGTGTTTTCTTTCTTTTTTTTTTTTTAAGATTTTATTTTTGGGAGCACCTGGATGGCTCAGTCAGTTAAGCATCTGACTTTTGACTTCAACTCAGGTGATGATCTCATGGTTAATGAGTTCGAGCCCTGCATCAGGCTCTGTGCTGACAGCACGGAGCCTGCTTGGGATTCTTTCTCTCCCTCTCTCTCTGACCCTTCCCACTCATTCTCTCTCTCCTTTTCTCTCTAAAAATAAATAAATAAACTTGGGGAAAAAAAAGATTTTTAAGTCATCTCTACATCCAAAGTGGGGCTCGAACTTACAACCTTGAGGTCAAGAGTCACCTGCTCTACTGAGTCAGCCAGCCGCCCCTCATTGTGATTTTCATTTGCGTTTCTCTGATGACTAATGGCATTGAACTTCTTTTCCTCTACTCATTGGCCATTTGTATATCCTCTTTGGAGAAATGTCTACTCAAGTACTTTGCCCATTTTTAAATTGGGTTGTTTGTCTTTGTTGTTGAGTTTTAAGCATTCTTTTATATATTTGGATACTAGACCCTCATCAGATAAATGATTTGCAGTTATTTTTGCCCATTCAGTGGGTTGTCTTTTCACTCTTTGATAGTGTCCTTTGATACACAAAGTTTTTAATTTTGTTGAAGCCAAATTTATCTCTTCTTTTGGTGTTTATGCTTTTGGTGTCATATCTAAGAAACCTTTGCCAAATCAAAGGTTATGAAGATTTCCCCTTATGTTTTCCTCTAGAAGGTTTATAGTTTTGCCTCTTATGTGTGGGTTTTCATCTGTTTTTATATGATTTTTTAATAAGTTTATTTATTTATTTTGAGAAAGAGTGTGTGAATGCATGTAGGAGGGGCAGAGAAAGGAGACAGAGAAGCAGTCTCTACACTGCCAGCACAGAGCCTGATGTGGGGCTCAATCTCATGAACTACGAGATCATGACCTGAGCTGAGATCAACCCTCACATACTTAACTAAGCCACCCAGCCACCACATCTAATTTTTATATATGATATGAGGTAAGGATCCAACTTCATTCTTCTATGTGCAGGTATTTAGTTGTCCCATAGTATTTGCTGAAGAGATTCTTCTTTTTCTATTGAACATTCTTAGCATACTTGTTGAAAATCAATTGTATGAGTTTATTTTGGACTCTCAATTCTATTCCCCAGATGCCACTACCTCACTGTTTTCATTACTGTAACTTTGTGATAAGTCTTGAAATCAGGAAGTATGAGTGCTCCAACTTTGTTCTTCTTTCTAAAATTATTTTGACTATTTGGGATCTCTTATAATTCTATGTGAATCTTAGGATCTGTTTGTCTATTACCACTAAAAAGGCAGTGGGGATTTTTTTTTTTTTTTTCCAATAGGTAAGCTCTACGTAGGCCCTATGTAGGACTTGAACTCATGACCCTGAGATCAAGAGTCACATGTTCTCTGGACTGAGCCAGCTAGATGCCCCAAGGCACTTCAGATTTAATTTTTAGTGTTTTTAAAGTTTTATTTATTTAAGCAATCTCTATACCTCATGTGGGTAGAACTCATGATCCCAAGATCAAGTTGCACGCTCCTCCAACTGAGCCAGCCAGGCACCCCAAATGGATTCCACTGCATTGAATCTATAGATTACTTTGGGAAGTATTGTCATCTGAACAATATTAAGTCTTCTAGTCATGAAAACGGAATATCTTTCCATTTATTTAGAGTGTCTTTATTTTCTTTCAGCAGTGTTTTATAGTTTTCAGTGCACAAGTCTTGTGCCTCCTTGGTTAAATTTATTCTTAAGCATTTTATTCTTTCTCATGTTATTGTAAATTTAATTGTTTTCTTAATTTCCTTTACAGATTGTTCATTGCTATTACACAAAAATATGACCAATTTTTTTCTTGGCTCTTGAGGTTTTAATTTTTTATTGAAATTTCTAGAAATATGTAATATTTGGGTCTTACCTTAAAATTTAGAATGTTGGATTTTATTTTCATTATTCTAGAAATAATGGCTATGTATCTGTTTTTATATGCCTTATATAAAATATACCCTTGTCTTATACATTAGCATATATAAACATATATATATATACACATATATATATGTCAGTATTTTGAATATGATTCAAAATTTCTGTGCCTGTTTTACATCAACTGCATTTTGTTTTCTTTATACATGTTGACCTCCTTTCCCCATTCCTCCCACCCCTATCTCCCCCTCTCGCAATGACCAGTCTGCCCACTGTGTCTATGAACTTGGGGTTTTTCTTTTTCAAAGACTCCACATATCTAACAGAAATCATAGGGTATTTGCCTTTCTCTGTCTGGCTTCTTTCACTTAGTACAATGCCCTCAAGCTCCATCCATATTGTCGCAAATGGCAAGATTCCCTTGTTTTTTAATGACTGAATAATATTCCATTGGATATATATACCACAACTTTTTTTTAATGTTTATTTATTTTTGAGAGAATGTGCAAGCGTGCATGATGGAGAGGGGCAGAGTGACAGGGAGACAGAGGATCTGAAGTGGGCTCTGCGCTGACAGCAGAGAGCCCAATGGGGGGCTTGAAATCACTAACCATGCAATCATGACCTGAGTCAAAGTCAGATGCTTAACTGACTAAGCCACCCAGGTGCCCCATCTTCTTTATCTATTTATCTGTTCATAAACACTTAGGTTGTTTCCATTTCTTGACTATTGTAAATAATGCTCTATTGAACATGGGGGTGTATATATTGTTTTGAGTTCATGTTTTCATTTTCTTTATAAATACCCAAAGTGGAATTGCTGGATCATTCTAGTTTTAATTTTTTGAGGAACCTCCATACTGTTTTCCGTGGTGGCTGTACCAATTTACATTACTACCACTAGTACACAAATGCCCCCCTTTCTCCACATTTCTCCAATCATGGCTGATTTTTGTTTGTTGATTTGTATCCTGAAACTTAACTGAATTTGATGCATTAGAGATTTTTATTTGTATATATTCAGGTATATCCATTTTGACTCTTATGAGAACTTTCATTTCTTTTAATCATCTGTTCTTTATCAGGGCATAAATGTACTACTCAATTTTCATTTATTTTTCCCCCTGATTATTTGACCTCTTTGGAATATATAATGATCCAAATTAATTTTTCTCTATCCTGATAACCATCTGTCCCAGAACTCTTATTGTTTGTTTTTCCTTTGTGGTATGGTATTTACGTCTGGTTTATCACATACACATATTAAGTTATTGCACTATTTTCAACCTGTCTCTAGAATTTCCATTTTTTCCAATTCTTGTCCTTATCCCTAGCATATAGTAACAATTTTGATGCCAGTTCTGATATGTGTGGGTTTTTCCCACATGACCAAGCAATTCTCAGACACCTACAATTCGACTCAATTCTGACACCATCTACCAGGAGATAGCCTCAGGTTTCACAGATTAAGGGCACAGCCCTACAAGATTGCTCTTCTCTCCTCCACTTCAGACACCAGTTGAAAGTCCTGGTTGTTGTCTGTGCTTCTGAGCAACTAATGGTGTAATGCCCCCGATTTCGAACCCGAGAGACCATCAAGCAGCCGATACCGATGCAAACGCACGAGGGTTTATTTGCAAGCTCGAGCTTGGGCCCGAGTATACCCGACACAGCGGAGCAGGGACTTGGACCCCTAGGTTAAAAGGCGTAGCAGTTTTATAGGGGCCAGTGGCCAATGAGATTGTAACACACACAGAAAGTTGCATAGTCATGCCAGTCCACATGCAGGTGGCCAATTGAATTACAATTTACCCTATAGTAACTGTTTGAACTAGCCTATCACTCTGGCGTGCAAGTGAATTGGCGTGCAAGTTTGGCGGGCAAAAGGCGGGGTTTACATTCTTTGGCGGTTAGGGGTTCCGCATTCCTATATGAGCCAGTTTCCAGTAAGGGTGTGCTCAGTGGCTTGACTAGGGTGGGGGAGTATCTTAAGCAATAAGTAGGTCATTGGGGGTTATACATGAGATGGTGGATGTAGCACAAAATGGAGTTAGTCTTGCTCTGCCTGTCCAGGGGTAGGGGATTTTTGTTAAATTCCTTGGGTCCCACAATGGTAGATCTGAGGTTCCAACAGCCCCTTCCTTGAGTCAATTAATTTGCTAGAGTGGCTCACAGAACTCAGAGAGACTTTTTATTTACTAGATTACCCGTTGATTATAAAACGGTATAACTTTGGGACACCCAGACAGAAGAGATGCATAGGAAGGTATGGGAAGACAGTGTGCAGTTTCCATGCCCTCTCCAAGTGTACCACTCTCCCCACATCTCCTCACCAACCTGGAAGTTCTGATCTCTGTCCTTTTGGGGTTTTTTGGAAGGCTTCATTATGTAGGCATGATTGATGAAGTCATTGCCATTGGTGATTGAATCGACTTCCAACCCCTCTCCCCTCCTAGGAGGTCACATGGTTGTCTTGGCAACCAGTTTCCAACCCGAGGCTGATTCCAATAGTGGCCTCATTAACATAACAAAAGACACACTTGTGGCTCTCCTTCCTTAGGAAATTCCAAGTGTTTTAGGAGCTCTTTGCCAGAAAAGGGATGGAGACCAAATATATATTTCTTATCATAAATCACAATATCACATATGGGTTTGAAAACTGCTTTATTATAATTTGAACCTAAAAACTTTAAAAATCTATTTTTTCTCTGTTCTTCCAGAAGAATTTCACTTAGTTTACCAAGTTCTATAAGTAGTCCTCAGAAACCTTAGTGTATATTGAATTAAATCTACATATTAAATTGGGTGGTATTATTTACTATCTTTAGCCTTTACATCTAAGACTCCATTTATTCATATTTCATTGTAGTCTTCTGCTTTTCTTTGAGTGAATATCTGACTTCCCAAGTTAAATAGGTGTCTCAATATTTAACTGGTTTTTTTTTCTTATTATTTAAAAATGGGATTGTTTTTCATTGTATTTTCAAGTTGTATATCACTTTTATGTAGATTATAATTGACTTTTTGGTATTTCTCATTTCTTGTACCTTTAAATTGCTTATTCATATGTCTAATAAATTCTTTTATAAGGATTTTGAAAGATATATTATCATGTTAACTGTGAAAGTGGCTTTATTAAATATTTATTTTTCAGAAAGTAAACACTATTTAGTCATAAGGGGAAATTATTATTTAAATGTACTTTCGCCTTATAATTTTCTTTTTTTGCCTTATAACTTTCTTTTTTGGTTTTATCTTTCTCAAAATCATATTGGCCGAAAATTTTCAAAATATTAGAAGAATTATTGGAAATAAACTTTGAAGATACAAGGAACCAATAGAGATAATATAATGCCCTACTACTCAAAGTGTAGGTCGGTGGAGCAGCAGCATCCATATTACCTGTGATTATTAGAAGGATTTCAGGCCCTACCTAGACCTTATTTATATTTACATTAAAGTTTGGGAGTCTTCTCTAATGTGATTCCCTCATTTCACAGAAAATAAAAATTAGGTCCAGAGAGTTTAATTTGCTTAAGGTAAATAGTGGACTAACCAGGACTATTATCTAGGTCCCTTTTCTTCAGGTTCACTGCTTTTTTATTGTATCACACCACCTCTTCTATACTTTTGATGTTTTGGAAAAATTCTTTAATATTTCCTTTTCTTGTTCTCTTTCTAGTAAATTCCTAATCATACTTTAAAGGCATGCTCTGCTGTCACCTATTTGGTAAAATCCTTCTTCATATCTTTACCAATCTTGACCATATCAATCACTCCTTTCTCATTCTACTTCAATACATTGAACATACTTTCATTAGTGTATATTCCACATTATTCTGTAATTAACTATTGTGGGGAGGAAAAGTTTTCCTTGACCTTCTTAGCGTCTCTGACTGGGTCTGAAAATTAAACTGACAAAGACAGATTAACAGGAGGAAAGCATGCACATGTATTTCATGTAAATTTTCATGACACAGTACCCTTAAGAGGAAAATGAAGAACTGAGAAATGGTTAAACCTAAGTGTTTTTATGCTAGGTCTGATGAAAAGTTGAAAGTTGTGGAAAGATGATAGGACAAAGTGTATGAGGTAAGTATAGTAAGCTCGGGGAAATGTAGTAAGGCCTATTTGTTCAGATTCTTCTTCTTAGTGTTGTTCTGTCTTGGATATAAAGATGTGCCTTCCCCCCAGATTATAAGGAGAGGGTATCTTCCAAATGAGGGTTCTATGACATGCTTCAGGGGAAGGTCAGAAGGTCCTTCCTTCACATACCATTTTTTAGATTCCTTTAGCTTGAAATATTTAAAAGGCCAAGGTGCTGTATTTGGGGGGTAGGATGTCCTGAACCATGTCATCTCCCCCACTCCACTCTATCTGAAGCTTCTCCAAGAAATTTCACATTCCATAAATTGAGTTGGTAGATTGTCCCATAACCCACTGAACCAGTCTCTGTCCTGAGCATTTCTAGGGAAACATAAGAAAAAGGTTAATGATTGGAACCAGTTTTGTAGTCCAGAAGGCAGTCAGTTAAGATTTTCTAAGATGCTGAACTTGAAGCATCTTCAGATGAAATATAGACAGGCACTGGAAATATGACAGATTTTCCTGGTTTATACTTTGATTGTCTCTGGTGATGTCATCAGGTGATCTGGTGAACTTTCTAAGTGGCTCACACGGGAATAGGCACAAAGTTTGCCCATACATGAGTTGTTGTGGTGATTTCTTGCCAAGTTTACATCAAATTGTCCAGGTTCAGTTTGCAGGGCTTTGGGAAAAGGACAGTTTCAAGTTTTAGTAATTCAAAGTCAGAAGGGTGGGAGAAAAGTTGGAAACTCTAATTTGAAGAGTGGTAGCTCGATACTGGAGGAAACTAGAAGGATTCAAGATGCAGGCTAGGTAACAAGTAAGTAATAAAATCTTAAAGACAATGGCTAGGACTAGAATTTAGCTCCCTACTGAAACATCCTTTTTCTCACTATAGTCACCCCTATTTCTATCAAAGATAAAGTAATACTAATTTGTTTGCAAAATAAGGCTAGTCTCATTAAACTTGGTCATAAGTGCAACAAGAATAGTATTTGCTTACCTAGGTCTTTGGAGTTTGCTTGCTAAAAGTTTTCATAAAGAATCTCAGATTCAAGTTTTAAAAGCCTCTGGAGGCTAGGAAGCCAAACCAAGGACTCACCGTCAGACTTTAGACATAATACCTATTAGACCTATTTGAATTCCTCTCTTTTCCAACTTCCCAAGATATCCTGAGGTTTCTAAGCCTGCCAGGAACTGACCTTTGTGATTCACTTGTATGGCTGGGAACCCTGTATCCCCGGTATAGACTGGTTTTTCCAAGGGGATGCTTTATAAATATTGGCTCCTAATTAGGTCAGCCTTGGAATTGTAAAGCTGTCTGGTCATACTGGATTTTTTTTTAAGTTTATTTATTTATTTTGAGGGGGTGCAGGCAGAGACAGAGAAGAGAGAATCCCAAGCAGGTTCTGTGCTGTCAGTGCAAAGCTCGACATGGGGTTTAATCTCATGAACTGTGAGATCATGATCTGAGCCGAATCTAAGAGTTGGACACCTAACCAACTGAACCATCAGTTCAGGTGCCCCTGGTCATATTGGATTTTATGCATCATTCTCAAGTATGATATTCAGTCAGATCCTTGGTAATATAACCAAAGTTTCCAAATGTGTCCTAATAGCAAGAGAACAGATTCTTACTGAACTTACCCAAATAACTATTGCATGAAAATAAGATTTACTCACTTAGTTTCTGAATTCTGCAAGATCAGGTAGGGAGAAAAAGAAATTGTTTCATCTTTATTCACAAAGGTATATATTTTTTTTTTATCAAATTGCTTTAAGTTATAGTTTAAGAGAAAAGAGAAAAAAGTTTCCTTAAATCTAGAAAACAAAATATTAAAGAACCAGCAATGTTGGATACTGTATCCTGAATCCTGTAACTGTTCATTTACCTGCCTTCTGTATTAAAGTGGTAATTTTATGAGGGCAGGAACTGTTTTATTCTTTTTTATTTTCTGAAGCTTCCATGTATGTAGTAAGCATTTGTTAAATGTTGTTAAACTTACTGCATCCATTTTGGAATTTTTTATTTCTGTAAATAGTCACACAGTCAAAATGGTAAATTGGTCATAAGTTATATCAATAAATAATTATGAGAATTTTCTTATTTTTAATTTCTTTATTCTAAAATTCTTAGTCCTAAAACTTTTATAGTCACTCTTTTTTAAATTATATTTATCAATTGTTTAAATTTTTATATCTTTCAAAAACCCAACTACTAATTTTGCCATTATTTAATTTCTAATCTGTCTTATACTTATTTTATTCTTTGCTACTCATGACTTGTCACTTTTTTTTCAGTTTTTAGGTTTTAAACTTTAATATTTTAGTTTTAGATACTTAAATCTTCACATCTCTTTTTCTTAGTAATATATTCATTTAAAAAAACTTTTATTGAATGCCTGTTAGGCAAAAGGTTATGCATTTATAGCTATAATTTTTCTTAACTAGATATGGGATGAACAATCTTAGATTTTATACAGTGATCACCACAAATTTTTTGGCAGTTTTAAATTTAGTATTTTTGATTTTTAGGTTAACATTTTTATTGATATACTTGTATAAATTTAATTTTGTATTGCCACCTCATGCAAAAATGGCTAGATAATTTGTGGCATGTTTCATTATATTTGGATGATCTCTTTGGGTTGGTTTAATTTAAAATGTAGAATGTAGGCTATATTGTGACACAAAATACAGTTTGGGGATATTTCAAAGTATCCTGGAGGCATACTTCATGGAGGGGGTCAGATATCCTCCAAAGTAGTTGAAACTGAAAATTCATGGAAGGTCCACCTGTTTGCCAATGGGTTAGATATACCCTGTATATTTAGATACCTTGAATAGAGAAAACAGTTCATTTCAAATGTCAGCCTCATGCTGAGAGTCACAAAGACAGTTACTCCAAACAATAGGTAGTGATCAAGCTGCTTCTCATACGGGTTTTTCCTGTGTAGCATGCCTCAGTGTAAGTAGCAGCAGGAATTCATTTGTTTTTTGGGGGTTCTTTCAATGTTCATTTTTGAAAGAGAGCACAAGCAGGGGAGGGGCAGAGAGAGGGAGTCAGAGAATCCCAGGCAGGCTCAGCACTGTCAGCACAGAGTCTGACATGGGGCTTGAACACATGAACTGCGGGATCATGACCTGAGCCAAAATCAAGAGTTGCATGTTTAACCAACTGAACCACACAGGCGCCCCAGGAGTTTGTTTATTTAACCAAGGTTAATGATTCTCCTAAACAACACTGGAGAGACAAGCTAGAGTATCAGAGAGTATATGATTTTTCTATATATACATGGATTTTTAAAGTAATTTTCAATCTCCTATCCAGATGGCTTTAACATTGAACATGTTCACCGTTACATATGCATTCTGCTCACACACATAATGATAGACAAAATATATATAAAAAGAGAACTAAAAATTACTGATAATCTCAAAACAATGTTAACATTTCTGTGGTCAAGAAACAAACAAACAAAAAAAAAACCTAAATGATGAAAGGAATTCAATGGACTTATGATGCTCGGGTCTGAAAATCTAGGTTTCTGGGAATTTGGCTCTTAAGAGCAACAAGAATAAAGTAGGAGCCAGGCTTATTGCTTAAAGTCAGGACCTGATTACTGCCCCATCTCCTTGGCAGAGGAAGCAGAAAATAAAGCTATTGCTGGCTGCTATCAAGGACTACAGTGTTTAGCAACCTAAAGGCTTATGGAGATAGGAACTTACAGATGCAGCCTTGTGACCATACTGCATGGTCATACCACACCACCATTGGTTTTCTACTGAATTTGTGCTACCTCTGTAGCATCATGGAATATAAACTCTGAAATGTGATTATAAATCTCATTCTAGACTGGGGAACTGGGTGAAAGCATCTTTAAAATTACCAGAGGGATGCTTGTGGGGCTCAGCTGGTTGAGTGTCCCACTCTTGATTTTGGCTCAGGTCATGATCAAGCTCACGACCGGCTCCATACTGAGTGCTGAGCATGGAACCTGCTTGGGATTCTCTCTCTGCCCCTTCCCTGTTTGTGTGTGCATGCGCACATAGTCTCTCTCTAAAAATAGATAAATAATTTTAAAAAAAGATTAAAAAATATAATTACTAGATAATATGGGTTTACACAGAGAGGGGAAAAGAGAAAAACAAATACCCCACATACACTGAAAATCAATCAACAAACCAAAACTCCAAAATTTATGAAAAATATTAATGCTAAGGGACATAGCCACCATATCAACAATTGAAATGTGAAAACAATTTTATCTAGCAGTCTGCTAAAAACTAAACATGTTTAAGGATGCACAGAGAGATAAATAAGAAATAACTTACTCAAAAAAAGAAGTGATTAAGAAACAGGCAGAGAAAAAGCAAAAATAGATAAATGTAAAAACCAATTATTTATTTTAGAAATGAAAATACAGTCACTGAAATAAAAATCAGTCTATGAGATACTAGACCATGAACATAATTGACTGAAATAAATGATTTGGTATCTTGTACTGAGATATTTACCAAGAATGTAGCAGAGATTGACAAAGAGATGTAAATATATATCATATGTATATATGACAGAGATGTTAAGACAGAAGATATACATATGTCTGATAAGAGTTTTGGGTAGAGAATGGAGGAAATGGTAGATAATCAATACTTGAAAAGAATTTTGAAGGGTTTGAAGAGCTCAGAATTTTCTGCAGTTGAATAAAGACATACATGAGTTCTCAGATCATATATGCCTGCTGAGTGTCAAGTGGGATAATAAAGATCTTTGCTTTTAAGCATTGTAGGAAAACTTCATAGTATCCAAAAATAAAGGGAAAAATCTTAAATGATACCAGAAAACAAAGATTATTTCTAAGGAATGACAATTACATTGACAGATTTTTCATCAGCAAATCAAATGACAAAAGATAATGGAATAATATCTTCAGTGTGGTGAGTAGAAAATAACTACTAACATAGAAAGTTCTATCAGCTAATGAGGACATTGAGGATAAAATGAAGACATTCAGTTACACAAGACTGAGTTTACCTCTTATAGACACACTTGATGAAAGAAGAGTAAAGGTTATTCTTTAGTAAAAAGAAAATTGAAGAGACACTAATAGCTACAAAAAATGGGAACTCATTGATCAAAGCTATTGATAAATTTAATTTTTGGCTTAAAACCATTTTTGTGTTATGACAGCAAAAGCAGCAAATAAGAGAAGATAGTCAAGGGTAAAGTGAAAGGGTCCATGTCCTGCTCAGAAGGAGGATAGAAATACTGAATATTTTGTAATTTTGTTTAAAAAATGTATAAATTAAATATGTTTAAAAATGAAGAGTTGGGGAAAAAAATAAGGTTGGGGTACCTGGCTGGCTCAGTCAGCAGGGCATGCAACTCTTTTTTTTTTTTTTTTTAATTTTTTTAAATGTTTATTTATTTTTTAGAGAGACAGAGTGTGAGTAGGGGAGGGGCAGAGGAAGAGGGAGACACAGAACCCGAAGAATGCTCCCGGCTCTGAGCTGTTAGCACAGACCCCAATGCAGGGCTCAAACTCATGAACCGCGAGATCATGACCTGAGCCAAAGTCGAACTCATGAACCGCAAGATCATGACCTGAACCAAAGTCGGACGGTTAACTGATTGAGCCACCTAGGTGCCCCGGGCATGCAATTCTTGATCTCAGGTTCATAAGTTTGAGCCCCATGTTGGACATGGAGCCTACTTCAAAAAGCAACTAAATAAAAAATAAAAACTTAAAAAAGTTAAGGGTAAAAGAATAGAAATACAATGTGCCACTTCCATCTAACAGTGGGTAGAAGAAGAAAAGGAGATAATTTTGAAAGAAAGGAAGAAGAAAACTTAGAATCTAAACAGTAAAATCAAAGGAATAAGGTCAAATATTACAAAAATCAGGACTCCTGGGTGGCTTAGTTGATTAAGTGTTTGACTCTTGGTTTCAGCTCAGGTCATGATCTCATGGTTTGTGAGTTTGAGCCCCATACAGGGCTCTGCATTGGCACTGTGGATCCTGCTTGAGATTCTCTCTCCCTCCCTCTTTCTCTGCTCCTCCCCTACTCACATGCTTTCTTTCTCAAAAAAAAATAAATAAACTTTTTAAAAAATTATAAAAATCATGATAAGTATAAACAGATTAGAGTTACCTGTTAAAAGAGATCATAAAAGAATACAAAAGCAGAATGTAACTACAAAGTGTTTACAACTAAATCTTAAACATATACACGTAGAAAATGTGAAAATAAAAGGACTGTAAAAGATAGTTCTCCCTTAGTATATACCCCAAAGAAATAGAAACAGATAACTTGAACAGATATTAGTGCACTCATATTCAGAACAGCATTATTCACAATAACCAAAAGGTGAAGCAACCCAAGTGTTCATTGTTAAATGAATGGATAAACAAAATGTGAGGTATAGGTGCAATGGAATATTACTCAGCCTGAAAAAGGAAGGAAATTCCGACACATGCTGCAATATGGATGAACCTCGAAGACATTATGCTTAGTGAATTAAGCCAGTCACAAAAGGACAAATACTGTTATGATTCCACTTGTATGAGGTACCTAGAGTAGTCAAATTCATAGAAACAGAAAGAGTGGTAGTTGCCAAGCCCTGGGCGGAGGAGGGGATATTATTGTTTAATGAATACAGAGTTTCAGTTGGGAAAGATGAAAAAAGTTCTGGGTATGGATGGTAGTGATGGTTATACAACCATATTATTATATTTAGTGCCATTGAACTGTACCCTTAATAATGGTTAAGATGGTAAGTTTTACATAATGTATATTTTACCTTAATTTCAAAAAAGATATTCATTAGTGAAAACTAAAGAAATCTAATGTAAAGTATTAACAAGTGACAAAATAGATTTTAAGGAAAAAAGAAGAATGTTACTCCATAATAACAAGAGGAACAACCTACTAAAGAGAAGAAATAATCTAAAAACATAGCCAGAAAATAGACAAAAAGCTGTTGCAATTTCAAAAAGTAATTAACAATTACATAATTAACATGAAAGATTTTAATATACTTCTGTCAAAACTGAAAAGTCATCAAAAATAGAATTTTGAAGCAAACATTGTTAAATTTATTCAAATATATATAAATCTATACAGATCTCTATACTTCATAAAGAGAGACTTTTTAAAGTATACATGGAACAACTACAGAAATTGACTATCTACTAGGTCACAGAGAGTCTTGATAAAATTTAGGCTATTTATATTATGAATAGTATCTTAAAATCCCTTTATTATAAACTTAAAAATGTTGGTCATCAATAACTTTTTTTTTGAGGTGTGTATTTATAAGGGATATTTCAAAATTTATAGAACTGAACAATGATATAAGTACCACACATATCAAGATGTGACGAATGCGTTTGAAGTAATATTTACAGCTAAATTTATGGCCTTGAAATCAGTAAGAAAAAAAAATCCTAAAAATTAAATGAGTTTCATTCAAAATAGTACTTTTTAAATCTTTATTTCAATTAGGCTCCATGCCCAGCGTGGGGGTGAACTCACAACCCTGAGGTCAAGAGTCACCAGGTGCCCCTCACCCTGAATAGTATTAATAGTAGTGGTCGACATAGTCATACTATTGCTACTACTACTAATGATGATGATACTAATAATAGCTAACATTGGAGTGGTTAGTATGTGCCAGTTTTTGTTCTAAAGGTATGTGTATGTGTAAATGTACAACAAATCAGTGTGTAGATATTATTTCCATATTATAGACTGGAAGCAGACACAAAGAAGTTTCGTAACACTTTCAAGATTACTTAGCTGCTAAAGAGCAGAATCAGCATTAGAACCCAAACAATCTGGATTCAGAGAAAGGAGAAGAAAGAAAGGAGGAAAAAATAGACAAGAGCAATCATAAATGAAATGGAAAATAAAGAATAATTAGGGGCAAAAAAAACCCTAGATAAACAAACATCTAGTAATACTAATGAAGAAAAATAGAAAAGATTAATTAATATTCAGAACAACAGAAGATATAGTTTAAGTCACAAGAAAATTTTACTTAAAACTTTGACAGGGGTGCCTGGGTGGCTGAGTTATTGAGTGTTGGATTTCGGCTCAGGTCATAATCTCGCAGTTTGTGGGTTTGAGCCCTGTGTAGGGCTCTGTGCTGACAGCTCAGAGCCCAGGGCCTGCTTCAGATTCTGTCTCTCCCTCTCTATGTCTCTCAAAAATAAATATAACATTAAAATTTTTTAAATAAAAATAAAACTTTGACAATAAATTTGAAAACTTAGATCAAATGGAAATTTCCTGGGAAATTACTTACCAAAATTGGCTCAAGAAGATTTGAAAACCTGAATAAACCAATAACCATTTAGTAAATTGAATAGGTAATCAAGTCTAACCACACCCCAAAAGAGACACTAATATAAGTAATAAGAATGTTTAGCTAGATTACTAAATTTGGGATCACTACAGGACACCTGGGTGGCTAAGTCAGTTAAGCATCTGACTTCAGTTCAGTCATGATCTTGTTGTCTGTGAGTTCGAGCCCCACATCAGGCTCTGTGCTGTCAGCATGGTGCCTGGGTCCTGCTTCAGATTCTGTGTCTCCCTCTCTCTCTGCCCCTCCCCCACTCATGCTCTCTGTCTCTCTCAAAAATAAATAAACATTAAAAAAATTTTTTTAATCAAAAATGAATAAACAATTAAAAATTTTTAAATAATAAATTTGGGATCACTACATGAAATCAGTAATGAAATCAACAAAACTAAAAATTGGTTCTTTGAAAAGAAAGTGAAAATAAGACCTCTAGCACTGATCAGGACAGAAAGAGATGGCACAAATTATCAATATCAGAATTGAAAAAGCATCAATATAGGCCCTACAAATAACAATATTAGAGGATATTTAATGAGTTGCATTACTGCCAAAACATTTGAAAATGTAGAAGAAATGAATAGTATCCTAGAAAAACACCTATATACAAAATTGACACAAGAAGATATGGAAAATCTGAATAGTTCCATATTTATTTAAGATATTGAATCTGGGGACTCCTGGGTAGCTGAGTCATTCGAGCATCTGACTCTTGATTTCAGCTCAGGTCATGATCCCGGGGTTGTGGGATTGAGCCCCACATCAGGCTCTGTGCTCTCCCCCTCTCAGGCACATGCTATCTCTCAAATTTTTTAAAAAAATGTTTTTAAGGTATTGAATGTGTAATTTAAAACTTTTCCTTAATGATTTTCATGCCCAAATGTTTTTGCCGGTGAATTCTTCCAAACATTTAAAGAAGTACAACCAATCTAAAATGAGCTTTTTCACTTCTTAACTCATTTTATGAAGCCAGAATAAGTTGGGTAGCAAAACTAAGTATATTATGAAAAAGGAAAATTACAGATGATCCTTCCCAACATAGTACATCTAAAAATACCGAATAAAATGTTAGCATATCAAATCCAGAGATAGATAAAAATGACATACATGATGACCATGTTGGGTTTGTTTTTGAAATGCAAGCTTATTTAATATTTGAAAAGCAATCTGTGTAATTTACCACATTAATAAAATATGTGAGACAAATCAAGTAGGTGCATCTCAATAGGTGCAAAGAAAGCATTTCAAGTAATTCAACGTGTGTTTGTGATAAATAACAAACTCTGAGCAAACTAGGACTAAAAGGTAATTTCCTTAATTGACAAAGAGTATTTACAAAAATCCTATAACAAATATCACTTAATAATGAACTATCAAAACTTTTCCCTTTGAAATCATGAAAACTAAGAACCACTATCATCACTTCTATTCAACTTTTCACTTTAAGTCCTAGTCAACGATACAAAGTGCAAAAAAGAAAATAAACAGTATAGAGATTAAAAGAAGAAATAAAACTAATAAATTGATATTACTTGCAGGCATAATTTTGAATGTGGAAAACTCAAAGCAATCTACAAACTATTACATACAGTAAATAAGTTTGTTTTTTTTTTTTAATCTTAGAAACAGAACAAGTGGGGAGAAGTTCAGAGGGAGAGAGAGAATTCCAAGCAGGCTCCATGCCCAGCTCAGAGCTGGACATGGGGCTCAATCTCACAACACTGGGATCATGACCTGAGTTGAAATCAAGAGTTGGACACTCAAACAACTGAGCCACCCAGATGCCCCAGTAAATATTACATAAGTATTTAGCAAACTAATTAGAAGGCTAATGTATAAAGTTAATTGTATTTATACATGTCAGCAACAAACATATACAGTGAAATTTTTAAAAAGAAACTTTTTTTTTTTAATTTTAGGGGGCACCTGGGTGGCTCAGTTGGTTAAACATCCCACTCTTGACTTTGGCTCAGGTAACCATCTTACAGTTCATGGGATTGAGCCTTGTGTTGGGCTCTGAGCTGACTCACTGATCCTGCTTGGGATTCTCTCTCTCCCTCTGTCTCTGTCCCCCTCCCCTGCTCATGCTTTCTCTCTCAAAATAAATGAATAAAAATATTAAAGAAAAAAAAGATTTTAAGTAATCTCTACACCCAATATAGGGCCCGATCTCACAATCCTGAGAGCAAGAGTCACGTGCTCCACCAGCTGAGCCAGCCAGCTTCCACAGGAAAGTATTTTTAATAGCATAAAATACATCAGATTCTTGAAAAAAAATTAACAAAATATTCACAAGAACTTCTATAAACTACAAAATATTATTGACAGAAATTAGATAACATATAAGTAAATCCATGTTGACAGACTGGAAGGCTCAAAGTTTTAAATGTCTTTATTTTTGAGAGAAAGTGAGAAGGGGGAAGGAGTGGAGAGAGAGGGGGAACAAGAGAATCTGAAGCTGGCTCCACGCTGAGAGCAGAGAGCCTGACGTGGGGCTTGAACTCACTGAGAGATCATGACCTGAGCTGAAGTCAGATGCTTAACTGACTGAGCTACTCAAAAGTTTTAGACTCAAAGTTTTAAAGGTGTCAGTTCTTTGATTGATCTAGAATTTCAGTGCTATCCTATTCATTATCCCAGTAGCATATATATATATTTTGTTGTTGTTGTTGTTGTTGTTGTTGTTGTTGGAAATTGGTATAGTGATTCTGAAATGTGTATGGTAATGTAAAAGACTAAGAATAGCCAAGACAGTCTATAAGAATGAAACTTAGTGACTTCTATCAGATATCAAGAGTTATTATAAAACTATTATTAATGAGGTAATTAAGACAATACAGTATTGGCACAAGAATAGACAGATGGACCAGTGGAGCAGATTGGAGTATGCCAAAACTAACCACACATATATGGTCACTTAATTTATGATAAAATTGATAATGCAATGCAGTGGGGAAAAGGATAGTCTTCAATAAGTAGTACTGGGTCAGTTTGATACCAAAATGGAAAAATATTAACCTTAGATCTCCTACTTTACACAATACACAGAATTAAATTCAAGGTAGATTGCAGATTTGGGGCACCTGGGTGGCTCAATTGGTTAAGCGTCCAACTTCAGCTCAGGTCATGATCTCATGGTTCTGAGTTCTAGCTCTCTGCTGTCAGCAAAGAGCTTGCTTCAGATCATCTGTCCCCCTCTCTCTGCCCCTCCTCTGCTCACACTTTCTCATTCTCTCTCTCAAAAATAAATACACCTTAAAAAAATAGATTGTAGACTTAAACTTTAAAGCTAATAAAACCTCTAGAAGAAAACAAAAAAATGTCTTCATGACATGGAATAGGTAAAGATTTCTTAATCCTCCCCCCACTGCAAAAAGCTAACCATGAATTTATTTTTTTAATATGAAATTTATTGTCAAATTGGTTTCCATACAACACCCAGTGCTCATCCCAACAGGTGCCCTCCTTAATGCCCATCATCCACTTTCCCTTCCCTCCCACCCCCATCAACCCTCAGTTTATTCTGAGTTTTTAAGAGTCTCTTATGGTTTGCCTCCTTCCCTCTCTGTAACTTTTTTTTCCCCTTCCCTCCCCCATGGTCTTCTGTTAAGCTTCTCAGGATCCACATAAGAGTGAAAACATGGTATCTGTCTTTCTCTGTATGACTTATTTCAAGTAGCGTAACACTCTCCAGTTTCATCCACGTTGCTACAAAAGACCATATTTCATTCTTTTTCATTGCCAAGTAGTATTCCATTGTATGTATAAACCACAACTTCTTTATCCTTTCATCAGTTGATGGGCATTTAGGCTCTTTCCATAATTTGGCTATTGTTGAAAGTGCTGCTCTAAACATTGGGGTACAAGTGCCCCTATGCATCAGCCCTCCTATATCCCTTGGGTAAATTCCTAGCAGTGCTATTGCTGGGTTATTTTTAATTTTTTGAGGAAACTCCACACTGTTTTCCAGAGCGGCTGCACCATTTTGCATTCCCACCAACACTGCAAGAGGGTTCCCGTTTCCCCACATCCTCTCCAACATCTATAGTCTCCTGATTTGCTCATTTTAGTCACTCTGACTGGCATGAGGTGATAGCTCAGTGTGGTTTTGATTTGTATTTCCCTGATGAGAAGTGATGTTGAGCATCTTTTCATGTGCCTGTTGGCCATCTGGATGTCTTCTTTAGAGAAGTGTCTATTCATGTCTTCTGCCCATGTCTTCATTGGATTATTTGTTTTTTGGGTGTGGAGTTTGGTGAGTTCTTTATAGATTTTGGATACTAGCCCTTTCTCCGATATGTCATTTGCAAATATCTTTTCCCATTCCGTCGGTTACCTTTTAGTTTTGTTGATTGTTTCCTTTGCAGTGCAGAAGCTTTTTATCTTCATGAGGTCACAATAGTTCATTTTTGCTTTTAATTCCCTTGCCTTTGGAGATGTGTCAAGTAAGAAATTGCTGTGGCTGAGTTCAGAGAGTTTTTTCCTGCTTTCTCCTCTAGGGTTTTGATGGTTTCCTGTCTCACATTCAGGTCATTCATCCATTTTGAGTTTATTTTTTGTGAATAGTGTAACCATGAATTTTAAAAAATGATAAATTGGACTTAATTCAAATTAAGAATTTTATTAATTAAAAGGTCAATCATAAGTGTGAGAAGATCCACATACCCTACAACTCAGCACCTAATATGTACCTACAATTTCAGACCTGTACAAGAGTATTTGTTATTAGGTTGAAAATCAGAAACAAATGTTCATCAGTATGAGAATGGATATGTCCCATACACATACAGTGGAATTATATATAGGAGTTCAAATGAATGAACAAAGCCACATTTATCAACATGGATAAATCTCAAAAGTATAATGAGGAGAGAATAAAGCAAGTTGCAAAATAGATACATTATGCTATGTTGGAAGTCCCAAGATCACCTTCAGATTTGATGATTCACTCGAAGGGCTCACAGGACACAGAAGAATTATTAATATTCACAGTTATGGTTTGGTACAGTGAAAGGACAGAGATTAGAATCAGCAAATGGAAAAAGCTCATGGGGCAAGATCCAGGAGAAAGCAGATGCAGGCTTCCAGGTGTCCCCTCACAGTGGAGTTGCATGGAGATTTGCTTAATCCTCCTGGCAAAGATGTGTGACACTATGTGTGAAGTGTTTCCAACCTGGGAGGCTCACTTGATCTTTGGGGTCCCGGGATTTTTTCAGGGATCAGTCATGTCCTGCCCACATGTCATGCAGTGCTTGCATAACTGAGCTCAATTATTCAGACTTTAGCCCTTCCACGCCCCACCTAGCAAAAACAAATATACACCATAAATCTCTTTGTTAGGATAAACTTAATTTAATCATGCTGGTATAGCCTGGCCCAAGAAACACACATATCAGACAGAACATTCCATAGGCTCAGAAGTTATCTTCCAGCTTCCAGCCAAGCAACAGTCCTAAAGACAAACCTTTCTTTAGAGTGTACAGGGTTTCAGCAAACAAAGCATGCCCAGTTAACTCTTTCCTGCCCAGATGCCATATATTTAGAGGCCTATGAATCAATACTATTTATTAATGAATGTGTAAAGTTTCATGGGGATATTTAACACCCAGTTTAAGATAGAGGTTATCTTTGAGGTAAGAGGCTCATGTTAGAGAGAGGTGCTAGGGAACTTTAATTGTATATGTAATGTTTTCTTTATTAAAAGTTCTAAAACAAATACGGCAAAAAAATGTTTAAATTTGACTAAGTTCTGAATGATGGAAACATGGACATTATATTCTCTAGACACTTCTCTCTGTATCTGAAAATATTTAATAATAAAAAGTAGAGGACCCCTGGGTGGCTCAGTTTAGTGTCTGGCTCTTGATTTTGGCTCAGGTCACAATCTCATGGTTCGTGGGATTGAGTCCTGCTTTGAGCTCTGTGCTAACAGCATAGAGCCTGCTTGGGATTCTCTCTCTCCTTCTCTCTCTCTGCCACTCCCCTGCTCATGCTCTCTCTCTCCCTCTCTCTCTGTCTCTCTCTCTCAAAACAAATAAACATTTCTTTAAAAAGAGAATTCATTAAAAAAAAAAGGAAAATTTAAAACAAAGCAAAACAGAAAAAATTTTTGTAGGGGTGCCTGGCTGGCTCAATCAGTAGAACCTGGGACTCTTGATTTCAGAGTTGTGAGTTCAAGCCCCATACTGGGTGTAGAGCTTACTTTTCAAAAAAATAAAAAATTTTTTGTGAAATATATGAATAAATGGTTTGCTCTGTTCTTCAGTATGCTACAATAATGTTTTGAGATGACATTTTTTTTTTTTATGATGTGAATTCAGAAAGTAATCAAGTTTGGCATACAAGAATTTGTGCCACGGCAGCTTAGTCAGTTGAGTGTGCGACTCTTGATTTCAGCTCAGCTCATGATCTCACAGTTCATGGGTTCAAGCCCTGCTTTGAGCTCTTCACTGAGTGCAGAGCCTGCTTGGAATCCTCTCTGTTCCTTTCTCTCTGGCCCTTCTCTGCTTGCACGCATGCACATGCTCTATCCCTCTCTCTCTCTCTCTCAAAAATAAATAAGTAAATAAAACTTAAAAAAGAATTTTGTTACCCAATTACATTATAGTTTTGTTTATTCTGTTAAAGAATATTTGAATACTGAAGTTGAAATGAAGTGTTTAACCACTTAATGTACATAAGACTAATGTACTTGTCATAAATATGTGACATATGCTTGGTATTACTTACTCAAAGATTAGCTAATTGGTTCCCACCTCAGTCCCCTTTATTTTATGCTGGTTTTAGGAGTAGTCCAGTAGGTTTGGTGGAGGAGGAAAGCAAGAGGTAAAGGAGAACAGCATTTGACCCTGATGCAAATCAAATCATGTGCTTCCCTTCTCTTCTCCCTTCCCCTCATAGAATTAGTCTTAAGGATAAAAAAAATAACAAAAATGCAGCCTGTGGATAATGTGAAGAAGAGGAAAGAGCAATTGAACCTCTTGGCATTGGGAATGGGGGTGAAATGGTGGTGGTGATTGTTCAGATGCTATTAGCTGTAATTTCTAGCTACCATGTTTCTTTCATTTCCCTGGTTTCTCTTTACCTTCCATAAATCCAGTCAATTAACAGATTCCTTCCTGTGCCTACTACTGCATGCCGGTCCTATACCTTGAGATGCAAAATAAGTATGGTCTTTTTGCCCCATAATGTTCCTCATAAAGAAATCAAAGTAAATAGTTCAAATGCCAGTAAGTAGTCTTCCCTATATGTTGCTTTGTAGGGAAAGCCTGCAGTAACATTTTTGTCAAAATTTGCACACTTCACCCTTCCAGCATTCACAACTCTTAACTCATGTCTCAGAAGATTATAAATTATCACATGTCATGGACCCTCAGGGATACTTAAAATAGTCAACATTGTAGGTGTTAAATTGAATGATGCAAGAGTCATTTGAATTTGTTAATTTCCAAATGACCGGTACGAAGTGGATACTACCAGTAGATGAAGGCTAGAAAAAGAGGTTCCCTCCTTTGGAGTAAAATTTCCGATTGATTTATTTTGTTTATAATAGTGACAATATATTAAAAGAATGACTAGAAAAATATAAACCTGTTTTTCATACAATAATTGAGAAATTGAAACCTATAAGTGAAACTGGAGCTAATGAAGCAAAAAAGTGACTTATCTTGGTTTGATTTTCAGTACAGGATTAAAACATACAGTCTAATTCTCTTGACTGAAATGCCTTTTTGTGACTGTAACATTGAGAAATGTTATAGTTATTTGTCATCATCGTTTCATTTTCTACTGGTTTTGGGAGTTTGCAGCCTGATGTTTAAGGTGTTTTACAGAATATCTATCATTCTGTATGAAGTTCTATTATATTTAAAGTGAACTGAAAAGTGTATCAACAATCTCTTATGATTTGGTTTTCCAACGCGATGCCACCCAAAGACTGTCAATAGCTAGAGTGTATGTTGTTTCTTTCTTCATGTTCTCATGTTTAAATTGTTAGGATGAAGCTAGTATCCTGTTACTGGTAAGCTATAAGTTAATTATTTTCAAGCAGCCACCAGGATGAAAATAAAATTCAAGTACACAGTTGAATTTTATAAAAAATATAAGGAAATTGGGGGATCCAAACTAAATAAAATTACCATATTACTCACCTAGCTGAGCACAGTTTTAACATTGTGGTTACTGAGAGAGAGAACTGAATTAAAAATCTTTAAATAAATAGGTAAAATGCTTCAGAGATAAGGTACAATATTTAATTCTTGTTGAGACATCACAGTTTTACACCATCATGTGATAACTTTATCCTCATTACTTCCTTTTTCCCTTCTTAAAGATAGTCAATACCTAAGATCACTCCTTTGACTAATAGCTGTTTTCTGTATTTGTTTCCTAATAGAAATTAGCTCCTCATAGTTTAATATATCATCTTTATATTTATGAGTCTTAAACCTATACATCTAGCCCTGACTTTGCACCTAGAGTCTAGTTCCATATTTCCATGTGTCTATAAACTATTTTCATTTGGATATCTTACTGTAACCCTTAGTTCAGTATACCTAAAGCATTTGCTTTTCCATACCTTCTCAATTGTTCCATTTTGGGTACAAGTATCTTTAGTTTCTAGGCTAGGATTATAGAATCATTTTTTGAGTGCTTCCATTCCACTGTGCCATGTATTCAATTTGTCATTCTTAAATGTATTTGATTCACCTGTTCCTAAAATTTCCTCTTATATCTTTCTAGTCTAAGTCCTCATAGCTTCTTACCTGAAAAGACACTGGAAATGCTGTAGTACATAAATCAGATTAGATTCCTGTTCTCAGAGAGCTTAAAAGAAATTATGACAGCTGCCTATTGCCTCCTACACAAAGTTCAGACTTCCTCTATCAAATAGAAACCAACAGTAGCAATAGTCTCCATGTTAAGATGTCACTTTCTAGATCATTGTGGTATAGCACACATAGCATCACTTTCTAATTATTTGTTTACTTGTTTGTCTTCCTTCCTATAATAAGTTACCAGAGATGGAGATGATAAGTTTATTTTTGTGTGACAGTACTAGCACAATACCTTTCACATATGTTAGTGAGTCTTTATTGGATGAAAGAGTATTGTAGATACTTCCATATACTTTGTCATTCATTCTAACAATGACCCTGTGAAGTGGATATAGGATGCCCTTGAAAATATCTAACTTTAAAGTTTTTCTATAATTATTCCAAATTTGCTTGTCTAAACTTCCTCTTTCCACTTTCTAAATAAATCCAGTCAAATTAATCTGTTCACTGTCTCCTGAATACTCTATCTACCTTCTTACTCATTCTTCAGGTGTTTCTTTCCTTCTCTCTGTCATGGTCCAGTATATTTACCTCTTTCTTGAAACCTTCCCTTCTAGCTCTAACCCACACAAATTTCCCCCTTTTATAACTCCTTTTTTCTTTTTTTTTTTTTTACAGATTTACTTTTAATTTTTTTAATGTTTATTTTTGAGAGACAGAGAGTGTGTGTGAGCTGGGGAGGGGCAGAGAAAGAGGGAGACAGAAGATCCAAAGCAGGCTCTGTGCTGAAGGGCTCAAACTCACAAACTTCAAGATCATGACGTGAGCTACTTAACTGACTGAGCTACCCAGGCTCCCCTCCCTTCTATAACACTTTTTACAAATATGTTGCCTGACAATTATATAATTGAGCAGTTTGTTGTATTGATTATTGTTATGTATTTTTATTTATGCTGTCGTAGTCATTCACTGTTTATTGTGAAGTTTGATGTCCCAACTTGACAGACATCTTTGTATAGCTGGTTCTTTTTTTCTCTGTTGTTGTCTGTCATGCTGTTGAAATCCTGTATTAAGGGTTAGCTCTTTCTCCAAAGATGAAAATTCTGCATATATGATAGCACAAATTACTTATTTAACAAGGGACAGTTGTGTGGTCATCCATTCTTTTTTTTTTTTTTTTTTTTTTTTTTAAGTAATCTCTATACCTAATGTGGGGCTCAAACTTACAACCCCAAGATCAAGAGTCACATACTTTGCTGGCTGAGCCAGCCAGTTGCCCCTGTGGTCAAGCATTGTTATTGATTTTTTTGTTATCTCTGTCTAGTGTCTAGTGTCTCTAATTTTAATATTATAATTTTAGGGCTGAATTTGGGCTAGTCAGATTATCAAACACCTATAAAAGAAAGATACTATAAATTGTTCTGTTGCAATATTATAATAGGTATAGGTGGACCCTTTTTTAGTTAATGTACCATGTCTGATAGTATTAACTATATTTTACAATAAATTTTTAGGTTAACTTTTTAGTCTTCTATATTTTATAACTGATTAAAAAATTTAAAAATTTCTTAGAGGAAATGGTATACCTTGAGAAATTCATTGGGAACTAGCATATTAAAATGTTTATTTATTTATTTTAATGTTTATTTACTTATTTTGGAAGGGGGCAGGGACAGAGAGACAGGGAGAGAGAGAATCCTAAGCAGGCTCCACACTTTCAGTGCAGAGCCCAAGCAGGGCTCACTCTCATGAACCATTGGATCCTGACCTGAGCCGAAATCAAGAGTCTGATGCTTAACCAACTAAGCCACCCAGGTGCCCCTAAATGTTCGTATATTTAAAACAGCAGTTTTACATTGCATAAAGATGATTTAACAACTCCAGGTTAAATTTGTCCATAGTAAATATTGCATATTAAGAAAAAGAAAATATAGATTTCTATAAATCTCCCTTTTTCCTTATATTGGCATCATTAATTTTATTGTTAGAAAAAGAAATAATAATAAAAGCCACTAAAATGTTTTGTTTTGTATTACTATCATTAGGAGACATGGTGTCTTTCTCACAAATAGCTTATTATTCTTGTTTCTGTTTTTCCTTTTTAATTCTTTTATATCCATTTATTTTCTCTAACTCTATTTTATCAACTTTTCCATTTATTTATTTATTGTACATACCCAACCTTATTCTGGAATAGATTTAAGATGACTTTATGCTCTTTTTATTGGCCCCAGTTACTTAAGTCTCCTATTGTAAACAGCCCCCATCCTTGAAAGCCTATGTAAGTGTGATTTGTTCTTCAACTATTTCCCCAATTGACTCTTTACTCAGCAATTAAAATTATATTGCCCCGATGATGTGGTGAGCTGTTTGTAAAATTGACCAATACCTCCTTAATTCTTTCCATTTGTACTTAACCTTTCTTTCCAAGCAAAGAAGTCATTAATTTTTTTCCTGAATGCCTCATTTCAATTTACTTCTTAAAAACATAATTCAAAAAATTTTAGACTTATCCATAGAAAGTTTGTATAATTTTTTAAAGTCTTAAATTCTTTCATCATCAGTAAGTTGATATTATTTATATTTTAGATTTTGGAATAACATTTACTTTTATGCTACTTAAATTTAATGTCAAAGTAGAGTTTAACTTGTGTTTCTGAGTCAGATCTTAGTGTGCCTAACATTTTCATTTTCAATTTTAGTTGCTGAATAGCTTTCTACAGTGGATGTTATGTCTTTTGCTCTTTTTGATTTCTTACTGTTATGAATGTGTGCAATATAACAGCCTCGCATAGTTCAACTTTCTTAAGCTTCCTCTATCATTGGCTTTTAAAAGTCCTGTTTAGGAAATGGGAAAGAATAAATCAGAATTACTTGGGATGTTTTTTCAAAACACATACCACTAGGAGTTCTGATAGTTTATTCTTTATGCCATCTCTCCTTGGAAATCCACAGTTATAGTCAGTCACTATCACTGAAGGAACTTGAGATAGCCCTCAGTTGTGTTAATTTGTCTTAGCACCCAAAAAGAAACTAGCCTGCATGGTACTTGTTTATTTTTACAAAAAAAATGATCAAAATTATTTATGGAAAATGGTATTTTATAAAGCAAATAAATAACTACAAATTTCAAATACATATTGTATCTAGTAATAAAAACATTTCTTGTTCTTCTAAAGTGGTAAATTAGACAAATACTTACTTTGGAGAAGTCACTGGTTATTAGGAAAGCAGTCCCGAAAATGATACCCTTTCTTTAAGAAAATATTCAAGCCTTAAGAAGCATGACTAAAATGAACACCAAAAGGAAATTCTTTTTTTAAAAAGTTATTTTCAGTCTTCATTCTTATTTCTTTTTGTCTTGGATAACCTTCACAAAAATGTATCTTTTTTATAACCAATACTCTAAACGTTGCCAGGTTTCACTTGTCTACTTTCTGGAGGCATCCAGTGTAGGTCCCTTCTTTTTTTTTCCTCTTTACTCTTGAATTAATCCTCTACCTACTTCACAGGCCGATTCTTTGATGAGAATGAATCCCCTGTTGATCCGCAGCATGGCTCTAAACTGGCGGATTATAATGGGGATGATGGTAACGTAGGTGAGTACGAGGCAGACAAGCAGGCTGAGCTGGCTTACAATGAGGAAGAAGATGGTGATGGTGGAGAGGAAGACGTCCAAGGTGAGCGTGGGCTTGGCCTCCATGCTGTGACCGTGAAACCCACCTCTAAATTTTTTGGTTGAATTTGTGTAGAATTTTCCCCACTTATTAACAGAATTACAATCTTAATACAAAGAGATTCTGTGTAGTTTTTCAATTTTATTTTGAAAACAATTTTATGATAGTCATATTTTTAGATTTTAATTATTTTAAGTATTTTCATTTTAGTTATATGTATTATTGATATAGTTATAATTTGAAACTCAAAAGTATTCAGAAATTTTAGATTTAAATTGTTTTAAACGTCTCCAGGCTTTACCTACGGCAAATACTCCCAGAAAATAATTCTTTTCCAATTTCTTATCTGAAAACATTTCGTTATTCTAGGTACATATTTTGACCAGACAGCCTTTTTGTTATAAAGGAAGTCCCAAAGAGAATAGTCTCCATACTGAAGATAAGATATGTCACTACTGATTGAGTATAGGAAGGCTGTTTTTGAACTTTTTTCTGAGAGGCTGAAAATTTATATTTAACAGTTTGAAAAGATTTGTCTGTTTTATGTTTAATACACAGATTCAACATATTTTCCTTGTTAACTATGTAACTTCTGAGCTTTTAACTTATTAAAAGTTCAGAATCTACCTGTGTGCATGCAGCCCTACCCATGCATGCATATCAGAGTATATTACATTATTATGAGTTTTTAGGCCTATTTTCTGCCTGCTTATATCATTTAGTAGTATTTTGTGGAACTTTTTCTCTTTTCTGTAGAAGTTGATTATGAACATAATAATGTGTGATGTATTCTATTTTATAATGTGATGCATGAAGTATTTTCCAATGTAAACTCTCTCAATTTCTTCCTTAACTCTTTTTAAGTAATCACATCTTACTTATGTTCATTGACAAGAGTTGTTTTTATAAAACTGAAAAGAAATTATAGTTATCCTCAGATACTTTGTAGTTAATAGAAAAAGGGAAACTTAGAGACTCAGACTTCCATGCAGGATTGTTTCGATAGTACATGCTAGTTTTGGAAGAATGGTTGTTGGGAATAGAAAGAGATAATAATTATTCTAGGACTTCTATAAGGATACATTCATGAGAACTTCTCAAATGCTGTTTGGGGCTTTAGAATAAATTATACCTACCTTTTCTATAATCTCATCCATTTTTCATAAATTTTACCATTTTTTTTCATTGTTTTGTGTTTGTTTGAATTGTTTTTATTTGCAATTATTTATAACATTGTTGTGAGGCTTTTTCATGCATGTATATCATATCACCAATTAGATTACCAAGCTCTGGAGGGCAGGAATTGTCACTTATTTTGCCTTATATTTTGTTTGTGTCCTTTTCTGCCTTCATATTCACCCCACCCTCCACCCCCCATAGTACTTAGCCTACATAGGTCAGTGTTGTTAACTGATAATTTTATGCTTTCTCATTGAGTTTTAGAACTTTAAACTTTACTTTAACTTCTGGTCTTATAAATTTAGTTTATAGTTTAAACATTCTCTAGTTTTCTTCCTAAGAGCTTCTATCATATCATTGGATAATTTTGAGGGTTTTATTAGAGCAAATAATTTCAGCTGTAACTGAAAGACATTTCTTATGCTTTTGGCTATCTTAAAGTTAATGACTTTTATCACAAAATTTCAGATATTTTGTATGGCTTTTATCCATGGTAGGTACATTTATCTTCAGTGCCTCCTCTCTCTCTCTCTCTCTCTCTCTCTCTCTCTCTCTCCTATACCCTTTTCCCTTTCCCTCTCCCATCCCCAGTTTTCATTGTAACTTTCCACTTTAGGTCACCAGTATCCTCATGCTGCTCTTCCTTTCCTTTCACAAGGAAATAAATGCATCAGTTCTAAGGAATATAAGGAAATGACCTAAGGTGATACCCTCAGTGAAGTAGGGAGGGGATTGTTAGATTTTGGGGTTTCCTCATTTGCAACTCAATCTTACTCGAGCTGGGGGTTGCCACTTACATTTTTATCCCATTTCGGGGTTCACTAGATGACAGCAGTAGAAGGATAGGACAGCTACCAAGGGGACTCCTTTATGATAGGAACAAAGCCACCAGCTGCAGCTAGTGAAGAGGGATGTTTGGGTGAACTGACTAAAAAAGAGTATTGGAGAGCCAAATAATTTAAAACATGCTTTCAGGGATTCTTTAGGTATGGTATTAACTGTCCAGAAAGTGGGAAGGGGGAATTATGGTTGTTCCCTAGTTCCTCAATAATTTGGATTCTAAATTTTATTATTAAGTTAGAATATTTAGAATTTAAGAACATTTCTTCATAGTTGCAATGTAGAAATAACGGTTGGGTTCCTAGGCCAGTTTGCACTTGTAGCCAAAGCAGGCAGTAGAAAAGAGTAGGGGGAAAAACATTAGGTTAGGAGACCAGCCGTTGAGTATTGCTTTTCAAGTCACTTTAACTCTCTAGGCCACAGTTTCTTCATCTGTAATGTGACTGTTGAACTACAATAGATGGTCCTTCTCAGTTCTAAAATTCTGTGATCATATTCACAGTGGAATCACTATATACAACACAGGTATAATGGGAGAATGTGTTTCAGATTTGAGCGTGCCTGAAACATATCTTCCCCCAAACCCAGGAAAGAAAATCTTTACTGCCATTAAGACTCTGCAGCCAGAGATATCAAAAATTGAAACATGCTTGTAACAGATGGTTGCTGTATTTGTGATGAACATAGCATAATGTATAGATTTGTGGAATCACTATGTTGTATACCTGAAACTAATATGACATTGTGTCAACTTCAATTAAAATTGAAACATGTACTTCAGAAATACTATTAGGGGCTCTTCTCTACTCTTTCTAATATTAGGAGGAGTTTTGTTGTTGTTGTTTTGTTTTGCTTTTCCTCAATCTGTTGGGTCCCTAGGATTAGAGATTCCACTTATAGTGCTGAGGTTCTGGATTCAGCTAAGGTCAATGGAGATTTGGGCAGCAACTCTGCCAATAGAGTTTATCTGCCAGCTTTATCTCTGATGCTTGTTCATATGTATTGATCATTTGGGACACTACTATCTGTAAAGTGTTTTCTTGTAGAATTAAGTGAGGCCTATTTTTCCTGTGTTTACAATTCTGGTTTATTTTGATTTTTAATTCTTGGTTTCCTGAAGCAGCCTAAAAAAATATTATTTTATTTACATTGGTGTAAAAAAAATTTTTTCCTGCCTTCTTTTAAGTGACCCAATGAGGGGCGCCTGGGTGGCTCAGTCAGTTGAGTGTCCGACTTCAGCTCAGGTCATAATCTCAACGTCTGTGAGTTCGAGCCCCGCGTCGGGTTCTGTGCTGACAGCTCAGTGCCTGGAGCCTGCTTCGGATTCTGTGTCTCCCTCTCTGCCCCTCCCTTGCTCTTGCTCTCTCTCTCTCCCAAAAATGAATAAATAAAATTTTAAAAAATTAAAAAAAAAAATTAAGTGACCCAATGAAAAGATTACCTCTGGAAATGCTCTGCATCTGATGGATATGTCTTTTAATTCATTCTTTATTGTAATAAGGAGATGGATGTTTATAAATTCTCTTTACTCTTATCTTTAATCCCATAGAAGTTCCAAGTTTCTTTAACAGAGTATGACCTGCATATTTATTTATGGTTGTATTTATGTGCTTATGGAAGGAAGCTGAGCCTAATGCTTGAGTGCCTGGATTCTGGAGCTGGACTGCCTGGATTTGAATCCTAGCTCCAGCATTTACCAGCTCTGTGACCTTGTGAATTACCTAACTCTATGCCTCAATATCCTTATCTGTAAAATAGAGGTATAGTTACTTAACTAAGCTGTTGTTATGTAGATTATATGACTCAAATATTTGTTCAGCACTTAGGGCAGGTCTTCCACAATGTAAGCACTACATAAGTGTTTGTTGAATAATAATTTTTAAGAAGTTAAAGCAAATACAGAATATTTTTCTTTGGATTGCCTGCTTTGGAGGATAATTACACTTTGGTTTGTGGATTAACGTGTACTTTTTAGTGGAGCCTCACTGCCTTATTATCCCCAAGATGTTCTTATTTGGTAGAGCTTGCTTTATGGAGGTGATCCTTTCTTGACTTCAGAGGGAATTTAGGAATTATTTAATAAATTATGAATGTCCTTCTATTTCCTTAATAGTCATTTTATGTTAATGAGCTATTTACAGATTTTGCTGCCTTGTAAAATGAAAAAAATATATATATATATTTAGTTTTCAGGTTGTTATTCTATATCAGATTTGACTAGGTAATTTCATCATACTTTATAAATACTGTACATGCAAATAGGTTGTCAGTAGAAATTTGAATTCTGGTTAGAATAGCTATACTGAAAGTGGACTCTAGTTAATGTAAATAATAGTTCAGTGTAAGAAAAATGCAATATTCCAAAAGTCCTGTGAAATTCTGAATAATGTGAAGGCACAGTATTAAAATTTGATTAAAAGCATGAATTAATAAAACCAACAAACTCCTCCGTATATTTATAGAAGACTTTGGAAGTAAAGACTCCTTCTTATACATTACTATTATTATTATTATTATTATTATTATTATTATTATTATTTTGATATAGGATAAACAGTTGCTATCCGTATTCTACTGAGAAGGTAACTAAAGGTCTAAAGAGGTTTAGAAACTAGATCAGATTTGTTAAGGGACTGAGCCAGAACTAGAATTCAGTGTTTTTATTCCTAGAGCTTTGCTCTTACCTTCTCTTTATAATTTTTCATTTAAAAGTCTTCCAACATACCTACTTTCAATAACTTTCCTGTTAAATTTTTAGGAATTCTCTTTTGTATAGCTGCTTTTCCCACCCCTCTGTGGTGATTAAGTCTTCATTTAATTACTGAAGTCATGAAAGATGTATTTATAGCCATAAGGTGATATCCCATAACATGGATTCTAAGGAGAACTTTCTGGAGAGGTGCCAGTGATCATTTTCCTGTTTAAAACCAAAGATAATTTTTTAAAGTCCAACAAGTTCTATGTTAAGATATTAGCATTTTTTCAAAATGCAGATGTGATTACGGATACAATTTCAGCCTCTGCCTGTAACAGATCTGGGGTTATCTTATCACAGCTAGTGGATTACACTATTAAAGATACAAGATAATTTTGTTGGCCTATGATGCAAAATTGTTGCCTGCAATTCTAAATGAGAATTTCTGTAAGTTTAATAGGAAAGTTATTGAAAGGAAAGAAAAAGTTGTGTTATTTGGCATTTTTAAAAATGAATAAATAAAGAAGAAATAAGAACACATCATTATGTAAAATACACAGTACATATATCACATAGCATTTTTCTTGAACAAAATTTTACCATAGGATATACTAGAGAAGTTAAGGGTAGCAAACCTATCAAATCTAAAAGACAGATTTCAGAAAGCTATAGTATACATGTGAATTGGGATTCTGACTCTTGAAATATATAAAATTATATTTATTTATAACTCATATAACTCTTTAAATTATATAAAATTATATTTCTGGACAATTATGATAGTAACATCTCAATCTATCAAAAACTAAGCTGTTGGGTAATTGTAACTGTGAACTATAAAGTATGAAAAATCATTTTTCAAGGCTGTGGAAGAATAAAAGAAGAAAAAAATAAGAAAACCAAACAAAGAAAAAAAGAAAAAAAACAAGGCTCTGGAGGAGCTAACAGATGTCATTAAAAGCCATATACTAGAAAGAAAGTCTCTTTGCTTTGATTAAATTACTTTTCATTCTTGTTCTAACATAATTTTAATATTCTGAGCGGTCTTATTTCAAAACCTGTAGTTTGTAACAAAATTAGAAAAGGATTGCTACTGCGAGATAAACAGTAATGTGAAGTGGCAGATGATAGCCAAGAAGGACCCAGAAAAACCTGTCAATATCCAAATAAGTCAAACTCTAAAGAGTCATTTAATGTAGCTACTCAAAGTGACTTTGAGGATCTTACTAACAATATTATGTAATATTTTTTTTTTTCTTTTTGGTAAAGAAGAAGTTAAATTTTGGTTAGTATATCATTTAAGAAGTTGCTGCTAAGCTCTTTGCAGAGGAGCAAAGAAATTCACTATAATGTTAAATATTGGGATTATGAGTAGCTTTTATTTTCCTATCTTTTATTTTCCAATTTTTATGTGATGAGTGTGGATTGATTTTGTAATTAGAAAAAAAGTTTTGGTTCTTAAGGGCATGAAAATGTATACAGAACGGTTTCTAAAACTTTTATTTTTAAATTTTATTTATTTATTTATTTTCATTGAAAGAGAGAGAGAGAGAGAGCAGGCAGGGAAGGGGCAGAAGGACAGGGAGGGAGACAATCCCAAGCAGGTTCCACACTCAGCGTGGAGCCTGATGGGGGTGGAGGTGGGGGGATCAATTCCACAACCATGAGATCATGACCTGAGCTGAAATCAAGAGTTGGATGCATAACGGACTGAGCCACCTAGGCACTCCAAAAACTAACTTATAGAACTAATTCATTTAGTAGAAATAATGTATTTTATATAGAAGAACCAACTCCTCAATGTTTGTGGGTTCCTAAAGTTTGGCTAACTATATCTAGCTCTACTATCATCAAAAGATTTGTTAAATTAAGTAATCTTCCAATATATTAGAAGACTGGAAGACAGACTTTTCACTGTTTAGCCAAGCAACTAAGAAATAAAGCGCTATTTTAGAAGGTATAAAATAACAAATAGAAAACTACTGAGGCTTTATTTTATTGGTTTTCTGCAAGTGATTTTAAAAATAATATTCTTGATACATAATTATTTTCCTTACAGATGATGAGGAACGAGAACTTCAAATGGATCCTGCAGACTATGGAAAACAACGTTTCAATGACGTTCTTTAAGCCCTAAAGGAAAACTTCAGAAAACCTAAAGTGCTGTAAAATGGAATGATTTCTACTTTGTTGTTTCTGACTTTTGTTGTAAAGATCAGTTGTATCCGTTGTAAAGATACATTGAGATAGATTTAAGGAAAAATTTTAATGAAGAAATGTACCCATGTACATATGTGAACTTTTTCATATTGTATTATTAAAGCAGAGATTTTTTTTGTTATATTACAGTTGAGCCAAAAACAAAGTAAGCAAAACTGTAATCTTTGCATTTAAAATGAACTAATGTATATTTTACATTTTATTGAGCCTAATTCTTTCCACAAATGGACAAATAGTAAAAATTGGTTGTACGGTTTATATGTTGCACATAGCATAACCCCAGTGAGAACAGTTATTCAACTGAAAAACTTTTTATACACTAATATATTCTTGTTAGCCCAACAGGTGTTCTGTTCTATCTACCCCTCATCTCATGCTCTTCATGGAGTTATATCTAGTCACATAAAAGAGGGGTTGGAACCTGGAAGCCAAACATTGGGCAGCATGTGTGCAAAATCATTTCCCTACTCCTTTTATTTTACATGAGTGCTGATGTGTTTTGGCAGATTAACTTTTAGCTGAGGCCTGATGGAAGTTGAGGTAACCTGCAAAGACATAACAATATTTATGAGTTATACCTTACTTAGTTCATGAAATTGTGAAATGCATGATTGACAATATCTTTTCAATTTTTATTTTTTTCACATAATACTGGTACTGTTTAACGATAACCATCACTGGCTAAATTTTTTATATTTTCAGAGTCCAAGTTGGTGAAAATATTTATGATTTAAATGCCAGATTCTGAAAGAAGCTAAATCAACTTCAAAATGAATCTGCAATCAGCATTTCAAAGCTTCTCTGGTAGTTTTAGTGATCTTATTTGACTAGAATTTTTCAGAAGTACTATAAGGAGTTTTAACAGATTTTTATTAACACACAAATAAGTAGAAGTGCAGTGAGGTCTACAACTGTTTTATTAAAATAGCTTAAGAGTTTGTAATAAAGATGAAGAATCTTTGTAATTAATATGTTAAGAACCCATAAGCCTCATATTTGCTAGACTTACAGAATTATTTTAAATGCATTTGTCTTTTTTGACACTATTCTGGAGAATGCTTAAGCTAGTTAATCCCTGTTTTCAGATTTAAATCTTTTAAATCTTATCCACCCCAAAATAAAAGGTTTTGATCACAAGGAGACATTTAAGGTTGTTAACTCTGTTTTTCAGAAGGACTACTGTTAATTGCATATAAACATGAAATGTTTTTTTCCCCCTTGTGCTCAGGTTCTAGTCAAAATTCAAACTTACAGAGGTAAAAAAAGCTGTTCATTTATTAGAAGTGCAAAAATTCTTAGACTTCAGTTTGAAATTATTTAATGACCAGGAAAAGATATAGTGATTTACTAAAATTGTTATTTCTACCAAATCAAAATGGCAATTTATGCCTTTGCTGAGTATATCAGGCCTATAATGAATAGGTATAATAGTTCACAGAATTTTTTAAAATGGAGTTAAAGGGAATTGATGTACACCTTTTGGGCATTAGAGTGGGAAGATGAATCTAAAACATACTTCTAGTAATACTTTATATTTAATACTGTAAAATCTTTACAAATGAAAACCATGAAATTTCCTGCCTTAGTTCCTTTGTCATAAGAACAATCACTTAATTATATGGTAGCTATTACTTATATAGCAAAATTTCTTCAATTAGCAGTCTAGACATTTTATAAACTGAGAGATCTTGGACCAATTGATAATGTTTCTGACTGTATTAACATTTTAGTGCTATAAAATACTATGTGAATCTTAAAATTCTGACATTCTACAGTCTGTATTAGACATGCTGGTTTTTATAATATTTTACTTCTGCCTTAAGATTTAGGTTTTTTAAATGTATTTTTGCCCGGAATTAAGTGTTAATTTGATGGAAACTCTGCTTTTAAAATCATCACTTAACTGGGTTCTAATAAATTAAAATTAAACTTGTTTTACTATTTTTCTGATTCTGACACATATACACACATCACACTCATGTGATGCAAATAGTTACATTTTAACACTAAAATTTGAGCAAATTTAGAATTCATTTTAGGCTAAGCTAAACTAGACTGCAGAAAAATTTATATTAGGGTTGTTTACCGTAGTGCTAGTGTAACAAATACTGAATGCTTCCTATGTGCCCAGCATTATCTTATGTAATAAGAATACTGTAGTGGGTAAGATAGACCAGGTTTCTGTTCTCATGGAGCTTACATTCAAGTTGGACCAGTCCGACAATATACAAGTAAACACAAGAACCAGCTAATTTTAAATAGTGATAAGAACTATTAAAAATAAAACAAAGTTCCAAGGTTTCAAGGTCTCTTAAGTTTCCAAATAATAAGGTTTTCAACTTAACTGAAACATAATTATGAGGCTAGAATATCATGAGAGAAATGAGGCTGAAGAGGTATGGAAAGGGTAGGGTAGGTAGAACCTTTTAAGTTCAGGTCACTTGCTACTGACCCATAAAGAGAAAATATAAAATCCAAAATATACATGGAGGGATGATTCTAAGGAAAATGTGAATACAACTTCAACATCGTTTCTAAAATATGTTCCTTTATTTTAAAAAATCTTAAGATTGTGTTCCTTTTTGACTTGTCCTTTATACACCTGTAAACATAAAATTTGCTAGAATATGAGGACAGAGAATCTATAAAACAAAACAAAACAAAAACTGTGTAGTTATGAGGGGGATAGTCACTTGTCATAATGGCTAGCCTTGGAAACTTCTGTTCCCTCACATGTCTGACCCCATGGCTTCAATAAGACAATCAAACCATGTGATGTTATTTAATACATTTCCAAAGTCTAGGTTATTCAGTCTTCACATAAATATTCAGTTCTAATTGGGCTATATCTAATTCCTTTTAAGACTCTCCTCACTAAGGGTTCCAAATGAAAATTCAAACAACTGTCCCAGAAAGAAAAAGGGGAAATTTAATGGTCCATGTAAATAAACTGCAAAAAGGGCAGAAGTCAGCTGGACTTGAGGATAATTGTATTGACACAAGGACTTAAACGCTGCCAACTTTGTTTCACTAACTCCCATTTCTGCTTCTCTCTACTTGCTACTTTTCTTTCACTCAGACTAGCTCTCCCCTCAAAACTCTAACCAAGACTTCCAGCAGGTCACATTTTCTTAGTTTTGCCACCTGAGAACAGCTGCTCTTCTTTCCTTAATTCCACTCCAAAAAATATGAGGGAAGGGAGATTTTTGTTTCTGACTATGATTAATTTGACTAGCCCTTTCTGAATTAGTGGTAACTATAAAACCGGACAAGATGTAAGTGACTGTTTTGGGGCAGCAAAAAACTTAAGCTTCTGAAATAAGGGAAACTTAAGCAGTTGAGCCCCACAGTCACCCAGCTTCCTATGGGTGTAAAAAAGCTGAACTGAGACGACAGAGATCATAGTGGGGAGCAGCTGAAGCAGTTGGAAATCAATTGGGTGGACATCAGAGAAGAGGGAGCTATCTATACAGAGAGGTAGCCCCAGAAATCCTTATAAGGGTGCCCACAAGTTCATGGCTGAGGGCTGGACTGTACATAATTAGAGCAAAACCGCCTGATGCTTACCCCATAGCAGTTGCCACAGAGTTGAGAATGGAACGTAGATACCAGAGGTCAAGAAGTGTTGCCATAAAGGGCGCCTGGGTGGCTCAGTCGGTTAAGTGTCCGACTTCAGCTCAGGTCATGGTCTTACGGTTCGTGAGTTTGAGCCCCACATGGGTTCTGTGCTGACAGCTCAGAGCTCGGATTCTGTCTCCCTCTCTCTCTGCCCCTCCCCCACTCACACTCTGTCTCTCTGTTTCTCTCTCTCTCTCAAAAATAAATAAAAACATTAAAAAATTAATTTAAAAAAGTGTTGGCATGAAAGCAGTGCTACAGGACACTAGGTTTCTGGGCCTGTCAAGGTGGAGTTCTGTAACAATTGTGGCATCCAGATAAACGATTAGAAAGGTTGCAACTTGGGAGTAAAGACCATGCCCTCAAGTAAGACCTACCCTAGGTCTGCCCTAACAAGCTCTGACAAGATTGTAAGGGGAGATAAAGTATGAAGATTGAGTCCTGTCAAGTTAGAACTTAATGAAACTCCTTCGGCTTCTCATAGATATGAACTAACAAAGCATAAAACCAAGCCTATATTAGTTTAAGGTAACTACTCAGTAACTGAAGAATCTGCTAAAATAAGAATCATCACTTTTCAGAAGATAACAATCAAGAATCTGTACAACATATACACAATGTCTAGTTTTCAATAAAAAATTATCAGACATACAAAGACTTGAAATGTGATCTATAGTTAAAAAAATTAGATGGCTGTTGTTATTTGTTATATTGTTATTTGTTAATGCAGGTATTAAAAGTGTTTACTGTATGTTAACTAACTTGAATTTAAATTTTAAAACATTAAATTAAAAAGTCCTAAAAAAAAAGTATGTTTAAAGATTAAATGAAAATGCTTTAAGTAAGTGAACAGATAGAGGATCTCAGCACAGAAATGAAAATTATAGAAAACCTAATGGAAATTCTAGAACTGTGAAGTATAATAACTGAAATGAAACATTCATTGGATGGGTTTAATTGCAAATTGCAAATAGCAGTAGAATGAATTTGAAGACATACAAATGTAGTTGTACTATAAGTATTTGAAAATGGAAGGTTGAAATGTTGAGAGACTAAGAAATGTGGATTTGGGATTCATTCAATATTTATTGAGTGCTCCAGACACCCCCTAACACATAAGCCTAAAGATTCAATCATGAAAGAACAATGATCATTCTTTTAATTTCTTATTGAGTACCTAATCTGTATAGAGAGCTGTTTTGAGTACTACAATGTCTCTGCCTTCATGGAACTTACATAAATACCAGAGGGAGAGATCATTATTTTCTATACTCATAGTGATAAATGCTTTAAGAAAAATAAATCAGAATAAAGGAATAGTGATGGAGGGGTGCTATTTTTAGATAGGATGATCAGGGAGGGCCTTTCTGAAGAGGTGGTGTGAAAATAAGCCATGTGGATATCTTGTGCAACACTATCCAATACAAATATAATGCAGGATACCTATGTAATTTTGAATTTTCTAGTAACTACATTTTTTAAAAAACTGGTGAAATTTTGATATTTAACCAATATATCCAAAATATTACCATTTTAATATGTAATCAATATAGAACACTACTAATGAGATAGAGATATTTTATATTTTCTTTTGTGCTAAATCTCAAATCTAGTGTGTATTTTACATTTACAGCACATCTCAATACGGACATTAAGTTGTCATTGGAAATATTTGGTATTTGGCATTCATAAAATTTATATTTGAGTTAATACATTCACATACTCATGTTCCAAGTATACTTAAAAGTTTTATAATAACTAAACCAAATATTAATTTTTTTCAATATACTTCACTCTTTAGGGCAGTTTCAGGTTCATAACTAAATTAAGTAGGAAGTAGAAAATCCCAACATATCACACACACACACACACACACACACACACACACACACAGCTTCCGTGCCATCAACATCCTGTACCAGTGTAGAATTATTTGTTAAAATTGATAAACCAACACTGTGTATACATCATTATCAACCAAAGTCAGTTTACATTAAGATTCACATTTTGTATTGTACCTTCTATGGGTTTGGACAAATGTATAATGACATGTATCTACCGTTATAATATGCAGAACAGTTTCACTGCCTTAAAAATTCCGAGTTTTCCACTTGTTCCTCTTTCCTTATCCCGAAATCCCTGGCAGCCACTGACCTTTTTACTGTCATCATAGTTTTATCTTTTCCAGAACGTCCTATGATTATAATCATACAGCATATAGCCTTTGCAGATTGGCTTCTTTCACTTAGTAATATTCATTTAAGATTACCCCTTATCTTTACATCACTTGATAGCTCACTTCTTTTTAGCTGATTAATACTCCATTGTATGACTATGTTGCAGTTTATGCATTCCCCCATTGAAGGACATCTTGATTCTTCCAACTTTTGGCAATTATGAATAAAGTTGCTATAGACATTCATGTGTAGATTTTTGTGTGGACACAAGCTCAACTCCTTTGGGGAATACCAAGGGGCAATTTTTTTTTATTGTAGCAAAACTACCATGGTACATTTACATGCAAAGTACAATTCAGTGCCATTAAGTACATTACAATGTTGTGCAACCATTACCACTAACTGGTTCTAGAACTATTTCATCACCCCAGCTGGAAGCTCTGTTAAGCAGTCACTCAGGTATTAATTTTAAATTTTGTTAATTAAAATTAAATAAAGTTAAAAATTAATTTCCTCAGTTGCACTACCACATTTCAAGTGCTCAGTCCACCCATGGCTTGTGGTTAGTGGCTATTGAATAACACAGGTCTAAGGGAAAAGAAGTAGAGGCAGAGAAATAACAAAAACAAAGTCCTTGATACAGGAATATACTTTTTCAGAGAATGGTTAATTAGCCAGTAGGATGGGAATACAAATAGCAAGAGGTAGGGAATGTAGTCATGAGGTAGCCAAGAGTGAGCTAATGAAGGGCTTTGCATGTTATAGTGAAGACTTTAGATTTTATTTTAAGGGTGTTGAAAAATTTATAAAGAGGTTTAAAATGATCACCTTGGCTGTGTTTTGGAAAGATTGATGGAGGTTCAAGAATGGAGCAGGAAGACTTATAGTATTCCAGGTCAGAGATGACGGTCCTTGAACTAGGGGAGATAGCTGAGGTGGTAAGTGTTTGGATTCAAGATATACTTTCAAGGTTTAATTTATTGCACTTACAGTGGATTGGATGAAATATAAGAGAATTATATTCTATCCAGTGGAGAATACTAAGAGAGAAACAGGTTTGAGAGTTTAGTTTTGACCATGTTAAGTTTCAGATGATCATTGCCATCAAGTGAATGCAATATTAAAGTACAATGGCAGTTCTGATACTATTTCAATGTTTATTATGAATATTGCTTTCTTAGTTGTACTATGAGAGTGATAAAAATATGCCTCATAGGGGCACCTGGGTGGCTCGGTTCATTAAGTGTGTGACTCTTGATCTCAGCTCTTGATCTCAGGGTCATGAGTTCAAGTCCCACATTGGGTTCCATGCTGGGTGTGAAGCCTATTCAAAAATATCTCATAGAGGGGTGCCTGGGTGGCTCAGTCCGTTAAGCATCCAACTTCGGCTCAGGTCATGATCTCGCAGTTCGTGGGTTAGATCCCTGCATTGGGCTCTGTGCTGAGAGCACAGAGCCTGGAGCCTACTTTGAGTTCTGTGTCTCCCTCTCTCTCTGCCCCTTCCCTGCTCACACTGTCTTTCTCTGTCTCAAAAATAAATAAACATTAAAAAAAATTTTGTTAATATCTCATAGAGATAGAATTAATGTAAGACTGGATTGTGAAGTGCATGACTTATATATCAGATAAAAGGTAATAAGGGATTTGCTGAAGGATTTTGTTAAATATCCAAGATGCTTCTATCACATTAGTTAGTGAACACCTTATTTCATTAATATTTTTAGATAGCAATAATTTTGTATAGTTTAGAAAGCATGCATGCCACTAAGTTTTTGCATTAAGTTTTTTTTCCTGTGGCTACTGCTTTGTGTATAAATATACCTGACTTTTTTTAAGTTCATATTTTGAAACCCTTATTTTATTCTAAAATCTTGGACAAAGTTTTTACTGAAACTTAATGACATTACGAACTGTCATTTATAAATGAATAAATAATCTCATTTGACTTTCACAACAATCCACTTAGATATTGCAGGAGAGTCTAGTAGAAACTATTAGATGTAAACGATGAAAGTTAAAATCAGAACATAATCGTTATCCTCTGAAAAAATGTTAAAATGTTAAATAAATTGCAAAAGCATTTAGGCTTGCTACCAGCAAACTTTCTAAACTTAACAGGAAACAGTAGGATGTGGTATAATGAACAGAAGGACAGCTTGCTTGAGTCCTGATTGTATTTCTTACTACTGGATTATCTTTGGAAAGGGTGACTGTTTTTTCCTTTGTTCTCCCTTCCTCCTACCTTAAAAAAAAAATTTCAGCGTCTTCAGGTGAAGACTTGCGGGGTGGGGAGGGGTGGGGGGGAGCTCTAATATCACTTATTCACAGGGTTGTTGGGTAAATCAAAATGCATATAAAAGCACTTTGTAAATGGCATATTTAAGTTTTAGAAGAGCGAACACTGGTAGTTATTACTATTGATAATTTTTTTCAGAAATATTCCCAATTTTTACCTGATTTAAAAATTATGTTGGTAATCAGTTGAAGTAATTGTTTAACCTATATGGTTTTCCATGATATACACTGGATAATCAGTAACTGTTGATTTCCAGTTAGTTTTTCAGGAATCTATTATTTGTGCACTAATACCAGTTCTGCTCACTGATACACCACTGGCTGTCAGTAAACATCGCATTCAGAGCATTCTTGTAATCGGAAGATATCGGGTGCAAATGAACTCTGAGCTCTGGCAAGATCTGCAGTATGTAAGGCATTCAGGAGACAACTCACCTGCTCCACACTTTGAAACAACCAGATTCACAAGGGTTCTCTGCTTACCTCGCAGCCTCATCTCTCTCCACTTTCTTCCCCTCAACTCCTCTATCCCCAGCGCACAGAAGCACTACCCTAACTACTCAACACAATCTCATTTTTGGATTTTTTCCATCTGTTTACCTAGGCACTCTTCCTTTGTAACATCAACTCTTCAGGTCATCTCATGAAAGCCTTCCCACACCCCGTTTGTACGCCTGTCAAGAACTCCTTGTGGTCATTTTAGCACATTGTATTTAAATTGTTTACTTGTCTTCTTCAGACCGTGAACTCTGAGAAGGCAGGGTTCACGTCTACCTTGTATCCCTCGCATTCTAGTATGGTCTTCACACGTTGTGTTTTTTCAATAAATATTTCTTGATTGAATAATGTGAGTGGCCCAGAGTTTTAGTAAACAGATAATGCTCTTCCAACCATTAGTCTTGGTTTTTTGATAGTTCACTAGGGCTAGATGCTCGGATTGATACATTTTCACTCCATTAGGCTGACAGTCCTTAGACCCAGACAAGCAGGTAGGAACTCATTTGTCTGAATGATCTGACTTCTCGGCAGAACCACAGCCGAGTTCGCGTGGAGTCGAATGGCGTGGGCTTGTGTGACAGAATCACAAGCAACTGTTATGCTCTCTAGGCAGAGAGCTGGAAAGAGGACCTTCAAGGGCCACCGGGATCCCTGGAAAGATGAAGGATTCGTCTCATCATGGCCTGGGGCAGCGCTCTACACACACTACCACCTCCAGCGCGCCAAGGCGTTAGTCCCACCCCATCCCATTTGGCTCCACCCACAAGGCGCGCCCGGGTTACTAACCCTAGCCGCCAGGGTGAGCGACGCGTTCCTAAGCCCCGCCTCCACGGTGAGGGCGCGCTCCCCCTCCCAGCTCTGCCTAAGCAGTTCCGTTAGCAGCGGGAGGAAAAACCGTCCTTCGGGTCCCCGCCTCTTCACTCCCAACGCTTTACTCCCTACTCCCCCTGCAATCACTACACTGCCAGCTACGGAGGCCCTTAAAGTACAAATATCCCCTAGGTCCTGGCGTATCCTGATAGGTTTTGTCCTTTTTCCTCCATTCGGTCCTAAGGGCCTGCGTGCATTTTGTGTCAGGAATCAGGCTTGTGAGTTTCTTCCGGCGGCAGGAACTCCAACGCTCTTTACGGAAGTAAAAGCTGGATTTTTTTTTTTTTTTTTTTTGACTCTGAGGCCGCCCGCATTCCTTCCCTCCCACCTCGCGGAATTGTGGCGGGAGGGGGAGGAGAAAGTCAAGGCGCCTGCGCGGAGAGGCCGCTTTCCATCCGGGTCTCTGTCCGTGCGGTGCAGCAGGTCGGTAGGCGGGAAATGGCGACTGGCTGAAGGAGCTGGTTCTGTTGCTGCTGCGGGCTAAGCGGGAAAGACACCACACATTGCGCAGTCGGGACCATCGCCGGAGCCTGAGGACACTTTCCTGTCGTCACAGTTAGGTAATCCCCCTCGTCCAGACACTGCCGCTGCTTCCAACCTTAGTCCTCCTCCTCTTCCAGGGCCGTCTGCCGGGGTCTCCTCCCCTTCTCAACCGGGTTCTCCAGCGGCTCCGGCGCCTTGGTAGGCATGCACTATTGGCGCCTTATGAGTGCGCTGTGTGGAGCCTCTCTTCTCTGGACTTTCCCCTGGGAACAGAAAGGGAGCTCACTTCCCGCCAGCTTCAGCTTCTAGGCTGCGGCCTGTGTTGTGATTTCTGGGGTTAGATTTCACTTTGCTACCCACCCCCACCCCGATCTCACGTTCCTAGTCCCAAACCTTGTGGTCCCTCCGGGTAATTGGGTTAGATCAGCTTTTCTAACCTTGGCCCACCTCATGTTTTCGGTATTTCGTTCTTTGTAGTAGGGTGCTTTTAGGGGGGCGTTGCTCTATCTCAGTTTTTATAAACATTTTTTGAGGATCTGGAATTAGAGATTTCACTGAGTTCTGTTTATCTTCTGTACTGTTAAAATGTTGAGTTGACATTGTTACTTTTTCGAATCAAGAGTGATAGTAAAGGACAGCCCATGTGGAAGGCCTGTGGTTTCTGTAGTGGTCAATTAAGGGTGAATCTTATCGCCCGTAGTATTCTACGCTTTCTTTGGGGATTAAATAACTATATGAATGTTTACTTTTGCATTCTTGACTAGAATTCTGTGGTAAATAATTGCATAAGTAAATCGTGTTTATTTACTTCTCACCCTAGTGGTGGCTGGATGTGTGAATGATGTTAAGCACTTTAGAGTACCTTAGGGAAGCCTAAAGAGATACTGCTCGTAAACTGCCCTAAGATCCTGAAATGAAATGTACTTAGTAAATGTTCCTCCAAGGCAAGGATTTATCTTTCTAGTGCTAATAAAATGGTACCATGATTACTACCCAAGATGGGTATACAAATTAGTAACTTGAGTGATAGGTTTATCTTAGTAATTGTCAGATTGTAGAATTTTTTACATAGTCACCCCATTCTTTGCCAAGTTTTAAATTTTCCTTTGTTGTCCAGCTGTTATCTTTGTAAAAGCAAGGAAACGTCTAGTTGAAGCTAATTTTATCTCCCCCACCTCCACCCCCCCCCCCTTTTTTTTTTTTGCGTTGCAGACCAGTTTTCCATAAAGAGAAGTAATAATGACACTGTTGGTGTTTTTCAGAATTTATTTTTCAATCTTGTTGAATTTGGGGCCTTGGTACTTTTTTCCCCCTTACTAGTCAGATTAAGGTTTTAAAACGTGGTTCATAATGCATATCAGTCGATATTTTAACTCACAGGTTTTCAGTTCTCTAGGTTCAGTTTAGAAGACTTCATTAATGTTAGCATATTAGGGTTAAATTTCAGTGATAAACAAGAATACACCAACATCATTATAGTTGTCATTTGGTAGATTCCCTCCAAGGTCATAAAGAAAGTCAAGGCAAAAGTAGCTCTTATGTGAAGCAGTCTTTTAGGATTGAATTGAACCTCATACTTGTCTTCTAGGACCAAAAGGGAATGGGAAGTGGAGGTGAGGGCATAGTGGATGCTTGCTGAACCTATTTGTTTCAAAAAATGGGGCCATTATGTGTTTAAAAGAATGTAAAATAATTGGACTCGTGTAGGCTTCATCTCTGTTTTAATGACCTTTTTGGATAGTTTATAAAGCATTAATGTTTTTAATAAAATTTGGCTTTCAGATGGCTGAGTGAGCATTGTATGTAGATTTTGTCTTCAAGAAATCTCAAATTGTTTAAATTCTACATTCATTCAGTATCTGTGCTCTTTTCATACTCTTCTCAGTACGGCTTGAAAGGATGTAAAAGCTATAAGTGGTATAGTCCTTAATCTCTGTAGTCTTGTAGCTATATAGAAATTCCAAATAGGATTGTATAGAAAAACTGAATAGGATTGGTGTGTCTTATAATATTCCATTCTACATAGTGTCTCTTGGGCATTTCATTTGAGCTAGTAATTTATTCTTTTCCACTGTTAAGAAATTAAGAAGTGGGGGTGTTTTCTCTCTCCCAAATTTATCTGTGTTTGAGATTTCTGGTCCAGAGGTTTCTTCACAAGATTATTATAGAAGAAAATCCATACAATTCTGGTTTCTAAATTGTTGTTTAGAAAGATGTTCTAGGCTCTAGACTTGTAACTGTAAAATTAATTGCAGATTGAATGAAATGGTATTAAATTATTTCAGTCATAGGAGAATGTACTTTGGGTTGAAGCAATAAAGAACAAAGTGATTTGTCAGAATTTGAAGTAGACAGTCTGCAATTTTATTTGTAATTTACCAGGTTGTTGTGAAAAGCATAAAGTAGAAAAGACACTTTAAGTCAGAAGTGTCAAATGTTCTGAGAGACCTCATGTATGGTGTACTAAGGTAATTATTCTGGGTAGGTTAAAAAGTTACCTAACCATTTTAGGGGTGCCTTTCTGACTCATTTAGTAAAACATGTGACTTTTGATCTTGGGATCCTGAGCTCTAGCCTCATGTTGGGGGTAGATAGAGATTACTTAAAAAAAAAAAAAAAAAAAAAAGTTACCTGACCATTTTTAACTGGATTAGCTATGGGGGGTCATTTGCTATACTTTGAAGATGAGAAGATTTGGGGCCCCTGGGTGGCTCAGTCAGTTGAGCATCTGACTTCGCCTCAGGTCATGGTCTCGCGGTCCATGGGTTCAAGTCCTGTGTTGGGCTCTGTGCTGACAGCTCAGAGCCTGGAGCCTTCTTGGGATTCTGTATCTCCTTCTCTCTCTGCCCCTCCTCTGCTTATGCTCTGTCTGTCTGTCTGTCTCTCTCTCTTTCTCTTTCTCTCTCTCTCAAAAATAAGTAAACATTAAAAAAAAGAGAGAAGCACTTAGATACATGAAAAGAAGATGAGAAGATTTAACAGATATGGAGCTTATGATAAAACCATACAATTAACAGTTTTAGTTTTAACTTACTTGACATTTGTGAGGCACCTATCTAAGCCAGATCTATATTCACTACTGGTTGTATGACTACATTAAATTTCAGGTCACCTTTTTTTTTTTTTTTTTTTTTTCTTTTAACGTTTGTTTATTTTTGAGAGAGAGAAAGCATGTGAGCTGGAATGGGTAGAGAGGGAAACAGAGAATCCCAGATAGGCTCCAGGCTGTCAACGCACAGCCGATGTGGGACTTGAACTCACAAACTGTGAGATCATGACCTGAGCTGAAATCAAGAGTTAGCCGCTTAACTGAGTGAACCACCCGGGGGCCCCTAATTTTCAGTTTAAACTGTATTAAATTGTAATTGGTTCTACATTACAAATAGGTAGACTAGATAGTTTACTGTGTAGTATAATTTGAGAATTGTTAGTGCCTAATTTTGTGTCTCTCTTGTGTATTATGAAATTCTTTTTAAATGTTTATTTATTTATTTTGAGAGAGAGAGCCTGTGGGAGCAGGGAAGGGGCAGAGAGAGGGTGAGAGAGAATCCCAGGCAAGCTCTGCACAGTCAGAGCAGAGCCCAAAGCAGGACTCAATCTCACAAACTGTGAAATCATGACCTGAGCCAAAACCAAGAGTCAGACACTTAACCAATTGAGCCATCCAGGTGCCCCTCTGAAATTCTTTTTAAAATGATGTTTAAATCACAAATTCTCTGGAAGATAAACTTTAAACTATTGTCTTTTATTGGCAATATTATCTCGTATGAGTTTATCAGATAAACTTGCTGATACCACAAACAGGTGAGGGTTCAGAGGCAGTGCTAAAATGTAGAAGTAAGCTTTTATGTGCTGACTGATCAGGAGAGGTGTGACATAGGAGCACTGACTGTCTAGCAGAGAAAGATATGGTGGGGGTCGAGTCGCAATGAGAAACTTGGGTTTCTTGGGGTCCTTAAGGAATCTTGTGAATCTGACAGTAATGAGGGGTGAGACTAAGTGTGGCCCAAAGAATGGGAGAACTGTAAGGACAAATATGACTTAAAGGTTTGGCCAGTTTCCCTCAGTTAGTATGGTATTTTTAGAAGAGTGAAGGGAAACACTAATATGCCATTGAAAAAAAAATAGTGTAAAATTTTTACATAATAAGTCTTTTAATTTTATTATAAGGTCACAATAGGCCAGTTGAGTATATTTTGGATCCCATATTTTATGGTATTCATAAAGTCTCCTGTATTAATTTAAAGAGACTGTAGGAAAGGAAGTATGTCTAGATTAAACATAAATCATCAGCCGTACTTTGACTTGAGGTTCTAGCAATCAGGTTTTCATAATAGCTATAATAATTTTAGAACAGGAAAATGTGTTTACTACCTTGGTTAAAGAAACATAAAACTGTACTATTAGAAGACACCTGAATACTTCAGGAATAATTGAGATTAATATTTAGTAGTAGTTGCATATATAGTTTAGGAAGAATATTTTTCTGTGGACTGAATACTTATATATTAAGAAATTGTTTGAGGGGCGCCTGGGTGGCTCAGTTGAGTGTCCGACTTTGGCTTGGGTCATGATCTCACAGTTCCTGAGTTCGAGCCCCGTGTCGGGCTCTGTGCTGACAGCTTAGGGCCTGGAGCCTGCTTTGAATTCTGTGTCTCCCTCTCTCTCTGCTCCTCCCCCACTCATGCTCTCTCTCCTTCAAAAATAAATAAAAACATTTTTTAAAAAATTAAAAAAAAAAGAAAAATTGTTTGGGAAGTTAAAAAGCAGACATGTTGTTAAAAGTAGATAAGGGGAAGATTTTAAGTTTTTATTTATTTATTTTGAGAGAGAGAGATGTGAGGGGGCAGAGAGAAAGGGAGAGAGAGAATCCCAAGCAGGCTCTGCAGTGATAGCGCAGAGCCTGATGTGGCGCCAGAACTGACAAACTTTGAGATCATGACCTCAGCTGAAACCAAGAGTTGGTCACTTAATGGACTGACCCAGGCTTCCCAAGAAAGGGAAAGATTAAGACTCCATTAGCAGCATAACTTGGCATTTTAAATTTCTTATGTTGACCAGTTAATTTTTAAGTAGGAATTTAAAAGTACACTTTATTAAAAGTAGAGTATATTACTTGTTAAAGAAAAATATCCAGAACACATAAGTATCTTTTTAGTTGAGAAAAAACTATGATTATTTGTTTTAGGAATAATTACTTTCTTCCTGGTAGTCCCCAAATATGTATGATTATCCTGTTGAGTTGAAAATGATTAACCTCTCACTGATCTTAAAAGTACCTGCTTTAGTATTTTTTGTTAAATAAGATAATTAATTATACAGTCCTTTAATTTTCTGAGGTACTGATAAAAATTATTTGAAAAATATTCACAATCACATTTCAAAAATAATGCACTTTTTCCTTATTGGGAGTATGCCATTTTATTTTTTTAGTCATAGCAAACAAGAGTGTACTTCTGTAAGAGAATTATGACTATACCTAGTCTTTGACTATTTATTTATTTATTTATTTATTTATTTATTTATTTATTTATTTAAAGGATTTTATTTTAAATTAATCTCTGTACCCACTGTGGGGCTTGAGCTCAAAACTCCAAGATCAAGAGTTGCATGTTCTACCCACTGAGCCAGCCAGGTGCCCCGACTAGTAATTTAAATAGAAATTCACTTGGGGCTCCTGGCTGCCTCAGTCCATATAGCATGTGACTCTTAATCTTGGGGTTGTGAGTTTAAGCCCCATGTTGGAGGTAGAGTTTACTTAAAAAAAAAAAAAAATTCACTCTTCGTAAATTCTGTCTTTATCTCAATCAAAATGACTAATTTTTTCTTGGTAGGTAGTGTAAGAATAGTAGGGATTATTTCAGATACTGTAAATTTATTTTGGGCAAAGGCCTTGGTGTTTACTACATAATTTTAAAAATTTTTAGTTAATAACTATTTTTCCTTCTTGTCAATCTCGTTAGCTTTTTATTCCTATAAGTAAATGTTTTCTACAGGTTTCAGATTTCTACTGACCTGAGTAGGTTAATACAAAATTAATTTTCTTTTTTTTAAATGTTTGTTTATTTTTGAGAGAGTGCAAGTGGGGCAGGGGCAGAGAGAGAAAGGGAGACAGAGGATCCAAAACGGGCTTTGTGCTGACAGCACAGAGCCCAGAGCCCATTGCGAGGCTTGAACTCAGAAACCATGAGATCATGACCTGAGCTTAAGTCAAACACTTAGCTGACTGAGCCACCCAGGTGCCCATAAAATTAATTTTCTTTAAGTAAATAGAAGTTTAATCAAAGAGTATAAGTAGTTGTATCTATCCTCTTGCCCAGTTTCGGTGAGAACTAAAATAAAAGCACTTTTAGGAAAATTCTGCTAAGTTTAAGTTCACTTCTTTTATCGTCAAGTTTCTTTGTTAATGTGTTTAAAAAGTACATTGTAACTTGTATGTATACAGGTGACCCAGCAAATTAAAAAACAAAAATGCTGGAATATATATATATATATATATATTTTTTTTTTTTTTTTTTCTTTTTTTAGAAAGGATAGTAATATGAAAAATAATAGACTGGAGTGACAAGTATTGTATGTGCTTTTTGAGGAAAAAGAAAAGTTTCTCATGAGTATTATGGTACTCAGTTCTTATGAATTCATAAATTATATGTTTGCTAACACCTTGTGTTATAAAGTGTTATTGATAAGAATTTCTTTCATACCATGTAGTAGAATGCTCTTTTTACAAGATGTTTAAATTATATTTATTGAAGGTAGTTAAAATTAAAAGTCTCCAAATTATTGTTCTATTAAAGCTTAGGTTAAAGAAATACAAAAATGCCCTCAGCAGGACATACTACCTCATTCTGTCCATAACAAATACTGATTTTGTCCTAATGGTATTTCTGCTGAAGACATAAAAAGGTTTTAAGTTGGGGTACTGCTAGTAGTATTTTAAAACTTTATATCTGAATGGTTGTGCCTTAATAAGTATTTTCAGTGATTAACAAACTGAATAATGCACTCTTTAAAAAATCAGAGTTCATATTTTCATAGAGTGTTATAGTCATCAATTTAACAATCCACATATTTTGTTTCTCTAGAGAAAAATAATTGATCATAGATTTAGAAAAAGCATTCTTCATTGTTGTTCATCGAAGAAAATTTTGCAAGGAAAGAACCTCATCTGCTGGGTTTTTTTTGTATATTCCCTATATTTTGACAAATGCTTTTGATTATAAGTTTATTATGTTTAGTAGCTTCTAAAGAATCTTATAATGTTAGCTAGTAAAAAAAAACAAAGTCCTACATCAAAAATAGTAATAACCCCAAAATGACCACCTATCTTTATCACACTTTTTGGAGAAGGATTTGATGAAAACTCTTCTTGTATTGGAATTGATGCTTATGTAATACTCCTCTACTAAGTTCTTCTGCCCTAGTTGACTTTTGACTTTTATTAGATGATAAGTGGGAGGGACCAGAGAAATCTCTTCCTTCTCTGAAGTCATTTAATGAAGGCTTAGGGAAGTTGTGGAGATTAAAGTGGACAGTTGCAGTACCTCAAGTTGTTGATTTCAGATTAGTCAGGCTAGAAATATAGATAGGAAAAACAGATGCTGACACTTTTGGAAATGTCATTTGGTATTAATGAAGGCAGTGATTTTTAGCTTTTTTTTTCATTAATATAAATTTTAATATAAATCCAGTAGTGATACTATTTGTAATAGTATAAATTAACAAACTCATAGAAATCTAGACCTAGAGGAGACCAAAGGGCCATCTAGTCCAGTAAAGTCTTTGTTTTATTAACGATGAGCCATTCTGAAGACTTTTTAACATGTAGTAAGTGTTTGTCTTAAATTCTTAATTAGGGTGCTGTGGGATGAGTTGTATGTGATAGGATGAAAACAGCTCAGCTTAATTAATGACTCATTTCCCATTTTGGCACCTTTTTTTTTTAAGGTAAAATTTACATATAGTGAAATGCACAGATCTAATGTCCAGTAATTTCTGCTGTTGAGGAAATGAAATGCTAGAATGATTGCATGACTTAATCAGTGTCTGGCCGCTAACTAATGATAGATTCAGGACTGGTACCTCCCTGTTATTCCTTAAATAACTCCCTCGGGAGGCTACTCTGGAACCTTATATGCGTATATTCTTTATATAGCCAACTTACAATTTATATGTGTCTAAATTTTAATGGGAAAACCCAGACTTTGTTTCCTTTAAAGTTTGATTTGTAATCTTTTTACAGTTGTCTTTATTTATTACTCACTTTTGTTTCCCTCTTCTCTGCTTCATTCAGCAAATACTTGTTTAAAGGATATACATCAGGGTGGTCCTAGAAAATTCGTTAAGAATCCTTTATATGCAGTGTGCTATTTTGTTGTTTTGATAGAAATTTGTGCACTCAAGACATCATTAGCAAATTATTAACTGAGTTTATGCTTGTAGCATTATTATAATCTTGTTAGCACAAGATCATCTGTAACCATAATTGTTTGCTTCAGATATTGCTTGGAATCAGGGATTTTGTGAAGAGGAAGGAAATCTTATGAGGAAGGAACATTTTTAGTTTTATTTATAGGCCCCTTTTTGTGAGCAAGAATTGATTGCTGCAGTGAGGGTTGTTTGTGTTTCAGTGACATACTTTTTTCCCATTTTCTAATCTCTGGTCTCTGAGGAAAATGAGAAAAATTTATGGTTCAGTTCAACATAGATTGAGTTATCTTATGTGCCAGGTTATTGTTACAGATTAGATTTCTGCCTTCAAGACTCTTACAGTCTAGTGCAGTTAAAGATATAAATTATTTCAGTAGGATTTGTTAAGAGCTTAGATACAGATAATATAGGTTTACATCAACTTGGGGATGTGGAGGCGGTTACTTAACTTACTGGGGTGCAAGATACTTGGGCTGAGCTTTCAGTGATGAAGATAAGAATTAGTTGAAAGAAAAGAATGTTTGAGGTAAAGAGAAAAGCAGAAGTAGATACAGCATAGTGTGGGCAGGAAACTATTATTATTGGAGTGCAAAGAGAGAGGCAGCAAATAGCAATGAAAAAAGACTTAGATCATGTAGGGTTTTATACTAGAGTCTAGTCTTTATTTTGAAGACAGTTAATGAGAAGGAACAGGCAGATTTGTGGAGTGGGGAGGATGGATTTAAAGGGGACAAGACTAAGAACTGTTTTAGAGGTGAAGTCATCAGGGTGTGTTGATTGTAGGAAACGAGGAATGACTAGGATATATAGGGTGGTTTCTGGTTTGGTTGATGGGGTAGACGGTGGGAACATTACTTGCAATCAAGAAGATAGTAAGAGAAGCGGCTGGCAGGGTCACTCGGTAGAGTGTGTGGTTCTTGATCTTGGGGTTGTGAGTTTGAGCCCCATATTGGGTAAAGAAATTGCTTAAATTAATAAACTTAAAAAAAAAGAATATAGTAGGAAATAATACAGTAGGAAGAGTAGGTTTGGGTGTGACGGTGGGATGGGAATGTGGGTGAGAAAGAGTTCATTTTGGGGTAAGTTGAATTTGAGGTGCCAAGTGAAAGTGATGAGAAGGCTGTTGGATGTGAGTCTGAAATTTAGAGGTGGTAGAGAAACTAGCAGAATTAATTTCGCAATTGATAATGAGCATTTGAAAGAGATTTTCTCCCCACCCTCCACTACTTTCCCAATCCTTTTAGTTGGCCTGCAGGTAAATAGAAAGCAAACTTCATTGCCCAGTTTTAGATTGCTGAGCAGTCAGCTCTTTCTATTCCTGAAATGAGGTCTGGTTTAAATGTTGAAAAAAGTTGAAATGTTTTACATTATATACTTCCCCCCCTTGTAATGTCATGAGTTCGTAGGCTTAAAAATGTCATTGCCCCATTGTTAGGTTTGTTTTATGATGTAATCTAACTAAATTGTATCATTTTCATTCATTAGATCCATTTCCCTAGTGTACTCATTTCCCAGTCTTTACTTGTTTTATTCTGTTCTACTGATAACAGAAAAGGGCTTATCTAGTAATGGAGCTCCTAGAGAACCTAGAGGATATGTTAAATTCTAACATAAGTAGAATTACCAAGAAGAGGAAGTATATGCATGTTTAAAATTTTTCCTTTATATTTTAAGTGATAGTATTAGATTATTGCAGATGTTGTATAGGCAATTTCTGACCTGTACTTGGCCCAGTTGTTATTAGGGTAATGCTGACCTCATAAAATGAGTTGGGAAGTGTGTTCCCTTCTATTTTCTAAAAGTTTGTGTAGATTTGTTTTGTTTTTGTTTTAAATGATTTCTTTTTTTTTCAAGTTTATATATTTTGAGAGAGAGAGAGCGTGCATGTGCATGCACGAGAGGGAGAGAGAGGATCATGAACTGTGAGATCATGACCTGAGCGGAAATCAGGAGTTGGACACTTAAGTGACTGAGCCACCCAGGTGCTTCTGTTTTAATGTTTTGTTTTAAATGTTTGGTATGATTTTCCAGTGAAGTCATCTGGACCCCTGTGTTAGAGGCTTTTCCTACAATTTCAATTTTTTAAAATAGATGTAGGACTGATCAGGTTACCTATTCTTGTGTGAGCTTTGGTGGCTCAGTTTTTGAGGAGTTTGACCATTTCATGTAAATTGTTGAATATACGGGCATAAAGTTGTTATATTCCATTATTGTTCATATAATGTCTGTGGGATGTGTAGGGATTTCACTTTTCATTCCAGATGTTTGTAATTTGTGTCTTCCTTTTTTCCCCTCAGTCTTACTAGAGGCTTATCAATTTACTGATCTTTTCTAAATCAACTTTTGGTTTCATTGAGTTTTCTGTTTTTGACCTCATTGATTTTTGGTTCTGTTGAATGCTTTGTCTTGACAGTGGGTTGAATTTTCTTCCTTTTTTGTGTGTCTTTCAATATTTTATCAAATGCTAGATATCATGAACAGAACAGTTAAAGACTGAGTAGATAGTATATATACCTGGAAAATTGTGTACCTGGATTTTTAGTGTAGGGAGTCCAGTTGATCTAAGTTTCAGTTTTGTTGTAACAAAAGAATTTTTTTTTCTTTGTGAAGAATATTTTAAGTGCACCATTAATTGCAAACTTCTCTAGTGTTATTTGTGCTTAAGCTAGAAATTGAGGCATGAGAAAGTATTTCTCAGTTTTCCTGATGACTTTCAGTTTTTGGCTTTCCTTGTGCACCTGTTTGTGTTCCTTTGTAGATTCTCCTCTCTTCCAGTGGTAGATTACAGTTGTGTTAATCTGTGCTTGTTAGGTGTGCTCTTTCGGAGGGACACATGTACACCAATGTTTATAGCAGCACTATCAACAATAGCCAAATTATGGAAAGACCCCACATGTCCACTGATGGATGAATGGATAAAGATAAGTGTGTGTGTGTGTGTGTGTGTGTGTGTGTGTGTGTGTATGTGTGTGTGTGTGTGTGTGTGTGTGTGTGTGTGTGTGTGTGTGTATATATACACACACACAATATATACACACACACACACATATAATGGAGGAGTATTACTCGGCAATCAAAAAGAATGAAATCTTGGGTCACCTGGGAGGCTCGGTTAAGCGTCCGACTTCAGTTCAGGTCATGATCTCACGGTCAGTGGGCTCAAGCCCTGCATCAGGCTCTGTGCTGACAGCTCAGAGCCTGGAACCTGCTTCAGATTCTTTGTCTCCCTTCTCTCTTTGCCCCTCCCCCTGCATCTTCTCTTTCTCAAAAATAAGCATTAAAAATTTTTTTTAATAAAAAATAAATTAAAAAAACGATACTATCAACAGTGAAAAGGCAGCCTATGGAATGAGAGAAAATATGTGCAAGTCATATATCTCATATGGGTTTAATATTCAGAATATATTTTAAAACTCCTGCAACAACAAAAAAAATCGAACAACCCAGTTCAAAAACAGGTAAAAGACATTTCTCCAAAGAAGATATACAAAAAAGCACATCAAATAATGCTCAACATCACTAATCATTAGGAAAATGCAAACCAAAACCACAGTGAGGTACCTCTTCACACCACTATGATAGCCATTATCAAAAAACAGAAAATAAGACTTGTCATCAGGGATATGAAGAAACTGGAACCCTTGGTGCACTGCTGATAAGAGTGCAAAATGGTGCAGCCACTGTGGAAAATACTGTTGGCAGTTCCTTAAAAATTTAAACATAGAATTACCATATGATCTAGCAATTCTTCTAGGTAGTTCTAAAGAACTGAAAGCAGGAACACAAACAGATATTTGCATAGCCATATTCACAGCACCGTTATCCACAACAGCCAAAAGGTGGAAGCATAAGTGTCTATTGACAGAAGAGTGTATAAACAAAATGTGGTAGAAATATACAATGGAATGTTATTCAGCCCTAAAGAAGAAGGAAATTCTATAATATGCTACAACATGGATGAAACTTGACATTACACTAAGGAAAATAAATCAGTCATGAAGGGACAAATATTATATGATTTCACTTATACCTACTCAAATTAAGTACCTTATGTACCTATGTATTTGTGTACTTTGTATAAATCTGTTTTTTCCAGGCCTTTCATAACAGGAATTGGAATGGACCGATAAGTAGGATTGGGAGAAAGAGAGGTTTGGGGAAAAGATAACAAAAACCATAGAGGAAGGCCTAACCATAAGATAGTTTTGGGAGAACCACAATGTTTAGGAAAGAGGAAAAAAATCTGCTCTTCTGGTCCTGCATTTCATCCAGTGCCTCCACCTTCCACCCTGTGCTGGCTGTGGGTGCATGATCGCTGCATTCCAGCATCTCCCATCATCGCACAGCCCTTGGGGCACCCAGGCCCACAATGTTGGGCCCCAACAGGGACCTGGGCATGCCAGTGGAGGCAAGGGTAGAAGGTGAAGATGATGACTTCAGGGAGGCAGAATATGCTACCATTGACTCCATGTTGGACCAGATCAACTCCTGTCTTGACCACCTTGTGAAGAACAACCACCTCCACACCCACTTCCAGGAGACTCCAACCAGCAGACACACTGTGAGTTCCAGCAGCAGCTCAGAGAGGCCCCTAGCAATGCCAGTCTGTAGACTCTAGAAAACCCTAACCAGCCCTAACCCTGCCTCCCTGGGTGAGGCTCTGATCTAGGCATTCACCACCTGGCTTAGATACCTTTTCAAGGGCTGGCCTACAGGTCCCCTGATAGACCTGCCTGCCTGGACGACCTTTCTGGTACTCCTCTTGGCATGCAGGGGCCAGCCCTCACCCACCTTATCTGCCTGCCCAATTTTAGGGCACTTTCCACTTTGCCCAGGCCTTGAATGTCCACCCTAATTGGGTCTCCAACAATAACAAAACAAAAACCAAAAAGAAAATGTAGGACGCATTGGGGAATTATTCTCTTTACTATCAGCCTAGCCAGTTTGAACCCTTTCCTTTGGTCTAAACCAAGGAAAAGGCAAGGGAGTTTATGCCAAGCAACCTGAGCACAAACAAGTCATGGAATTACAAATTGCAGCTCTAGATCAGAAAGGAAAGCTCCTCTAATTGTAGAGTTTTACCTAAAGATCCACTTTTATACATTAATTGGGTTCTGCCTACACAAAAGAAAGCTGGGAAAAAAATGCTTCTACAAGCCTAACAACAATTACAAAAATGGGATAAACTACAAAATCGAACTTCTCTTGAGCCTATCAGAGAGCTGAGGACTTAGGGCAACCAAATAAATATCCAAGAAAAGGAAAGCCTTTCCTAAGAGAGACAGGATATAAGCACTGGCTCACCTATGGCAGAGCAAGGGAAGAGCCATAAAAACATTAAAAAAAAATCATGTAAAATTGTTAATAAACTCCTTAAAATTAAGGCAAAGTAGGCTAGCACAGAATGTAGTATTCCTGGAAGCTACAGACACAATGGAAGTGTATCTTTGCCACAGACTTCCACCAGGTGCTCACAATATGGGAACACATGAGTAGAAAGAACCTTCCTCTGCGGTGCAGAGCTAAAGAGGGGAGCAGCTTGTACCTGGGAAAAAAAATATCAAAGCCTCAACCAGATCTTTTTCCCCCAAGGAAAGAAAATTTTAAAGCCAGGGGAGGGGCAGGTCCAGTAACCTTCAGGGCATAAGTGAAGACATGATTAAGGAGGAGGGTAAAGTCTAAGAAAAACCCGTCTACCACTAATGGGTGGGGCAGGAAACAGTGTGGGCAGAGGGATCTTAATACAACTGTCTTCAGAGATCTCCTATCCTTAAGGCAAGGCTCAGGGAACTCTTTCCAAACAAGACCTGAAAAGCTGCAAGCCTAATTTGGCACTGAGAGGCAATCACTGACAGAGCCCCACTCCTTATGCCCAGATACACAGGGCCTATCCTACATTGTGACTACACCAGAACAACACCAGGCTAACAAGCACAGATTTTTTTTTCCTTTCTCTTTATTGATTTTTTTTTTTTTAATTTACATCCAAGTTAGTTAGCATACAGTGCAACAATGATTTCAGGAATAGATTCCTTACTGTCTCTTACCCATTTAGCCCATCCCCTCCTCCCACAACCCCTCCAGTAACCAGTCTATTTGTTCTCCATATTTAAGAGTCTCATATGTTTTGTCCCCCTCCCTGTTTTTATATTATTTTTGCTTCCCTTCCCCTATGTTCATCTGTTTTGTATCTTAAAGTCCTCATACGAGTGAAGTCATATGATATTTCTCTAATTTCGCTTAGCATAATACCCTCTAGTTTCATCCATGTAGTTGCAAATGGCAAGATTTCATTCGTTTTTTAAAATTTTTTTAACGTTTATTCCTTTTTGAGAGACAGAGGTAGAGCGCGAGTGGGGGAGGAGCAGAGAGAGAGGGAGACAGAATCTGAAGCAGGCTGCAGGCTCCAGGCTATCAGTACAGAGCCTGGACAGGGCTCGAACTCAAGAAACATGAGGTCATGATCTGAGCCGAAGTCGGACACTTCACCAACTGAGCCACCCAGGTGCCCTGATAGTGTCCTTTATTGCAGAAAAGTTTTTAACTTAAGTGTAGTCCGGTTTATCTTTTCTTTTTTCTTTTGTTGCCTGTCCTTTTGTGTCATATCCAAGAAATTATTGTCAAACCCAATGTCATGAGCTTTCTCCCTATGTTTTCTTCTAAGAGTTGTATAGTTTTAGCTCTTAAGGTCTTTGATCCGTTTTGAGTTTGTTTTTATATGTGGTGTAAGGTAAGGGTCCAACTTCATTTTTTGCTTTTGGATATCCAGTTTTCCCAGCACTAGAGATATATGGTTTTAATATGAGTACAGATAGGCTTGGTGTAAAAATAGGGAATATAGTTTTCCACACGGTTGATATAATGGTTTAGAGTCTAGATTTTTCTATCGTTATATTATGGGTAAAAGTATGCCATAGGAGCTGCCCTGGAACTGTAACCCGCATTTGTAACACTATTTCTATGAGAAGTTGTATTTTGAGCTCCCAACTGCCAGTTTGTAAACACAGCTGTTTGTAAGTTAACCCTATTTTAAGGCTTTGTATAGACAGGGGTTCATTCAGCGGGAAAATCACTTGTGAATGACTATGTATTTAGAAAAGAGCAGAAGTAAAAACAAACTTTAGAGGGTAATGGGAAATTAGAATTTTTAGTGGCTTTTTAATTAGTTTTTTGTTGGCAATAAATATACCATTTTTACATTGCCAGTTATTTTTATTGAAATTACCTGGAAATTGTTCCTTAAAACAGTTCTGCTGTGTTTTCCACCTCATTTTCTTCCATCATAAGATGGAAGTAATGGATACTACTTTATGATGTTGAAAGATTAAGTGAAACAATGTATTAAAAACCACTTAGGACAGTGCCTTGGTCGGAGCAGTTAATAAAGGAAAGCTATTGGTTAATATATCACTTTAACCTTTTCCATGTTCAGATACATGTAGTTAGATAGGAACTTTATTTTTGAAAAGGATAGGTTAAGGATTGGTTTTCTGGAGCACACAGGAAACTTACTAGAAAACCAACACAGTACTTTTTTAGGCAGTGTTTTGGTAGTGTGCTTGTTTGAATCATGTTTCAATATTCAGGTAAGCATAGACATTTGAGCCTTTATTTTAGGATTTTAGTAATCTGCAAGAAATGCGAAGAGATTAAATTAGCAAATATTTATTGAGATCCTTGGAAATACAAATTGTTTTTGAAGTAAATATAGTTCCATTATATTGGGGAGTTGGAACAAATCATGTAAATACCTAACTTTTCTAAATTAAGCCATAATTGGCAAACTAAAAAAGTTGTATAATATTTGTTTTTAAGTATTAAAATGAAAAAATATTCAAGCTTTGGATTTAAAACAAGGAAAATTATGCTTAACCAAATTGCAAGAGTTAAATTCTTTTTAGAAATTCTGCATATTGGGGCGCCTGGGTGGCTCAGTTGGTTAAGTGTCCCACTCTTGATTTTGGCTCAGGTCGTGATCTCATGGGTTGTGGGTTTGAGCCCTGCATCAGGCTCTGTGCTGACAACATTTAGTCTGCTTGGGATTCTTTCTCCCTTCTCTGCCCCTCCCCTGCTTGTGTGCACTAGCGCATGTACTCTCTTTCTTAAAATAAACTTAAAAAAGAAAAGAACTTTTTTATTAAATAAGCGAATTGATGTTATATATTTGCAGGTTTTATTCGGTTCACTTTAAAAGTTCTTTTTGTTTAGAACTCATTTAACATTTTGAAATACTTGCATTAGGAAGTATTGAGCTTCATGTCTCCTTAAGTTATTTGAGCACAATATAGGTTACCTTTAAACAGAGAAACTATCTGAAAGATTTCTGCTTTGGTTGGGGAGGTTGAACTAGAGTTCTTTTCAACTTCAGTCCTTTGATTCTTTATTATTATTATTATTATTATTATTATTATTATTTATTTGAGAGAGAGAGAGCATACATGCTCGTGCACAAGTGGGGGAAGGGCAGAGAGCAAGAGGAGAGAGAATCCAAAGCAGTTTCTGTGCCATCAGTGCAGAGCCTGTTGTGGGTGGGGCTCGAACTCACAAACTGTGAGATCATCTGAGCTGAGAGTCGACACTTAACCAGTTGTGCCACCCAGGTGCCCCAGTATTTTAATTCTTAAAAACAAAGACAAAAAAACAAGGAAGGGGCGCCTGGGTGGCTCAGTTGGTTAGGCATCTGACTTCGGCTCAGGTCATGATCTCACAGTTCATGGTTTTGAGCCCTGTGTTGGGCTCTGTGCGGCCAGCTCAGGGCCTGGAGCCTGCTTTGGATTTTGTGTCTCCCTCTCTCTCTGCCCCTCCCCTGCTCTTGCTCTGTCTCTCAAAAATAAATAATAAAATAAATAAATAATAAATAAATAAATGTAAAGAAGGAAAATTAAAAAAAAATTTTTTTTTTTAAATGAGGAAAGGGCATGCATAGGCATTTAACCAAATGGGAACTAGAGGTAGCCTATAAATATAATTAAAACATTTAATTTTACCTGTCATGACTACAGTTTAAAGTCATTTTTACTTTTGGGGCACCTGGGTGGCTCAGTCAGTTGAGTGTCCAACTCTTGATTTTGACTGAGGTCATGCATCCCAGGGTTATGGGATTGAGCCCCACATTGGGCTCCACACTGAGCATGGAGTCTGCTTAAGATTCTCTCTCCCTCTCTCCCGCTGCCCCTCTCCCCCCTTAAATTTAAAAAAAAAATCATTTCCTTCAATTATCAAACATTTTAAAAATTAAAAAGAAATTCTGATGTGCAGGATTCAGTATGTGGATAGCTTGCTTGGCCCTCTTTAGTCCCCGTTGTGCATGTGTGCTGCCTCAGCCAGGAATGTGGTTGGCGCAACAACCCCTGCATCTGCAGGCTATTAGAGCTGTTGGCCTCCTACTTCACCTGCTACAGAAATTATTACTTATACCAGAAATGTCACTTATACTGATGATACCATTGAGTGTGGTCATTGTCCGACTGCTGTAAACCATCAGTCTCTTTTTATGGTGACCTCAAAGTTGACATTCCTCTCAGCCTGACAAACCATCTGAGCTTGCAGGTGGAGTAGGGAGTAGGGGAGTAGAGCAGTCCCAGACAGGAATGACACGGACTCCTAACGTTCTTACCCAAAGTTGAGCAGTTTTATAAGGATTCTTAGATTGTTATATGCCTTTGGTTTATTTCTAGAGTACTGAAGTGGTGGTTTTTGTTATTTTGTCTAACTGAATGGTTGCTTTTTGTGGAGATTTATTCACCTCTTAAGCTGGACATAGAATTCCAGGGATTTAACTTCCTCTATATCTGTCTTCTTGTTCTATACTGTTCTAGGTTTCTGAGGACCCAGTAGATGATAGACCTGGAATTAGAAGTCTAAATAATTTTATCTCATGACAGACTCACAATAGCCATGCCAGTGCTATTACCGTATGCATGATTTTTGAAGCCGTATATGCACTTTTTGCTGTGTTCTTCACATTCATCCCTTACTTAAAAAAATTTTTTTTCTTTGATGTTTATTTATTTTTGAGAAAGAGACAGAATGTGAGTGGGAGAGGGGCAGAGGGAGAGGGACACACAGAATCCGAAGCAGGCTCCAGCACAGAGCCTGATGCAGGGCTTGAACTGAGGAACTGTGAGATCATGACCTGAGCCGAAGGTGGTTGCTTAACTGACTGAGACAGCTGCCTTTATCCCTCACTTTTAAATTTTAAATAGTTAAGTATGTTTACATTGTCAGAGAATATACATACTCTACTCTCTTCCTTTTAACCTTCATTTTGGATTTTGCTGTATGAGTAACTAACTCCATGTTGTATGTTTGATATTCACCATCGGTTCTAATGCAATATCTGTACTCAGTTTGGTTTTCTCAAATGCTCTGTTAGATTTTTTTAGGAAGGCCACAGTATTCCCAGAGTTTTTGCTCATTGACAATAGTTGGTGGCCATTATTCTTGTTATTTTTGTTGGATATAAAATCCTTGGTTTACTCACATGGTCTTTTCTTGATTATTTTATTTTAAATATATAACTCCATTTTTCGTCTGGCATGAAGTGTTGCTGTTGAAAAATTGAGAGTAGTTTAATTTTTTTTTTCCATTATAAAGTCACTTAGTACATGTCTAGATCGGGGATATGCAAACTGTTGCCCGTGGGCTGACTGCCTGTGTAGACACAGTTTTATTGTACACAGCCATGCTCATTTACTTAACATATAGTCTTTGGATGCTTTTGCTAAACACTGCCATAGACAATATTGAAACCAATGAGCATGGTTCCAGACACTGATATTTGAGTTTCATTTAACTTATACCCTGTGATCTGCAAGCCTAAAACATTTACTGTGTGGTTCTATAAGAAAAAGTTTGCCTGTATCTGGCTTAGATGCCCAAAGGAGGATTTTTTTCCCGCATTTAAAATTAAAGTTCAGTAAAGTTCTAGTAATTCATACCAGACTGTGTTTTCATATTTGCTTTTCTCAGGCCTGTTTCTTTCAGTACAGAGTTTCAAACTTTTCCTATTTCTGGAAATTTCTCTTGTTTTTGAGTATCTGATCTGTTTTCAGTATTTACCAGTTTCTCTTGAATCTTCATTTGTTTTTTAAGACTTTTATTTTTTTTTTCATTTTTTTTTTCAAATTTTTTTTTTAACGTTTATTTATTTTTGAGACAGAGACAGAGCATGAACAGGGGAGGGTCAGAGAGAGGGAGACACAGAATCTGAAACAGGCTCCAGGCTCTGAGCGGTCAGCACAGAGCCCGACGCGGGGCTTGAACTCACTGACCGAGAGATCATGACCTGAGCCGAAGTCGGCCGCTTAACGGACTGAGCCACCCAGGCGCCCCTAAGACTTTTATTTTTAAGTAATCTTTACTCCTAATGTGGGCCTTGAACTCACAACTCTCAAGATCAAGAGTTGTATTGCTCCACAAGTAAGCCAGCCAGGCACTCTTGAATCTTTGAATCTTTTTTTTTTTAAGTAGGCTCCAAGTGCACTTGTGGGAGCCCAGTGTGGGACTTCAACTCAACAACCCTGAGCTGAGATCAAGAGTTGGATGCTTAACTCACTGAGCCACCCAGGCGCCCTGTGTTGAATCTTTTTTAATGTGTGAAAATATTCCATCTTTGTTCTATCTGTTCATTTAATTTTTTGTTCCTTTTTTAGTCTAGTTTAGAAATGATTTTTTGTTCTTAATTTTTTACAAGTTCTTTTGCTTCTTTTCCCTTTCCTTAAATCCTGGTTAAAATTGTTCCTTAGTATTAACGTCTTTAAGCATACTTGGAAATAGTGTGTAGATGTGATATGCTTTTGTGGATTTATCTTTTGCAATCTTACTGTCTGTAGAAAGTTAGAGATTTTATTTTGCTTCTCAATTTTTTTTTTTCCTTATGACTATGGGCTCTGATCTAATTTCTGTTACTTTTTAATGTGAAATTCGTTTCCTTGAACTTTTGGAAAGAGGTTTGGTTCAGGACAGTTGTTGACTTAAACGGAGCTTTCTGTTATTTTCTTACCATGTTAAAAAATAGGGAAGATTGCTTAGTTTATGTTCCTCCACCCCTCTTTTTGTAGATGTTCTCTTTGCTTTTCTCATTTGATACTGCCCTACTCTATTTTGACTTAATTCAGTTTTGTTTCACTGCTGAACCTTGTCGGTAGCTCTGATAATAAGGTGTTTTGTTTTTTTTAATGTTTATTTATTTTTGAGCAAGAGAGATAGAGTGTGAGCAGTGGAGGGGCAGAGAGAAAGAGAGGGAGACACAGAATCTGAAGCAGGCTCCAGGCTCTGAGCTGTCTGCACAGAGCCTGATGCGGGGCTCAAACCCTTGGACCGTGAGATCATGACCTGAGCCAAAGCCTGATGCTTAACTGACTGAGCCACTTAAGTGCCCCTTTTGTTGCTAATTTTTAATGGAAAATATCAAACATGCACAATGTAAACAGAATGGCATGAAGTCCTATAAAATTATCACTCTTTTTAAGTAGTTACTAATATTTTGTATGTTTTTTAGATTTGTATCCCCACCCACTCCCAACTTCTTGCTGGCTGGTTAGTATTGTTTATAGGAACTTTTTACAGGTACACATTTTTGTAAAATTTACATACCTTGAAATACATAGGTTTTAGCTATAAGTTTTGACAAATAGATCCATACTCTGTTGCATACAGGTCATTTCTTTTCCCCAAGGCAACTTCTATTTTGATTTTTCTCCTCAGATTATTTTTGCCTTTAATAGAATTTCTTTTTAATGGTGTCATCAAATATGTACTTTTTTGTGGCTGCCATTGCTCAGCATAATGTCTGAGATTCTTTCATGTTGTTGATGATAATGATGATCATTGCTGTTTTCTAATTATTCACTGTGTAAAGACACCACAGTATTCATTTTTCTGTCCTTGAGCATTTTTGTTGTTTCCAGTTTGGGGGGCTATTGTAAATAAAGCCTGCCAGGAACAGTTTTGTAAAAGTATCCTGTGGGCATGTTTACATTTTTTCTTGGATAAAAACTTGGATCAAGGGGTGAGGCGTTGTTTGAAAGAAATTGCTCAACTTCTACCAAAAACCTTATATTCCCACCAGCAGAGTATGAGAGTGCTCATTGTTCCACATCCTTGCTATCATTTGTTGTCAGTCTTTTTAATTTTTGCCTTTCAAGTAAGTGTAGATTAGTATTCTGTTTTGATTTTAACTTGCACTTCTGATGGTGAATTGTATTGAGTATTATCATTTCATATGTTTGTGGCCAATCATCTAGCTTTTATGAAGTCTCTTCTCAGGTCTTTTTAATTTTTATGAAGTCTAGTTAGTAGTTTTTACTTTTATGGTTTCTGCTTTTGTGGTTATTTTTCATGCAATGTCATGTCCTTTGCAAAGAGATAGTTTTACTTTTTCTTTTCTAATGTGAATTTTAAAATTTTCTTGTTCTTGCCTGATTCCATGGCATGAACCTCCAGTGAAATGTCAATAGAAGTGGTGAGAGTGGACATCCTTGTCTTAGTTTTTACCTAAGAGGAAAGCATTTAGGTTTTCACTATGCGGTATGATAGCCGTGGATTTTTCGTTGCTGCCTTTTCTCAGGTTTAAGAAGTTCCCTTCTATTTCTGGTTTGTTGAGTATTTTTATTGTGAAAAGGGTGTTGGGTGTGGTCAATTGCGCTTTTTTTTTCTGCATCAGTTGAGATGATCATACGGAATTTTTCCTTTATTCTTTTAACATGGTGTATTATATTGGTTGAGTTTCATATGTTAAACCAGAATTGCATCCCTGGAATAAATTCCACTTTGGTCATGGTGTGTAATCCCTTTATTAAGCCGCTGGATTTGGTTTGCTAGTATTTTATTGAGGATATTTGCATCTATGTTCCTAAAGGACTTGGTTTGCTAGTATTTTATTGAGGATATTTGCATCTATTTTCGTAAAGGATATTGAGTAGTAGTTTAATTTTTCTTGTAGTGTCTTTGTTTGATTGTGGTATCGGAGCAATGCTGACCTCATAGATTGAGTTGGAAGGTATTCCTCAATTTTTTGGAAGAGTTTGAGAAGGATTGGTGTTAATTCTTCAGACATTTGGTAAAATTCGCCAGTGAAGCCATTAAAATTGGACTTTTCTTTGTGGGAGGTTTTTAAAGAAATTATCACTAATGCAATCTCTTGGATTTTTTTTTTTTGGATTTTAAAGAAATTATCACTAATGCAATCTTTTGGATTTTGTTTTCTTGAGCCCATTTTACTTGTGTCTCTATAGAAATTAATCCATTTCTTCTAGGTTGTCTAATTTGTTGGTGTACGATTGTTCATAGTATTCCCTTAAAATTGTTTTTATTTCTGTAGGGTTGGTATTAATGAGCCATCTTTCATTCCTGACGTTAGTGAGTTGAGTCTTCTCTTTTTTTTTTTCTTCGCTAGTCTATTTAAGGTGTGTCCGTTTTGTTGATCTTTTCAAAGAACAAATTTTTGGCTTCACTCTTTTGCTTATTTGTAAATCATCTACTTGAGTTCTTTCTGCTTTATTCTTTATTTCCTTCTTTTTGCTTGCTTTAGATTTAGTTTGTTTTTCTCTCTATAGTTTCTTATGGTGAAAAGTTTTGTTACTGACTTGAGATTTTGTTTTTGGTTTTTTTTTTGGTTCTTTTTTGTTTTTTACTTTTTAAAATTTATTTTTGAGAGAGAGAGAAGGGGAGGGGCAGAGCGAGAGAGGGAGACACAGAATCTGAAGCAGGTTGCAGGCTCTGAGCTGTCAGCACAGAGCTTGACACAGGGTTCGCACCCACAGACTGCGAGATCATGACCTGAGCCAAAGTCAGAGATTCACCCCACTGAGCCACCGAGGTGCCCTGAGGTTTTTTTTCTATTATAAGCATTTACATAAATTTCCCTCTGAGCACTGTTTTTGGGGCATCTCATAAGTTTTGGTATTTGTGGTTTTGTTTTGTTTAATCCTGAAGTATTTTCTAATTCACCTTGTGATTTCTTCTTTGACACAATGCTTACATATTTAGGAGTTTGTTTAATTTCTGCATATTTCTTAATTTCTCGTTTCTTTCCTTGTGATTTCTAATTTCATTCCAGTGTAGTTGGAGACCATATACTTGTATGATTTCAATTCTTCTAAGTTTATTGTGACTTGTTTTGTGTCCTGACATGTAGTCTGTCCTAGAGAATATTATGTATTGTGCTGTTGTTGGATCGAATGTTCCATATGTATCTCTTAAGTCTAGAGAATTGTTCATGTCTTCTATTTCCTTATTGGCCTTTTGTCTAGTTCTGTCCATTATTGAAAGTAGATATTGAAATACCCAACTATTGTTGAATTGTCTATTTTTCGCTTTTGACAGTTTTTACTTAATATATTTTGTGACTTTGGTGTTAGGTGCATATATGTTTATAATTTCCCTCTAAATGCTGCTTATTATATCCCAGACATTTTGATGGTGCTCTTTGGTTTTTTTGGTCCAAAATTTATTTCCCTTGTGCTTTTATTTCCTCTTCTCCCCACCCCTCTCCTCCTCCTCCTCCTGACTAATGATTTATTTATAAATATATTTTTAAATTTTCAAGTATTTGGTACTTTTTAAGATTTTTGTTTTTGATTTGTAATTGTGGTCAGAGAACATACTTTGTAAGATTTTTCTTTAAATTTATTTAGCTTTTTTTATGTGTCTCAGCATATGGTCTATTGGTAAGTATTTCATGAGAAATTGAAAAGTATATGTTTTCTTTATCTGTTGCCTGAGTAGTCAGTTTTGAAAGTTCATGAGAGGGGCGCCTGGGTGGCTCAGTCAGTTAAGCGGCCGACTTTGGCTCAGGTCATGATCTCGCGGTCCGTGAGTTCGAGCCCCGCGTCGGGCTCTGTGCTGACAGCTCAGAGCCTGGAGCCTGTTTCAGATTCTGTGTCTCCCTCTCTCTGAACCTCCCCCATTCATGCTCTGTCTCTCTCTGTCTCAAAAATAAATAAACGTTAAAAAAAAAAAAAAAAACATGAAAGCTTGACTGCCCCAGCCCTTTTAGACCTATTAAGTACACCTTTTACAGTTCACTATTGGAATGGACAAAAATCTTCTACATTTCAACTCTTTCTTTAAATGCTCATGTCTTTCTTTCTAGTAAATGCTCACTGGTTATTTTTGAGTTCAAAGAACCTTTCTCCTAAGCTTTCCCAGAAATGTCTTCACTCTTCTTCATGTGGAGTGATGTAGAATTTTATATATACACTATGATATATATATTTATTTGCCAGACTTATGATTCTCATGGGCAGAGATAGTTTTCATCCTTAACATTTTAGTAGCAGATGACCAATAAGTATTGCAATTTTAATGAGCCAAACTCTGTAAGACTGGACTTAACCTATATGCTTTTAGTCTTTTAAGACCTACTTTACCTTAGTGCATTATTTCATAAGGTGTTATAATTCCTATTTGATGATTCTGGGTTTAAGATAGATTCATTCCTAGGTGTTTTGTTTGTTTGTTTGAGAGAGAGAATTTTAAGCAGGCCCCACTCCCAGTGAGGAGCCCTGTTGGGGGGCCAGGGAGGGAAGGCTCGAGATCATGACCCACTGAGTCACCCAGGTGCCCCTCTGTAATTTAAAAAAACAAATTTTTTCCCCCAAAATACCCAAGAATAGGGGCGTCTGGGTGGCTCCGTTGAGCTGCCGACTTCAGCTCAGGTCATGATCTCACAGTTCGTGTGTGAGTTCGAGCACTTTGTCAGGCTCTGTGCTGACAGCTCAGAGCCTGGAACCTGCTTTGGATTCTGTGTCCCCCATTCATGCGCGCGCGCTCTCTCTCTCTCTCTCAAAAATAAACAAACATTAAAAAAAAAAACCCAAAACAAAAAAGACCTCAGAATAGAACCTGTGTGGCTCAGTTGGTTAAGCATCCAACTCTTGATTTTCACTTGGATCATGGTCCCAGGGTCGTGGGATTGATCCCTGCATGGGGTTTTGTGCTGGGCATGGAGCCTGCTTCTCTCTGCTTCTGTCTCTGCCCCTTCCCCACTTGCTCTCTAATTTAAAAAAATTACAGAAATTGATTAAAAATAGTTTTGAGAATTCCCCCTTGCATTTGCTATATGCGAATTTTCCTTTTCTAAGGAGTGCTGTGCTGAAGAATTAAGGAATTAAGACATCATTTACATACTTTAAATAGGATTTTAAAGTAAATAATACATGCCTTGAATGATAAATCACTTTAGAATTAACTTTGACTCTTCAGGGAAAAAGGCAGCATTTTTTATTTTGGGATGGCAAGTTACAACTGAGTACCATTTGTTTATAGGGAAAAAAATAGTTGTTTGTAAAGGTGTGTAGGGACTTCTCTGATGAATCCTTTGAGTGTGGGGTTTTTGTTGGAGTAGATTGTGTATGTGTGTGTGTATGTATGTATAACTTCCTAAAAGTTTCTAACATTTTTTCTGTGACTGTTGATTTAGTAAAGACATAATGTCTTAAGCTTAAGTCGGTGAAGACTACCTTTTGCCAGGATTTTTGGCATCTTTAGGCGTTGGGAATGCTTAAAAGGAGTTAGACTTTTCTGTGAATGCATTCACTATTGTGAGTAGCATTAATGTTCTCTGCAGTTTATAGTCTTTTCTAATTCCTTTTTCATTTTGAAGCTCAGGATGGTAAGATGAACGTATTCTTTATATAAGTGAAAAAACAGTTAAGTGACTATAGTTTAGCAGTGATTGAAGTAGGATTGGAATTCACATTTCTTAATTCTTTGGTAATTTTTATATTCTGTTTCAGATTCTAATTTAGGGTATATTCTTAACTACCTCTGTCTTGATACAGTTTTGTCAGCCATTTTCTCATCTATAAAGTGAGAGTTCAAGTAGATTGCCTCATAATTTCTTTTTGATGTGAATTCGATTTTTAAAGTATCATGTGTGGTAAGATAAAATGATCTTATAAAATGAATGATTCAACTGCTCTTTTTACACTTGCATGATTATTGATCATTAGAATCATGCTCAGGTAATTAATTCATTCATTGAGGGTTTTCCCACTACATTATGAGCTCCAGAAGACAAAAATCTTCTGTATGTGGTTTACTGTTTATGAGGTTCTTATCCTAGCCCAGTGCCTTGAATGTTGTAAGTGCTCAATAAATGTTTCTTGACTGAATGGTTGAATGAATGGTAATATTGGCATGGGTGGAGGTTGCATAGTGCTGTGGAAAGAGTATGCGCACTCTTTGGTGTTACTCATATTTTTATTAGATCATAGGGTAAAATATTTCAGAAGTTGTTGGGAAGGTTACTTGGGATAGTATGTAAAAGTTCAAAGCATCCTTTCACTTAAAATTTTGGTTTCTTAATTTAATCCTCTGGAGACCTACACCAAGGGATTTTTATTATAGAAGGTGGGCACATTTGGCCATGCTAGGTTTAATTTTAATAACCCTTGTTATTTTTCTCTCGTAGTTTTATATGTGGCACCCATAAAAGATGAGGCTGAGAACACGGAAAGCTTCTCAGCAATCAAATCAAATCCAAACACAACGCACTGCTAGAGCAAAGAGGAAATATTCAGAGGTTGATGATAGCCTGCCTTCAGGGGGAGAAAAACCACCGAAAAATGAAACTGGCTTGTTGTCTTCAATTAAAAAATTCATTAAAGGAAGCACACCCAAGGTAATGGTTTTACCTCGTACTTAAAATTGAAGTTTAGGTTATTTTCTTTAAGCATGCAAAGATGAGAAATCTTAATATTGCTAGTAGATTAAGGAAATGTCTACATTTTGGTGTTATTTTAAGAGTAGTAACATGAAAAATATATAATGGCCATTCAAGAAAACATTACTTATTCTACTTAACTGACCCACTTCACCTTCTGTTTTTTCAGCATAGTATTATGAAAAGCAAAAGAAATTTTTCCTTATTTTATGTGAGTTTAATTAATACATTGTTTAGGGAGATGATTTCTCTATCTGAATTGTAACACTTGTACACTGAAAATGTATTACTTCATTAAGGTGGGGGGAAAGTTGTTAAAAAATGGATATGACCAGGAGTCACATGCTTCACATTCATACTCTGGACCAACTTGAATGATCTGAGGAAATTCTTTACCCCTCTGAACCTTAAGAAGACAGTAAAATGGGACTAATTTTAACTGCTTTGTCTGCCTCAGAGTTGTTTTTACATTAGATGGCAAACAGAAAAGGCAGTTTGAGAAATTTTAATGCACTCTATAAATAGTGTTATTATCATTCATTGTATGTATTTAACGTGGACATTAATGAGTAATCCAAGATTCGGGTTAAAAAAAAGAAAGGAACTTGATAGAAAGATAGGTTTTTCCTATGTTTTCTGACTTCTCTTTGTATTCTCTTCCTTCCTTTCTTTTTTTCCTTCTTTCTTTGTTTCTTTCTTTCCCTTCCTTCCTTCCTCCCTCCCTCCCTCCCTTCCTTCCTTCCTCCCTCCCTCCCTCCCTCCCTCACTCCTTCCTTCCCCCCTTTCTTTCTGAGAGATCATGTGCACAAGCTGGGGAGAGGGGCACAGGGAAAGAGGGAGAATCTTAAGGAGGATCCCAGGACCCTGAGATCATGACCTGAACCAAAATCAAGAGTCAGATGCTTAACCAACTGACCCATCCAGCACCCCTGTTCATATTCTTTTGATTTGGGCATTCTTTTATTTTTTATAATGTTTATTTATTTTTGAGAGAGAGAGTGCTAGTGGGGAAGGGGCAGAGAAAGAGGGGGACAGAGGATTTGAAGCAGGCTCCGCACTGACAACACTGAGCCTGATGGGGGCTTGAACTCACGAACTGTGAGATTATGACCTGAGCTGAAGTCAGATGCTCAACTGATTGAGTCACCCAGGTACCTCTGGGCATTCTTTTATTAATGTGTCATCATAGCATATCATATCATGCTTTTTTTCTCCTTTAGTAGTAAGATCTGTCTTTGTTAGTTAGCAAATTTTTGCCTGTGTCAACTACACATCCAGGGTTTTCCTACAGAAATTTGTTTGTTTGTTTGTTTGTTTGTTTGTTTCTTTCTTTCTTTCTTTCCCCAAATCTTGGATTTTTCATTAATGTCTACTTAAAGGTCTTAAGTTAAAAATAAAAGATGTTAATAAATACAATAGGGCCAAACCTGTTTGCAAACTAATGTCTTATTCACTAATTTGGGGGGGGCAAGAGTTTTCCCGCAGCCACAAAATCATTTAATTGTACTCTTATTCATTATAGATTTTTAAATTATATTCTATAAGGTTATTATGAAAATTAGTATTGGAATGTCTTGCTAAAATCAAGGTACATTTATTTTTTCTCCCAGTCTACTAACCCTATGTTAGAAGTAAAGTAAATAATTAGCTTGTCATGTATTATTCCTATTAAGCTTATACTGGCTTTTTAGTCGTTATTTCTTATTATCATTAAATCATCTTTTTGATAATATATTCTAAAGTTTTATTGAGAATCTATACATTGCTTGCTTATGTTCAGTATCTTGAATACAGTGTTATCTTTTTCAAAATTTGGGTGGGGGTTGGTAATTAATGTTTATTGAATATATTTTAATTAGGTGCTTTATATCTAGTATCTCCTTAATTCTTATAACTATCTTGTTATTTTATAGAAGAGAAAAATTTAGGCCTAATGAATTTAGGTAACTTGCACAATGTCAATAACAACAATAATTGTAATAAATGTCCGAGTAAAAAAGAACAATAAAGAACAAATAGAACAGTAATGACTATCAGCAATTGAGCAATTAATATGTGTCATGTATTGTTCTCAGTGCTTTAAGCATAATAACTTCTTTAAGACTTTCAAACCATATGAAGTAGGTGCTATCATCTCTATATTACAGATGAGGAAACTAAGGCACAGGAAGTTAAATAACTTGTACAGGGTTACTTAGCTTTAAGTGGCAACACTGGCATTAAAGCCAAGAAAGCCTGGTTTCAGAGCCTACATTTTAATCCCAGTATGCACTACTGCCTCTACAATAAGCAACAATACTGAGATTTTAAACCCAGGTACAAGGGTCCCTGGGTGGGTCAGTCGGTTAAGTGTCCGACTTAGGTTCAGGTCACGATCTGCATGGTTCTTGAGTTTGAGCCCCAGGTCAGGCTCTGTGCTGACAACTCCGAGCCTGGAGCATGCTTCAGAGTCTGACTCTCTCTGTCTCTCTCTCTCTCTCTCTCTCTCTCTGCCTCTCCCCCTGTTCATGCTCCCTGTGTCTCAAAAAATAAATAAATGTTAAAAAAAAAATTTAAACCCAGGTACCTTTGACTCTCATACCTTTGACACTCATATAGTGCTCTTTCTACTATACCATCCTTTCTCAAAGTAGCTAGATAATGTCTTAATAGAATCTTGTGTAAGGATTGAAAATTCTTTTTGATGAAAGCAAGTAAGAGTTGAATATTCTATGCTACCTAACCATGTTGTCATTTATTTATATTCTATCATCATTTCAAAGCTGCTTGAAGCTTATTCTTTTTATAGGAAGTTTTTCCTTCTAGTATTTTTTGCATATATTTTCATCTTCTGTTTTTATTCTGGCTGGATAATAAACTACTGCTCTTACCTCTACAAGTATCCTTTTAAAACCACGTTAGACAACTCCTTGTGCTGTCTCTTTTGTTTTTTTGGTTCCTTTCGTTTTTGTCTGCTTTTGGACTTTTAAAGATACGTGGCAGGGCCCCTGGGTGGCCCAACTTCTGCTCAGGTCATGATCTCACAATTTGTAGATTTGAGACCTCGCGTTGGGTGCTCTGCTGTCAGTGGTGAAGAGTCCACTTAGGATCCTTTGTCTCCCTCTCTCTTTCTGCCCCTCCCCAACTTGCACTCTCTCTCAAAAATAAATAAACACTAAAACAAAAAGGTATGTGAACTCTTTAGATAAGCCTTCTTTTGAGCTGTAGTCCTTTCTAAGGTATCTAACATTGCTTTCATGCCTGTCTCAGGAGCCCGACTTTTTTTTTTTTAATGTTTATTCTTTTTTTTTTTTAAATTTTTTCAACGTTTTTTATTTATTTTTGGGACAGAGAGAGACAGAGCATGAACGGGGGAGGGGCAGAGAGAGAGGGAGACACAGAATCGGAAACAGGCTCCAGGCTCCGAGCCATCAGCCCAGAGCCTGACGCCGGGCTCGAACTCACGGACCGCGAGATCGTGACCTGGCTGAAGTCGGACGCTTAACCGACTGCGCCACCCAGGCGCCCCTTTAATGTTTATTCTTGAGAGAGACAGAGACTGAGTGCGAGCAGGGGGAGGGGCAGAGAGAGGGAGACACAGAATCCGAAGTAGGCTCCAGGCTCCGAGCTGTCAGCACAGAGCCTGATGTGGGGCTCGAACCCACGAACCGAACCATAAGATCACGACCTGAGCTGAAGTCGGACGCTCAACCAACTGAGCCACCCAGGTGCCCCAGGAGCCTGACTTTTTGAATGTGCTCTCCTCATATCACCCTACTTTTTTGCTCTTTTGTTTACTATTAAGATGTCTAGGGTCAGTGGCTGTGGGTGCTTGCTAGTTTACCATCACTGACTTGTTTTTATATTTTTATATTACTACCAAGTTTTATAATATGTATTCTAGTCTTAATTTTGTATAAATTAGTCATGAGTGTATTTAGGTAAACCAAACATAGGTTGTTAATTTATAAATATAAGGAGTGTGTAGTAGTTTGCTAGGATTGCCCTAACACCAGAGACTGGGTAGCTTAAACAACAGAAATTATTTTACAGCTGAGAAGCTAGAAGTCCAAGATCAGGGCATCAGCAGGTTGGTTTCTTCTGAGGCCTCTCTCCTTGACTTGGATGGCTGCCTTCTTGTTATGTTCTTCCATAGTTCCCCTCGGTCCTTTATACTGTGTTGTAATCTCCTCTTCTTGTAAGGACACCAGTCATAATTGGATTAGGGCCTATCCTAATAGGACCCCATATTTTATTTTATTTTATTTTAATTTCATTTAATTTCGTTTTTTTAAATATTTATTTTGAGAAGTGGGGAGGGCCAGAGAGAGAAGGAGAATATCTAGCAGGCTCCATGCTCAATGCAGAGCCTGACACAGGGCTTGATCTCACAACTGTGAGATCATGATCTGAGCCAAAATCAAGAGTCAGTCACTCAACCCAGGCACCCCCCCCCCAAATGTCTCCATTTTAACTTAATTACCCCTTAAAAGGCATATTTCCAAATATAGTTATATTCTGCAGTTCTGGGGGTTAGGACTTCAACATATGAATTTGATGGGGGACACATAATTCAGCCCATAACAAGATGAATGAAATCTCTGCTCTCTTTCAAATCCAGATTTTATGATTCAAACATTTACTTCTCTGATTTCAGAATTATGCAATTGTCAACAAAAGCACTCAGGAATTGTTGACATGCAGTCTTTCTGCTTTTAGCATAATGAGATTTCTGATCTATATTTGAAGTGAAGTCCTTACAACTAAAATATATTTGCTTTATACCAGGAATCTCTGTATACATTTCCAAATAGTAGTTTCTAGAGTCTTTCCATAACAAAATGGTCTTTCCTCCGTTCTTCTCTAAATACTGTTACACTGTTGTAGCTAAGGGTCATCAGTTTGCCTATGGTTATAATTCTAAAGAAATAATAAAATCTTTCTGTTATATTAAATGTTTGCTTGTTTATTTATTTATTAAGGTTTTATTTTTAAGTAGTCTCAACACCCATTGTGGGGCTTGAACCCAGAACCCCGAGAACAAGAGTTGCATGTTCTGCTGACTGAGCAAGCCAGGCACCCCTTAAATCAGTGTTTTTAGATTTTTTAAGTATAACCCTCAGAAAGAAATCTAGCTTTTACTACATTCATGTATGTGAAACAAAACTCACCCTTAACATATTTGATGTGCTGTGATTTTTCTTTTCTCTTCTTATTCCCCTTTTAAAGATGATTTTAATACCTTAAATTAATTTCACGGTCCACTGTGCGGTTGTACCCTGTGTTTGAAAAACTCTAACTAACCTTTGTACTACCAGGCTTTGTGGTTTTATTGGGAATTTTCTTCCTTCCTACCAAAGTTAATATAAGTCAGTCTCTAGACCTGTTCTTTAACATCTTAGATTAATGAAGTACTTTACTGTTTATTATGGAATGCAAAAATTAGAACATCAGGTTGATTGGTTATACATACATTAACATATATAGCAGATAACTATAATTTTTCTTATTTTCTGATCTTTAGACATTTTATTTTTTTTTTACTTACTGCATTGGTTAGGACCTCTAGTACAGTGCCCTGTAGAAGTTGTGAGAGGAAACACCTCCTGTTGCTGATCTTAGAGAAAAGTTTGTTTACTATTAGATATGATATTAACTGTTTTTCATAGTTATCTTTTATTCATTTGAGGAAGTTTCCTTTTATTCCTGGCTTTCTAAAAATACCGTGTTGAATTTTGTCAAAGACTTTTCTCCATCTATCGAGATGTTCTTCAGATTTTCTTTTAAATTTTAAATTTGCATTAAATATTTTTTAATGGAAAACCAGACTTGTATTGTTGGATTTGGTTTGCTGTTTTTTGTTTTTTGTTTTTTTTTTAGGGATTTTTATGTCTGTGTTCATGAGGTTTTTGGTCTGTAGTAGTTGAGGATCAGGACGGTGCTTGGATCTTAAAGCAAGTCAAGAATTATTCCCTATACTTTTTATTTCCGAAATAACTTATATTGGCTTAGTATTATTTTATCTTTAAATAAGTAGTAGACTTTATTGTGAGATAGCTTTTATTATAAATTTGATTTCTGTAATTTATATGGGGCTGTTTAGCTTTTCTATTTCATATTTCAGTTTTAATCATATGTGTTTCCCTAACTGGCTTAGTCAGTACAGCATGCGACTCTTGGTCTTTGAGTTTGTGAATTTGAGCCCTATATTGGATGTAGAGATTACTTAAAAAAATAAATAAAATCTTTGGTGGGGAAAAAACATTGCTAGCTTGCTGGCTATGTGCAGACAGCTTGCTGGACTTGGTTTCTGGGCTATAGTTTGCCAGCCAGCCCCTTGCTTAGATCATTGATACAACACTTTTCCCCCCATAATGTAAGTTTTTTTTTTTTTAAGTTTATTTATTCATTCTGAGAGAGAAAGCACACTCAAGTGGGGGGTGGACAGAAAGGGAAAGAGAGAATCCCAAGCAGGCTCTGCACTGCCAGCACAGAGACAAGTGTAGGGCTCAAACTCACAAACTGTGAAATCATGAACTGAGCCAAGATCAAGTCAGATACTTCACCAACTGAGCCACCCAGGCACCCCGTAAGTTTTTTCTTTTAAGTTTATTTATTTATTTTGAGAGAGGGGGAGAGAGTGTTCCAGCCAGGGAGGGTCAGAGAGAGAGAATCCCAAGCAAGCCTTATGCTCTCAGTGCAGAGCCTGAAAGGGAGCTTGAGCTCATGACCTGAACGGAAATCAAGAGTGGGACGCTTAACCAACTGAGCCACCCAGGTGCCCCTCCCCTGATGTAAGTTTTATTTTATTTTTTAAATATTTATTTATTTATTAAATGTTTATTGTATTTATTTTTAATTTTTTTTAATGTTTATTTTTAAGAGACACAGAGAGACAGAGGATGAGTGGGGGAGGGACAGAAAGAGAGGGAGACACAGAATCTGAAACAGGCTCCAGGCTCTGAGCTGTCAACACAACCCTGATGCAGGGCTTGAACTCCCAAACCGAGAGATCATGACCTGAACCGAAGTCTGATGCTTCGAAGCATCAGTCTGATGAACCGAAGACTGAGCCACCCAGGCATTTCAAATGTTTGTTTATTTTTGAGAGTGAGCATGTGGCAAAGAGAGATAGGGGGACAGAAGATCCAAAGCGGGCTCTTGTGTTGACAAGCAAAGAGCCCTTTGTGGGGCTCGAACTCACAAACCATGAGTTCATGACCTGAGCTGAAGTCAGACGCTCAACCGACTGAACCACCCAGGCGCCCCAAATGTTTATTTTTGAGAGAGAGAGTGCCAAGTGGGGAGGAGCAGAAAAAGAGGGGGACAGAGGGTCCAAAGCAGGCTCTGCACTGACAGTAGCGAGCCCATTGTGGGGCTGGAACTCACGGATCATGAGATAGAGACCTGAGCTGAAGTTGAATGCTCAACCTACTGAGCATTCCCTGGCAACCCCCAGGTACCCCCCTAATGTAAGTTTTAAAGCTGTGAATTTCAAAGTACTGCTTTCCCATGCATTCTGATAATATATATATATTTTTTTAAGTTTATTTTAACTTCAGTTAGTTAACATACAGTGTTACAGTGTACAATAGAGTGATTCAGCAGTTCTATAAATACATCACCTGGTGTTGCTCATCTGATTTTATCTTTATTACCGTGTGTGTGTGTGTGTGTGCACACGTGTGTGCGTGTGTTTTGTGACTTATTTTCTGACCTGTGGATTATTTAGAAATGTGTTATTTAATTTCCAGATATTTGGGCATTTCTTAGATCTCTTCTAATTGTTTTCTAATTTAATATTGTGATCTAGGAATATACTCTGTATGATTTCATTTCTTTGGTATTTTTTTTATACTTTCTGGCATATAGTCTATCTTGGTGAGTGTCCCATGTGTATTTGAAAAAAAATGCATATTCTAGAATTAATTAGTGTAGGTCAGGTTCGTTGATAATATATTTTTTTTTCTTTTAGTTTATTTTGAGAGAGAGTGCATGAGTCGGGGGAGGGGCAGAGAGAGGGGGAGAGAGACAGTCCCAAGCAGGCTCTATGCTGATAGTGCAGAGCCTGAAGCTGGGCTCGATCTCACAAACCATGAGATCATGACCTGAGCTGAAATCAAAAGTCGGGCACTTAACCGACTGAGCCACCCAGGCACCCTGATAATATTTCAATCTTCTATATCTTAAACTTGTTTTATCAATTGCTAAGAGAGGGGTGTTAAAAATCTCCAGTTGTTATTGTGAATTTGTCTACTTTGCCTTTCAGTTCTGTCATTTTTTTGTTTCTTCATATATTTTTAAGTTCTCTTGTTAGGTGTATATACATTTGTGAGGAATATAAATTGTTCTTGTTACCACTGTGAAATGTCTCAATATCTCTAGTAATATTTGCCTTGAGGTTTACTTTGCCTAATACTTATATAGCCACACAACTTTATTAGCATTTGCATGATATAGTTCTTTCCTTTTGTGTATAAATATACCCTATGTATTTATATTTAAGTTGACATATTGAGTTAGATGTAATTATTATGAGTTTATTAATCTTACTCTGTATTTACAACATTGTTTTTCTGTTTTTCCTATGCCTTCTTTTGGTAAACTAGTTATCTTTTAGAATATCATTCTATCTCCTATATTAACTTTTAAAAGTTAACTTGATTGAGTTACAATTATACACAAACACACTCATTTAAAGTATATATTGTCATGAATTTTTAACAGATTTATACACTCATGCCCAAAAACCCTTACAGTCTTTGCAGACAGTTTCACAGTTATCACCCTAGACAACCATCTATCTGCTGTTGTTATAAATCACATAAATCTCTTCTGGAGTTTCATAATGATTGTAGTCATATAGCATCTCTTACATCTTTCACTCCGTGTAAAGTTTTTGGAGTCACTTATGTTACTGCGTGTCTTCATACTTTATTCTGCCCTCCATCCAGAATTCTGTTGGTGTGAGTATACTGCATAACATAATTTGTGTCTCCATTTGGATTGTATATATTTTTTGGCTATCATGAATAAAGCTGCTATGAATATTTGTGTTGAGCCCATGTATGGACATATATTTAAGTTAAAAAGATTGGTATTGCTAAGTCATATAATGCATGTTAATTTTTTTTGTGGTTGCTTTATTGAGACCTACATAATTAGCAATACCGTAAAACTCACCCATTTAAGGTATAAATTCAGTAGCTTTCAATATATGCACAGTGTGCATTTGTGTTGTAGCATATATCATTTCATCATTCCTTCTTATTGCCAAGTAATAATATTCTATAACATGGATATACAACATTTTGATTATCCATTTTATCAGTTGATGGACATTTTCACATTTTGGCTATTATGAAGGTGACTCCTGGTGAACATTCACATACAGGGTTTTTTGTGGAAATCTATTTAAAAAAAATTTTTTTTTAATGTTTCTTTTTGAGAGAGAGAATGTGCGTGCAGGTGGGGGAGGGACAGAGAGATAGAGACAGACAGACAGACAGACACACACACACACACACACACACACACACACACACACACACAATCTGAGGCAGGCTTCAGGCTCTGAGCTGTCAGCACAGGGCCTGATGTGGGGCTTGAACTCACAGACTGCGAGATCATGACCTGAGCTGAAGTCAGATGCTTAATGGACCTAGCCACCCAGGCGTCCCATTGTGGAAATCTGTTTTCACATCTCTTGAGAATATACTGAAGAGTAGAATTGCAGGATGATATGATAATTCTGTGTAGCTTTTTTTTTTTTTTAATGTTTTTCTTATTTTTGAGACAGAAAGAGACAGAGCATGAACGGGGGAGGGTCAGAGAGAGAGGGAGACACAGAATCTGAAGCAGGCTCCAGGCTCTGAGCTGTCAGCACAGAGCCCGACGCGGGGCTCGAACTCACAGACTGTGAGATTATGACACATCATGACTTGAGCCGAAGTCGGACGCTTAACCAGCTGAGCCACCCAGGCGCCCCCCTGTGTAGCTTTTTAAGGACTTGCAGACTGTTTTCGAAAATGGCTGCACCATATTACAGTCCCACCAACAAAGTTAAAGGTTCTAGTTTCTCCACATCCTCAACAACACTTGTTATTGTTCTTTTAGGTATAGCCATCTTAGTGAGTGAAATGGTATTGTGGTTCTGATACATTTGTGACATTGAGCACTTTTCATGAGCTTGGCCATTGTAACTTCTTCAGAGAAATGTCTTTTAAATCTTTGTACATTTTTAAATTGGGTTTTGTCTTCTTATAATTGAGTTGTAAGAGTTCTTTATATATTTTAGGTACAAGTCCCTTGTTCCATAAATGACTTGCAGACATTTTCTCCCATTCTTTTAGACCCCTTTGAAGCACAAAAGTCTTAAATTTGATGAAATCAAGTCTAATTTATTTATTTTTTGTTGTTGTTGCTTATATTTTTGGTGTCATGTCCAAGAAGCTATTGCCAAACTCAAGGTGATAAAGTTTTAGGCCCGAATTTTCTTAAAAGTGTTATAAATTTTTTCTTGCAAGCTTCAGAGTTTTTTTCTTATACATTTTATAGTTTTAGTTCTTATATTCAACTCTTTCATCCATTTTGAATTAATTTTTGTAGATGGTGTGAGGTAAGAGTCCATCTGTATTCTTTTGCATATTAATATCTGTTAGTCCTAGCACCATTTGTTGAAAGACTCTTTAACTTTTAAGAAGCTGTTCAGTTGTTTTCCAGAGTATTTGTACCATTCTACCCAGCATTGTTTGACTGTTCCAGTTGCCTATATCCTTAGCAATATTTGATATTGCCAGTCTTTTTAATTTTAGCCTTTCTACAGGGGTGGGTGGTTATCTCATTGTGTTTTTATTTTGTATTTCCCTGATGATTAATGAAGTTGAATGTGCTTATTGGCCATATGTGGATTTTCTTTTGTGAACTGCCAGTTCAGATTTTTTTTCCCCATTGGGAGGGGGTGACTTCTTAACTTTTTTCTTGTGATTTCCATTAGTAGTTTCTTTTGAGCAAGTGTTCTTAAACTTTTTGATCTCAGGCTCCTTTACGTTCTTAGAAATTATTGGAAACTCTAAAGAACGTTTGTTTATGTGAGCTATTTATCAGTATATCTCATTAGATATTAAAACTGAGGAATTTTGAAAATATTCATTTCTAATTGCAATTATAAATCCACTACATGTTAATACAATAATATGTTTTTAAGTATTTCCTAAAAACAAAAAGGAAATTAATGGGAGCATAACATTATTTACAGTTTTGCAAATCTCTTTAATGTTGACTTCATACAAGGTAGTTTGTTATCATTGAAGCACTTAAAACCATATTTGCATGTATGTTAAACAGAAGAGTACTTTACTGTCTTTTTTAGATAATTTTGATAGTCTGTTGATACTATACCAAAACTTGTCAAATGATTTCATCTTGTTCCAAGATGAAATTTGAAAGGACTGCAATAATCTTTTCGTTAGTCAGTCTTGCACTTGGAATGTGTATGTATGGTTTTGTAACACTATACACTGATTGTTTAGAAGATATTGGCTCACTGAATTATGTAGATCTTTGATACACTGATATATTTCATTAATCAGTACTTAAAAATTACATTTCTGAACATCCCCATTGATCTCAACAGGATAGTTTTTAAGTACTGGGAAACTGTCAAGCTTATGGTGCTGGGTCTAAGTTTTCTAAAATTCGAATTTTTGCTCGAAAGCTCAAATTTTATTGTTGGCAACAGAAAGTGTCAGTTTTTCTTGAAGTGGCAGGCTTACTTTGTTCACTTTTCAGAAAATACTGGGGCACCTGGGTGGCTCAGTTTGTTAAGTGTCCAACTTTCGCTCAGGTCATAATCTCACAGTTTGTGAGTTTGAGCCCTATGTCCGGCTCTGTGCTGACAGCTCAGAGCCTGGAGCCTGTTTCGGATTCTGTGTCTGTCTTCCTCTCTCTCTGCCCCTCTCCCACTTGCACGTGCTCTCTGCATCTCTCTGTCTCAAAAATAAACAAACATTTAAAAATTTTTAAAAAGCCTACTTCTAGTAAAAATACTTTTCCATCAGAAAAGTGGTGTAATTCAGCTTATAATCACTCAGATACTTTTTATCAAGACAATTGTGGAAGCACAAGTTTGCAGCTGTAGTATTTTATTGCACTTACCATCCTACAGGATGTTAACACATATTTAAGGGTTGAGATTAAATTAATCTTACAGCTTCAGCAGGGACATTCTTAAGTCGAACTGGCTTTATCCCCCCTGCCAGTGCATGGCAGTAAATAATACGGTAACTATTGGGTGTCATTGCCTTAATTTGTGCTAAGGTGACAGTAGTTATATCTACCATTGCTTTTGCACAGTCAGCACAAATGTTCAACATGTTATTTCAGGATAAACTGAGACACAAAAAAATTACTCCCCATTTGTGTTTATTACCACACATTCACAGTAAAGAAGATCTTTGATAATTAGTTGATGCTAGTATTAGATAAATATAGTCAAAACAGAAAGTCTGGCCATATCTGTAAGGCAAAAGTACAATTCTACAGACTAGATATTAACTAATTTCCTGTATTTGCAGGTAAGTCTTTAATTCAGAGTTACTTTATCTCTGGGAAGTGAAAGAGCCTGTTTCTTTCATTGACTTTTTTATTCACCAGGCTTCCAGCAATGTCTACTGTGCAAGAGTTTATAAGTCTCTCAGATAGTGAGTAATATGTGCACATTTTCAACCAGTGCAGTATAACTTACTCTTTAAGATATTTCAGTGGTAGTTCAGTTTCTTGTTTGTCTTGTGGGGTTTTTTTGTTGTTGTTATTTGTTTTTTTGTTTTTTTTTTGTTTTTTTTTTTTTTTTTGAGAGAGAGAAAGCAAGAGCACAAGTGGGAGAGGGGCAGAGAGAGAGAGAGAGAGGGAGACACAGAATCCAAAGTGGTCTCCAGACTCTGAGCTGTCAGCCCAGAGCCTGACACAGAGCTTGAACTCATGAACTGTTAGATCATGGCCTGAGCTGAAGTTGAACGCTTAACCAACTGAGCCACCCAGTCACCCCTCAGTGATTCAGTTTTTTTAGTTTGAAAAATTACAACGATTTTTGGCTTTTAAAAACTCGATGTGTACATTTAAAATATTAAATTCCTTTTTTAAATGTTGAATGAGTGTTCTCAAATGATAGTGGAACTGAATTGGCACCATAACTTTGAGTATGTTCTATTATATAAGGCATGATGAAACAATAATATTTATACAGCTAAAGGAAAATAGCTTTATCATATTCTTATTTGTAATTTGCAGTTTGATCCAGATTCTTTAGAGTAGTTTTCCCCTTTTGTGAGTCAAGAGAATTCTATGTCAGTTTCTTCTTCGCGTCAGTATAATAATGGAGTGAAACCACAAATTGTCTAATCTCCCTTTTTTAAAATTCATTGTTAATTATAAAGTTATGAATTTTATTGTAAATTTTTAGTAAATTTCAAAATAAGTGTTTTAGACAAAAAAAAATTTTTTTTTTTTAGAGAGAATGCAAGTGGGGGAGGATAGAGAGGGAGAAAATCCCAAGCAGGCTCCACACAGTCAGTATGAAGCCCGATGTGGGGCTTGAATTTATAAGCCGTGAGATCATGCATGACCTGAGCCAAAGTCAGACACTTAACTGACAGAGTCACCCATGCACCCCTAGACAAAATTTTAAAAACCTAATTTGGTATTACTGCAAAGCAAAATATTCAGCGTACTCTTATTATGTTTCCATATATATACACACATATCTACATATACATATATATGTAGATATGTGTGTATATATATACACACATATATATATATACACACTATTAAAAGCTTTAAGACTTCAATATAATAATTTACTGGATCATAATGAGGCTACAGAGATTATAGCAAATATGACCTTTGAAGATAGCTAGTAAAAGTACAGTAGTAGTGAACACAAAGTCTTTTATATTTCCTCATATATTTGCCTTAGTGGTGTTCATTCCTTACTATAGGTTTAGGATCCCATCTGGTATTACTTATTTTATGCCTAAAGAATTTCATTTAGTACTTCTTGTGTAGATCAGCTGCGAAGAATTCTGTTTTCTGTCTCAGAATGACTTTAAAGTGAGCAATTAAAAAAAACACTTTATCTCTTACCAGTTTTCTTATAGTTTTATATCTGTACATTCTGAGCCTATGGTCATTCCATACTATCTTTTAATCCTGTTTTATCTTAGTTACAAAGGTTCTACATACGTTCACTATGTTTCATGCTTATCCTCAGTTCTTATGTCATTGTCTGTAGTCATTTTTGTTGTCTGAAGCTCATTTTCTGGTAGATGCCACAGAGAGTACTCATGGGAACAATATTCTTGCACATTGATAACAGTACTCTTTAAGCTTGAAAATCAGTTTTGCTGCATATAAAATACTCGGGTAGCCTTTTCTGTTTGTGATTATTTTAAATGTTATTCCATTTTATTCTGACATAAAAGCATTGCTGTTGGAAGTTTGATGATAATCTAATTTTTTACCTTTTTAAATGAAGTGATTTTTCTTTGATCTCCAAAGGGTTGGTTTTTTTTTTTCCCTTCAAATTCTATGAAGTTTAGGATATATTTTGTTTGCTTTTCTGGGTTGATAGTTTTAGTTAAACATATCTTTCAACATGTAATTTAAAATCTTTTCTTTGTGGAAAACTTTCTGTTACTTGTTCTGTTGCTATACTTTTGATTTGGTTTCCTTCTTCAGGGACTACTATTTTCTGTCTATTGGATCTTCTTTGTCTATCTTCAGTATTTGTAATATTTTGATGTCTTTAAAATTTTTTCCCCCATTTTATCTTCTGTTTCTTTTAAAAAACATAATTTAGGGGTGCCTGGTTAGCCCACTTGATTAAGCATCTGACTCTTGATGATCTCAGCTCAGGTCTTGATCTCAGGGTCTGATCTTAGCTCAGGTCTTGATCTCAGGGTCGTGAGTTTGAGCCCCATGTTGGGCTCCATGCTGGGTGTGGAGCCTACTAAATAAAAAATAAATAAATAATTAAAGACCTAATCTGTTGTTTACTCACTTTTATGTCTGTTCTAGTTCAGTCTTTATTTCTGATACTACAATAAAGCATCCTTCTGTATCTTAGAGCATAAACTCCTGATGTTCAAGGCCCATCTCTTTTTTTATCCCGAAATTCAGAACTGCTATAACATAGGCACAGCATGACTAAAATAATGAGGATGATGCCAGGTTTTTAATTTTCACTTTTAAGAAAAAGTTGATCGTTTTCACACTGTGATTTTTTTTTCTTTTATTTCTAATTATTTTGTCTCTGATTTGAAATTTTCTAACTCTTGATGTGTGTCTCGTATCATTTTCTTAGTAAGTCTTTTGCTTTGAAATAAGTTATAATTTTTATCTATAATGCTTCTTTTACTGGTGTCATTATATATATGCACACACACAAATATATGTGTTTTTTTAAATTAAATATTTATTTATTTATTTATTTATTTATTTATTTATTTATTTATTTATTTATTTTTGAAAGAGGGAACATGAGCAGGGGAGGGTCAGAGAGAAAGGAAGAGAGGATCCCAAGCACGATCTTCTCTGTCTGCATGGAGCCTCATGTGGGACTTGGTCCCGCAAACTGTGAGATTATGACCTGAGCCGAAATCAAGACTCAGACACTTAACTGACTGGGCCACCCAGGCACCCCCACAGGGTATCTTTTCTAACTAGTTTTGTGTAGTGTTAAAAAATATAGTGATTACTTTTTGAGTTTTCCTGTCTCTTTATTCTTACATGTTTATCTGAAACTTCGCTTTTCTTCTTTTCTTTTGTTTCTTTGCTACTCAATTTTGATTCCATTCCCAGCAGTTTCCCCTTAGTGTGGAGCCCTGTTCTAGAAGAGAGCCTTAGTTGGTCAGTTTTAGGAGTTCATAGGAGCTGTTGTTTCATTCTCACCATGGACCCCTTTGCTATTAGATTGGGCACAACTTTTTCCCCTGTCTTAACATTGACCTGCCATGCTTTACATTGAATACCTACCTTTTAGCTGTTTTGGGCTTCTCTTGTTCTCAGGTGTGTCACACACCTTGTTGATCCCTTTATTCTACACTAGTGCATGTGGGCATTCAGGTATGGTGGCTGTTGGTTTGTCTTCATCTGCTTAGAATTTAAGGGAGATAGCTTGTCCCCTTGTTTTTGCTGTTATTTTGACCTTGAGTTTTTGTTGCCTCTTTAGTTCTGTGTGTTTCCCTTGGGATTCAGAGATTTAAGAATACTACCTTCCTGGTGGATGGCTCAGTCAGTTAAGCATCTGACTCTTGGTGTTGGGTCAGGTCATGATCTCATGGTTTCATGGGTTTGAGCCTGGAGTTGGGCTCCGCTCTGGCACTACAGAGCCCGTTTGGGATTCTCTGTCTCCCTCTCTCTTTGCCCCTCTCTCACTCACACTGTGTCTGTCTCTCTCAAAATAAATGAACTTAAAAAAAAATGGCTTCCTCTTCCTCCTTAGAGATGTAAGCTAAAATATTTTTACTTTCTGTATGTATTTACATACTTTATGTATGCAAAAATACTATATGTATTTTTAATTGACCACAGTATCGTCTCTTCTGCTACAATAAACATGTAGTTCCACAGTATCAGCTAGCTTAGACTATTGGTAAATAGGGGAATAGTGTCAGTATAACATGGGTGATGTATTGCTTTATACATGATTTTTTCCTGAACTGGACAAGGGGATCCTGAGTAATGGGAGTTGAATTTTATATTTCATCAGGAAAGTAAAAAACTTTCAATTCAGCTGCTACAGAAACAAAAGCCCCACACACAGACACACACACAGTTTTTAATTAGAAGTGATAATTAGCAATGGGGGGTTGCCTCCTAGAGAGGTACACTGTGATCTAGCAGAGACATTTCTCACGTGGCAGTTTGCATTTCCTTTTGTGTCCATCTTTGCCCTACTGGCTTAAAGCTCCTCTCAGCTCCCATAAGCCCTTGTTTCTCCTTCTGTTTTTATTACCTTTTATTAAGCCCTGAGGTAGCATTTCAGCTGCTGTTAGCTGCCTCACTGGGGTGTCCAAGTTATCTCTGGAGGTGTCCCAATCATTGTTTTTGTTGGTGCTATGGTTACAGAGTTAACGGGGCATTGACTGATTTTTTCCTTAAGCCTTGTTATTTTTAGTGTTGCAGAATGCAGGGTTTTCAGAATGTAAGTATTTATGTTATAGCAGATGTACTAAGAGACTTCTTTAAGAAGATGCTGGAGCTTAGTCTTGTTGGCTTTGTGGTGTTATTTCTGTTCTTGAAGGACTTTATGAAGAGAGTTCTGTTTTCTGGCAATGGAGCTCCCATATTTGGGATATGAGGCTTCCCTGTTCATCTTTTAAACATGCAGGGGAATGATAAATAGTAAACATATGAAGAATTTTGTTGTAGATCACTGAAGTGTTATTTTGTGCTATAATAGACATACTGTTGTAATGGAGCTACCTAAAATTAGCAAAACTACTGAGTAAAAGTAAAATTCTATGTGGTATGATATGGACTGATATATTTTGACAGTGTCTTTGTTCTCTTTTCATCCAAATAGGAAATTGTAATTGTGTTCATTTACAATACCAAGGTTTGTTTCAGAAATAAAATAATATTCAACCTTTAAAAAATGCATAGTAGCATATTATTTACTGTGGTATAAAAGCATTAAGTACAAATATTCAGTATGAGTAGAGAATTCTTACTCCTGTTGAATAAGAATGTTGATTATACATATAAATTATATTTAATATAGGTTTAAGAATCTCTAATCTCATCCTTACCAAAAGGTTTCAGGTAGTCTCATTAAAACAGCAAGGAATTGGGGCACCTGGCTAGCTTAGTCGGTAGAGCATGTGATTCTTGATCTTGGGGTTTTGAGCCCCACATTGGGTGTAGAGATTAAGATTACTAAAAAATAAGGGGCGCCTGGGTGGCTCGGTCGGTTGAGCGTCCGACTCCGGCTCAGGTCATGATCTCACAGTTCATGAGTTCATGCCCTGCGTCGGGCTCTGTGCTGACAGCTCGGAGCCTGGATCCTGCTTCTGATTCTGTGTCTCCCTCTCTCTCTGCTCCTCCCCTGCTCACACGCTGTCTGTCTCTCAAAAATAAATAAAGATTAAAGGAAAAAAAAGATTACTAAAAAATAAAAAATACAGCAAGGGATTATAGGTCAGTATTACAGTAATGTAAGAAAATTGCTCATGTGGTCGATGACTCTAGAAAAATTTTACAAATGAGAAAGATAGATGTACAAGTGAAGACAAACCAGGTATTACTTGAAGTATACTCTTTTAGTCAATAATATCGCAAAAACAATGTACACTGGTGGTGTAGATTTGCCCCATATAAGGAAACGAATAGAGAGCTTCATTAAGGAGTAAACTCCTTAGTGTTAATTTGGGCATTTAAAGAATTGAGGTTGGCATTGGGTATGGCATTGGCAAGCCTTGTTATTTTGGTAATATGTGATATGCCAACAAATTCCAGTGAGGTTCTGTTTCTTACCCTGAGTGTTCACGGAAACAACCACTGTTCTTTTGGACAAATCTAAGAGTAGGGGAGTATTGCTGAAAATTCAGAGCACATCTTACAATTCGAGTGTTTCAATAGCACAGACAGTGTAATGGACATTGGGGAAAGGATCTGAATTGAGAATGCTGTAATTATATTTGTGTATTTTAAGTGCATTAATAATAAGCACCCCTACAACATTGTCAAATTTTTACTTTGTTTTTTCCCACTTTTGGATATTATATAATTCTATTTTGTTTCTCCTGCATGTGAAAACAGGAAAATATATTACACATATTGTACCTTTTTTAAAGATTGAGGGGCGCCTGGGTGGCTCAGTCGGTTAAGCGGGCGACTTCAGCTCAGGTCATGATCTCTTGGTCCCTGAGTTCAAGCCCCGCGTCGGGCTCTGTGCTGACAGCTCAGAGCCTGGAGCCTGTTTCAGATTCTGTGTCTCCCTCTCTCTGACCCTCCCCTGTTCATGCTCTGTCTCTCACTGTCTCAAAAATAAATAAAACGTTAAAAAAAAAAAAAAAAAAAAAGATTGAGGTATAATTGATATACCTCATTAGTCATTAGTTTCAGTGTACAACATAATTTGATATTTATATATGTATATATACATACACACACCATGTATTCTTTATCCATTCATCAATAGATGGACTCTTAAGTTGTTTCTGTTGGCTATTGTAAATTAAGCTGCAGTGAACAGGGGGGGTACATACCATATTTTATAAGTGTAACCTGTAAGGCAGAATGCCTATGCTCAATGCATGTTTTTTTCCTCATATCTTAAGGAAGAGAGAGAAAATCCTTCAAAACGGAGTAGGATTGAACGTGATATAGATAATAATTTGATCACATCAACACCAAGAGCAGGAGAAAAGCCTAACAAACAGATATCTCGAGTAAGACGGAAAAGTCAAGTAAATGGAGGTTTGTTAATATTTAGATATTCTTCTATTAGGTCTAAGCAGAAATTTCACCTGACGTGTTTCTTTTCTGTTTTTAAAAATTGAATGTGTGTAATTTTTGCCTTATTTTGTAATCTCCTTTGTATTAAGTATTAGCATGAAATGAAATAAAAATTACCTCATATAAATATACTTTGATGAATTAAAATGACAAAGGCAGAACAACTGGCTTTATACTATTTATCATGAAAATGCATACAGAACAACATTTTTGACCTCTAATAAATTCATTTCTTAAAGCAGTAATAATTGTGACTTAATTTACTGAAATAAGTACAAAGAATTTGTTTCTGGATCATGGAACTTCAGCTCAGAGGGGTCTTGGATCACTCAGGGGCAGTGATTCTTAATGAGGGGTTGTTTTGTCCCTAGGGGATGTTTGTTAATGTCTAGAGACCTTTTTGGTTGTCACAACCTATGGTGGGATTGCTACTTGCATCTAGCAGGTGGAGGTTAGGGATGCTGCTAAACATCCTACAATGCACAGGGCATCCTCCCATAATAAAGAATTGTCCAGCCCCAAGTCAGTAGTGCTGCTGTTGATAAATCTTGTTCTAGGTCAGTCTGTTATAGTATTGCTGAGAAGCTCCCCAAGTCCAAAAGAAGGAGAAAAACAAGAAGGACAAGCAGAGGAAGGTATAAAGAACACCACTTTAGAGCATGGGGTGCTGCGTTTTAAACACAACAGCAAGAATACCTTCCCTCTTTCCTCTCAATTCAATATTGTATCTCTAAATTTTGAACTATTAGGGAAAAAGAAAAGAGCTATAGCAGCAAAGAAAGAAATGTGGGTAGATACCAAGTAAAGTTGTGAAAGGTCAAGGATGATTAATCAAAACACATTTGTATGAATTTATTTTTATTGTTTATTTTCCAAAACCCATGAAACATTTTTATTAAGAATCTAAAAAAACAAAAGACAAAAAACCTATTTTTCTTAACCACTCTGAAATGGTGCCTCGGTATGTACATAAGTAATTTTTGCTATATACTATGCATAGTCTTCTGCTTCAGTATATATATGTTGCCGCTATTTATTTAGCTGTTATTCATTAGTAAGAAACTGGAGGGTCGGTTTTATGAAGTAGGCAGCATCCCAAAATGTAAATAAAGACACAGTCTTGCATTTGTGTTTTTGATGTTGTAACTTGCTTTACTTACAAAGAGTTTATTTCATTTTGTTGTAACTTGCTTTACTTACAAAGAGTTTATTTCATTTTCTGTTACACTGTGGAAGCCTATAGTCTACATACTAGAAACTTCAGTCTATATATATACTTCTAGATGTAAATGTGTTTTGTAGCAGTTATAAAACATTATAAATAAATAAATTTGTTGTAAAGATCATTTGATTTACCTCAGGATTTTTTTAAGTAAAGCTTTCTTAACATTAGTGTTCATCAGTTTTTATGAAGTATTTTAAGGGAAAAAATATTTTCCTAATGAATTGTTTAAAACACATTTCTCAAAGTCATGTTTTCTAGATTGCAACTTTTTTTTTTTTTTTTTTTTTTTTTGCCTTAGAAGCTGGTAGTTATGAAGTGACAAATCAACATGTAAAACAAAATGGAAAATTAGAAGATAATCCTTCCTCTGGCAGTCCTCCAAGGACTACATTGTTGGGGACCATATTTTCTCCTGTCTTCAACTTTTTTTCACCAGCAAATAAAAATGGTAAGTATAAACTATTACCCATAAACCATAATCTGGGTTTAAAAATTAGTTTTCCTGGTTTTTCAAGAGATCTGTTTGATTTTACTGGAGTATTTTGTGAGCATCTTAGTTTGTTTTCAGCCTCATTAAAAATACACAGCTCCTAAAAGACTGTTTTTTTTTTTTTAACGGACTGAAATACATGTAGGTTATGTTTAACTCTGTTGAAGTGCATGAACTCTACTTTCACTCTCCGAAAAGCTAGATGATAAACTCTGAGCTGGAAGGAAAATGATTTTTATGATACTTACTATGTATAGGAGAGAATCCAGAAACATTTTCAATATTCTAGATCAGTAAAGTAGAATTTGTTGAATATTTAAGTGAGCTGAAAGTAGGTCATTTTTTGTAACACATTTTATTTTTATTTTTCGTTTGCTTGATTTTTCCCCATAGGGGTCATTAATTTGGATATTTAGTAAAACTACTCTAATTCAAATGAAATGCCTTTGCAAAAGAAATTTGGATTGTTGCCCAGCATTTTTTTTAGGCTCCACACCCAGCACTGAGCGCAATGTGAGAGGCTTGAACTCACGACCCTGAGATCAAGAGTCAGATACTTAATCAACTGAGCCACCCAGGTGCCCCCCCCCCCCCCCGCCTCCCTCCCAGCCCTAGCATTTTTTGTTTTTTGTTTTTCTTAAAAATTTTTTTAATGTTTATTTATTTTTGAGAGAGACAGAGTGTGAGTAGGAGAGGGGCAGAGAGAGAGAGAGACACAGAATCTGAAGCAGGCTCCAGGCTCTGAGCTGTCAGCACAGAACCTGACAACAGGGTTCAAACTCACAAACCATGAGATCATGACCTGAGCCAAAGTTGGACGCTTAACTGACTGAGCCATCTAGGTGCCCCTGGCATATTTTAAAAAAAGATAGCTAGTGTTCTTTTTTTATGAATAATTGTTAATTTCATAAATGATAATTTAGTCTTTATGTGAGGGCAGGAGATCTTGTCTTTATTTTTGCATCCACCATGTTGTTTGATAGTATGGGGCACATGGAAAATAGCCATTAAATGCTTATTGCCTGATTATTTAAATTCTAATTTGAATATGTTTCTGGATGATAATACGATTTTTAAAATAGTGCAGAATAAAATAGTGCAGAATAGTGCACTATAAAATCTAGATGCTCTGGGGGATGAAAATAATGTATGTTAGCACATTTAAAAGGACTATGAAGTCCTATAGTAGAAATAAAACAAAAAACTACCTTTAACTTTGTTTAACCCCATGTTTCCTAGACATGTATGATCCAGTGAACCCTTTTTTGTGGAACATCTGTTAACATCTTATGAAACTAGTGCCCCATAGACCAACTTTGGAAATAGCTGGTGTAGTGGGAAAAGAATGGGCTTTGGAATTAGAGAAACTTGTCTTAAAATTTCAGCTCTGCCGGGTGCCTGGGTGGCTCAGTCATTAGGCATCTCACTTCGGTTCAGGTCATGATCTCACAGTTATGAGCTTGGGCCCTGCTTGGGTGAGCACATGTTCCACTTTGGGTGACCTTGAGCCCCACTTTGGGTGAGCTTGAGCCAGTAAACATGAGCCCCACCTCTCTCTCTCTCTCTCTCTCTCTCTCTCTCTCTCTCTCTCTCCCTCCTTCTCCCTCCCCCTCCCCCTCTCTTCTCTCTGCCCCTTGCTCTCAACAACAACAAATCCTCCTCCTCTTCCTCCTCCTCCTCCTCCTCCTCCTCCTCCTCCTCCTGGCTCTGCCTCTTTAGCTGTGTTACCTTGGTCTAGTTCTTTAAATTCTTGAGCCTCTTTGTCTGTGAGAGAGGATAATTATACTTAAATATGGGGCAGGGGCGATTTGAAGATTTCATGTCATTCATTTGAGTATCTGCTGTGTCCTGGCCATTGTATTAATCGCTAGAGATTCAAGGATATTTAACACATCCATGGTCCCTGTGCTCAAGGAGCTTAATTTTTTACAAGAGGGAGAGAGATCTATAAATAGGTATAATAAATTTTTATAAGTGCACTGATAGAGGTATGGGGTAGTATGGTATTCATAGGATGGAATGGTTCTATATTCTGACATCTCACAATAGTCTTTATAGAAAAGCTGAATCTTGAAAGGTGGTAAAGGGTATTCTAGGTAGAATGAGCAGTGTGAGCAAAGGCATAGTGTGTTTGAGAAACTGAAATTAGTTAGTTACAGATAGACCATTGGATTTGAGGAGTGCACAGGATGGTTAAGATAGTTACAAAGATGGCAGATCAAAACTAACATGGTAAGATATTTGAATTTTATCCTTGGTGGGGGATGACTGAAAGGTTTTAAACTGGTGAGTAAAATGAACAGATTTTTGTTTTCTAAAAATCACAATGTGTCAGCTACATTCTAAAAAGGTTGTGTTGGGGGAAAACAATTAGTAGACTTGTAGTCCACATGAGACTTCATGTAGCCTTAACTATGATATTAGAGAAAAGAAGAAGGATCAGAGATATAGAGTAGACAAATTTTGAGCACAGATTGGAGGTGAAAGAGACCAGAGATTAAGATGACACAAGGTTATTTTTTCAAGAGAGGTTAGGTTATAGGAGATAGGTGGGCCATACTGAGTTTGAGATGCTATGAAACAACCAAATAAAAATATCTGGTAGCCATTTGTCCTTCTTGTGTGGAGCTTAGAAACCTGGGTTTAAGCAGTAGACTATTATATTACCAGCTTATAGGTATCATTTGAAACTAATGGAGTAAATGTTCAGCAAACTAAGATCTTGGAATATATTTAAGGACTGGACAAAGTAAAAGAAAGCAACAAAGACATGGAAGAAGCCAGGAGATTTTGTGTCATAGAAGCCAAAGGAAAAGAGAATATCAAAACCCAGGGTCAAACAATTATAAAGATTGAAGGAAAGGAAATGAGTATTGAAAAGAGACTGCTGAGCCTGGCAATTACAAAGTTACTGGTTTCTTTTTTTTTTTTTTTAATGTGTGTTTGTTTGTTTGTTTATTTTTTGAGAGCACGAGTGTTAGTGGGGGAGGACTGAAAGAGGGGAGACACAGACTCTGAAGCAGGCTCCAGGCTCTGAACTGTCAGCACAGAGCCTGACACAGGACTCAAACTCATGGACCACAAGATCATGACCTGAGCCGAAGTTGGACGCTTAAACAACTGAGCCACCCAGGCACCCTAAGTTATTGGTTTCTTTTGCCAAAACAGTTTCAGGAGAGTGGCTGGAGTTGGAAGCCTAACACATTTGGGTTAAAAGAGTAAAATGGGAGTAAGAAAGGAAGCAGCAAATGTAGGTTACTGTTATGAACTACTTGACTATAAAATTAGAGAGGTTACCAAGTCTCGAGTGGTTTCTCTTTGTGAGAGACCAGCATGTTTTTAAGCCTCAGAGAGGAGTCTAATAGGAAGAGGTTGAAAATAGAGGGAAAATAACTGATGAAGAAAGTTTCTGGAGTCTGCTGACAATGATGAGATTATGGGAACAGATAGTAGAAGGATTAGAATGGAGAAGAGAGGGAAGGTGTGTGCGGAAATAAATGGGCAGAAGTTGGTTTTTGGTAAGTTACTTTTTCTTTGAAGGAGGAGATGGTGCCATGTGCTGAGATTCCTGGTGGCGGGGACTGAAGAGAACAGTGAAGGTTTAGAATGTTTGTTGTTGGGTATAATTAAAAGAAATACATACATAATCCAGTAAGCCTGTAAGTTACATTGATTCAAGAGAGATTTCTATGATGGGCGACATTTGAAAGACGAGGGAGCAAGAATACTGAAGCTGCTGGCTTGTGAGTGTATTAAGTGATATACCATGCAGTCTGACTAGATGAGAAGGGTGGGGAAGGGGCTGTTAAGGAATTGTTTGGAATGAGACTGGCCTTTATCAAACATGAAGGTCACATGTAATGGGAATATGAAATAGGTAATTAAAAGGTTAGGAAGTTGTGGTAGTGGATTGATACATTTGAACTTTAGTTTTCAGAGATGAACAGTTTCTTACTGTGAATGTCCAGGTTATGGTCATGGTACTTGCTAAAGAGAGCAGCGTGTATGAAGATGGAGCTTAAGAGCGCAAGACCTTTGATTAGTCTTAGGGATGAGTCATTGACATCCCCTGTAGTAACAACCAGCAGGTGTTTCATAGAGCTTTAAACTGGTAGCTAGGTGTTAAATTCGTCTGGTTGAGAGAGGATGCTGGCAACAGTTGGTAGAGGACAGCAGTGGGGATAAAGAAGAACTACAAAGCTAGGTGCCATCAGTCTCAAAGGAGGAAGGATTTTTGTAGTTAATAGAAAACCAATGATTTGGTGTCAGCAATGGAATAAATGAATTCTGATTCATTTAGTATGTTGAGTATGGAAGAATAAAGAGCTTTGAGGGGAAAGGTATCAGGAAGAGATTTTTTGGAAATAAGTCACATTTAAAGCTTTCAGGGAGAAGGAATGTTGTCTGAGAAAATTGAGAGTATGGGAGGTTGATTTTGTTTTTGAAAATGACATTTGGAGGATTCCATAAAGAAATAGAGTTGGGGTCATCTCATCGTGGAAGAAGAATTGGGTAGCAGGGTCATTTAGGTTGTGGCTGAGTATGATTAGGAAACTTACTTCAGTCTTTGTTACTGAGATGGAATAGTGTTAGGAAATTGTTCTTGTGTCTCTGAATAAAAATGTTCTGATGGTTAGGGTAACAGCTCATTCTTGGATAACTACCTCTATCCACAGTGGCTAGGATGCTTACTTAGTACTGGACTGATTTGAGGATAATGAAAAATACACACACACACACACACACACACACAATGCCTAGCTCATAGTAGACACTTAATAAATGGTATTTGCTTTATTGAAAAGAAATTCTGTAATCAACAATACTGCGTTGTATACTTTGAAGTTGCATAGAGACTAGATCTTAGATTTTCTCACCACAAAAAATGATAACGATGTGGCAGGATAGAGGTATTAGCTAATACTAGGTTGGTAACCATAATGCAATATATAGATGTGTTAAATTAGCACATACACCTAAAACTTACACAATGTTGTATGTCCATTATGTCTCAATAAAAATTTTTTAAAGTTCTAAATTATGACTCTCTGTATAGCTGGATGTTTCTAAACCGAACACTCTAAAGAAAAATTTTGTTCACCAATAGCGCTATAGCTTGTAATAGTCTTTATTCCTCATTATTTGAAATATCTAGAAGAGACTCACTAAACAGTGATCATCAGCTCTATGTCTGTTGCATTTAGTTTTTCTAAATATTTATGAGTTTATTTTTCAATATTTAATTTTAGTTTTATTAAAATGTATTTGAGGGGCACCTGGGTGGTTGAGTCAGTCAGCCAGCTCTTGATTTTGGCTCATGTCATGATTTCAGTTTGTGGGATCAGGCCCCGTGTGGGGCTCTGTGCTGACAGTACAGAGTCTGCTTGGGATTCTTTCTCTCCCTCTCTCTCTGCCCCTCCCCTACTCGCTCACACTCTCTCTCAAAATAAATAAGCATTTAAAAAAAAACCCTTTATTAAAATATATTTGATATACAACATTATGTAAATTTAAGGGTATAACATGTTGATTTGATACATTTATATATTTTAATATGATTGCCATGTAGCAATAATTAGCACCTCTATCACATTACATAATTATCCTTTCTTTTTAGTGGTTGGAATAATTCTAGTGTCAGCAAGTTTGAGGATTATAATACAATATTGTTGTCTGCACTCTATTGTGCCTTAGGTCTCTAGGGCTTATGTTTGCTTGCTATATAAGTTTGTACCCTTAAAAACATCTATCCTATCCTGCCACTCCCTTTTGATTTTTTAAATGATGGTTGTGAGTACACTGAATCTTAATTATAGGAACATCAGGATCTGATTCCCCAGGACAGGCTGTGGAAGCTGAAGAGATAGTAAAACAACTTGATATGGAACAGGTGGATGAGATCACTACCAGTACTACGACATCAACTAATGGAGCAGCTTACTCAAATCAAGCAGTTCAAGTGAGACCATCGATAAATAATGGTTTAGAAGAAGCAGAAGAAACAGTTAATCGTGATATCCCACCCCTTACAGGTGAAGAAAATTCCTTTTCTTATGCATCTTCATGAATTTAGAAAAATACGGTATTTATTTATTTTTATTTAATGTCAAATGCATATGTTTTTCTTCCTTGAACATAAGACAATTAAAATCGAAAATAAAACTTTCTCCCAGATATATAGTCATTTTGAAATTGAAAGTTTTTAGAAGGTTGTGTTGATTGAGAATTAATCATTTTACAGTTTAATTATTTGTACTGATCTTACTAGTTAGAGAAATTGAACACAAATAGCGAAATAGATGCTCATGTTTATGAGTATATTTATTGTAATTGCACCCAGTCTCAGACCCTTAAGTCTGAAGTCCCTACCTAACGGCAGCCTTACACCTTTGGATTTGTTGCATATATAGATGACATCCGCCCCCCCCCCCCCCCAAGAAGCTTCTGTTCCTAGATCTTGCCCTGTATTCAAACTGCAGCCTAATTCTGGATCCTTATAAAAGCCTAACGTAATTGTTTGGTCCCTGAGCCACTTGTCATGGAAATGTAGAACACATGAGATCAGAATTTATTATGTCTGAGGGTTGTGGTATACAGATGCATAAAGCTAAAAGATGAAACTGTTCCATCATACTTAAAAGCAGAAATAAAATTGAGGACGGTCATCGTTTCTCAGAGGGACAAGATCTTAGGCTTTTATTTTAGATTAAAAAAAATTTTTTTTCATGTTTATTTTTTTATTTAGAGAGAGAGAGAGAGAGAGAGAGAAAGCATGAGCAGGGGAGGGGCAGAGAGAGAGGGAGAGAGGGAATCCCAAGCAAGTTGCACAGAGCCTGATGTGTGGCTCAATCTTACAAACCATGAGATTGTGACCTGAGCTGAAATCAAGGAGTCAGACCCTTAACCAACAGCCACCCAGGCACTCTTAGATTTATTTCTTATAATGCCAGGCATTTGCACATATGTATTGGTTCAGAAATGTAGTTTGGTGTAAGGAAGTAGAATAATGTTCTTCCCTTGAATATAAAGGAGAAACTTGAAAAACTACAATCCAAACAGCTGAAAACATTTAAAGAAAAAATGCATACAATTAAGAAATTTCTATATAGTGCAACCCAGTCATACCAATATGAAAAGTGACATAAAATAGGAAAGATTTATTTTAACTTGGTCGAATAAAAGACTGGGCTCTGTAATGTTAATATCTGTAATGTTAAATTATAATGTTGTAATTTAAGAATAATACTGAATCTGACAAGCAAATCAGTATGGTGCACATAGTTCATTTTGGGTGGTTAAGACTTGGAAATGAACCTACTCTTGACCTGTCATTTTATGCTCATTACTTTGCCAATGTTTAAGCTAGTGAATTGTAAAGTAGACTAAGTCCAGGGCTTTGGGCCTCGTGTTTGATGTTTGTTCTATATTTTTGTGCTGCTGTATTTTTTTTTTCCCTGACAACTATGAAAATGGAGAAGGGATTTCTATAACCATAGTGATTTCTAGAGGGGAAAAGGAAAATTTAGTCCTGTTGTCTCATTCATTCATTCATTTAGTCCCCTAACATTTATTGAACATCTATTTTTTGTGATGGGCATTGTTTATGAAGATGAATAAGATAATGCTTCTTGACCCTGAAGAGTGAATGATCTAATTGATGAGCCAGGTATACACAAAAATTACTGTACAGTGTGGTGAGTGCTGTTATAAAATAAATGAGCAAAATAATGAGGTGGCATATTATATTTACTCTGGGAGTATCATGACAGGAGAGAAGTACAATTTTTGCTGATCTTAAAAGATGAGTATGAGTGACAAAGATTGTTACTTTTCCTTAAGAACTAAGCCAAAGAGAACAAGACAGAAGGAGGCTGGCTCTACCATTTACTTAGCTTTGTGACTTTAGACAATTTAAGCTCACTTGAGTCAGTTTTCTTAGCTTTAAAAGGTAATAATAATTCATGGTTTTAAAGGCTAAATGGGATGAAAGAAGAAAAATGCTTAGCATGAAGGCTCTCAAATATTACTTCCTTTCTCCCTTTTTCTGAGGTTAACAGGAATTTGAAACAGAAGTGGTTAGAAGTTATATTTTTCTATTAACCCTTGTGCTAATGAACTGTCATTGGCATAAAGTTATTACAGATGGACAAAAATTATTATTTACATCTGTCATTCACTGAACATACTATGTTACAAGGTAATTCATACATAAGAAATTAATATATCATAATAGCAAAAATGATTTCTTTTTGTCCTGAAAGACTATTATCCACCAATGTTCCATTCCTATAGACAGATTACAGCAGTTTTTACCGTGTTCCACTATTTTAGTCCTTTTGGGCTACTGTAACAAACTACCATAGACTAGGTGGTGTATACACAGCAGAAATTTATTTCTCACAGTTTAGGAGGCTTGGAAATCCAAGATCAAAGTGCCAGCAAACTCAGGACCTGGTTAAGGGCCTGCTTTCAGGTTCATAGACAACTGTCTTCTCATGCATCCTCACATGGCAGAAGCTATGTGAGTTCTCTGGAGTCTCTGTTTTTTGTTTTTGTTTTTTCTGTAATGTTTGTTTATTTTTTTTATAATTTAAAGAAATTTTTAATGTTTATTTTTGAGGGGGGGGGGAAAGAGAATGAGTGGGAGGGGGCAGAAAGAGTGGGAGACACTGAATTCCAAGTAGGCTCCAGGCTTTGAGCTATCTGCACAGAGCCTGATGCGGGGCTTGAACTCATGAACCATAAGATCATGACCTGAGCCAAAGTTGGACGCTTAACCGACTGAGCCATCCAGGCGCCCCATTGTTTGTTTTTGAGAGAGTGAGAGAGAGAGAGAGACAAAGGATCCAAAGGGGTTCCGCACTGACAGCAGAGAGTTTGATGTGGAGCTTGAATTCACAAACCACGAGATCATGACCTGAGTCCAAATTGGACGCTTAACCAACTGAGCCACCTAGGTGTCCCTGGAGTCTCTTTTATAAGGGCACTGATCCTATTCATGAGGGCTCCCCCCTAATGACTTCATGACATCCTAAAGTCTTCACCTCCAAATACCATTTTGGGAGGACACAAACATTCAGTCTGTAGCATCCAACTTAAGCTTTTGTCTAAAACATTACCTCTGACTAATAATATTATCTTTTGTCTTCTTGAATTTAAGTTGTAATTATTGTCTTAGAAAATTCCCAGCAAGGTTTTTTATTTATTTACGTAATCTCTACACCCATTGTGGATCTCAAGCTCAAGACCCTGAGATCAAGAGTCCTACATTCTTCTGACTTAGCAAGCTAGGTGCCCCTTCCAGCATAATTTCTAAAGCTCTGTCAGTTGATAGAATTTTAGCTTAAACATATACTGGACCATGTGTCATGGCATATAGAATTGCTTCATGATTATTTTTAGGTTGCTTGTAAATTAGAAGTAAAGTAAGCCTCCCCTGAAACAGTGGTTTCTAAATAGAACAGCATTTCTTAACTTTTAAAAGATTTTAGATAGCCTTGAGGTTCCTGGGAAAATGTACATACAACATAAGTGCACAAGGGGGGTTCATGAACCTCTTAAAGAATGTTCATAGATCTCAGGTTAAAAACTACCTTTGGGTCTATTGTCACACATATATATTGACTTCCTATGTATGTACAAGGTACTTTGAAAAACGTTACTGCTGCAAGAGGCAGCATGAAGTTTTTATGGTTACACATATAGACGCCATTCAGTTAGAAATTGAAGTTTGGTGGAGTATATCTTTCTAGCAATAAGTAGTAAATTTTTTCTTTGCTATTAGGGATTTTAATTCTACTAGCCATGATCTAGCTTGCCATTTTATCTGTAATGGCAGTTTTTTCCTTTGCTTCTGGAGTTAAGAAATTTGTGTTAAGAAATATGTGTTAAGAAATTTGCTTTGAAATACTGTTTACAAGTTATTTCTGTCAT